>NC_136163.1:3178083-3519926 GCF_965212315.1 Lampetra planeri
GTTACAATTAGTCGATGCCACTGACACCACAAAAACGTCACATCACTCACCCGGTGTCGAGTTATGGCGCTGTGTTAGCGAGCACCTATTGAAGCACACGAGTGCAGGAAGCGGTGGAGGTGTCACAGGCTTGACGAAGCTCCACGCGCGGCCGTCTTTGTCTTCCCAAATTCTACTCATCGTCGTTGTTTACACCGCACCACGTGTGTGCGTGTGCGTGTGTGTGCACACCACCCGCTCTGTTGACATGACGATGTCCATTGACACACCAGCTGTGTTTATCACATATACGGCATCCGACGGGCTATTAATGACACTTACCAGGCTGACTGACCCAACACTTAACTTAGTTGCTGCGCTGATAATCTAACGGGGATGGGGTAAATGATAATAGTTACCTTGTTGCTGCTGCTGCTGCTGCTGTATTAAGTCAGCGTGTGTCCGCTCCCAAACAGCAAGCTACTTCCAAAACTCTCAGATACAAAAGACGAACGCTGGCACTCTGCTCACAGCTTATATAGGGCCGAGAGGGAACCACGCCCACTTCCCGCTAGGCCACGCCTCCATATAGGCAGGCACCGCCCCCATAGCGCTAGACCACGCCTCCAAAGAGGCAGGCACCGGCCCCATAGCGCTAGGCCACGCCTCCAAAGAGGCAGGCACCGCCTCCATAGCGATAGGCCACGCCTCTAAATGAGTAAAGCACCGCCCCCCCAACGCACAGGACACGCCCACTTCTCGCCAGGACACGCCAACTTATCGCCAGGACACGCCTACTTCTCGCCAGGACACGCCCATTTCTCGCCAGGACACGCCCACTTCTAGCCAGGACACGCCCCCTCCCCAACGCGCCAGGTCACAGCGCTGTCTTATCAAGCCACGCCCACTTCTCGCCAGGACACGCCCACTTCTCGCCAGGACACGCCCCCTCCCCAACTCGCCAGGTCACGGCGCTGTCTCGCCAGGACACGCCCACTTCTCGACAGGACACGCCCCCCCCCCCAAACGCGAGCAGGCCACGCCTCCGTCGACGCCCGGGCCCATGCCCTTACTGCCGCCTGATTGGCCCGCGGCGACAATGACGTCACGTCGAGCGCGTGTCGGGCGAATGCTTACGGGAGCAGAAATGTCTGGGTGACGTCATCACGCAGGACGTCTTCTATAGGTCGAACAGCTCGCGTTGCAACGCGACGTCACGGCCATCGGCAATGTTGCGTGACGTCATTTACGCGTTCGTCCATTGCGTGTGGCTGAACCGTGGCATTCTGGAACACGCTTTAAATAAAAAAGGGGTCATCGCCCGAAACGTCGCCTGTTTTATATGTTTTCCTTCTGTTTGAAGGCTACACAGTGTTAATGTGTGTTGTACACAAGTGTTAATGTGTGTTGTACACAAGTGTTAATGTGTGTTGTACACAAGTGTTAATGTGTGTTGTACACAAGTGTTAATGTGTGTTGTACACAAGTGTTAATGTGCGTTGTACATAACTGTTAATGTGTGTTGTACACAAGTGTTAATGTGTGTTGTACACAAGTGTTAATGTATGTTAAACAGTGTTAATGTGTGTTGTACACAAGTGTTAATGTGTGTTGTACATAAGTGTTAATGTGTGTTGTACACAAGTGTTAATGTGCGTTGTACACAAGTGTTAATGTATGTTAAACAGTGTTAATGTGTGTTGTACACAGTGTTAATGTGTGTTGTACACAAGTGTTAATGTGTGTTGTACACAGTGTTAATGTGTGTTGTACACAAGTGTTAATGTGTGTTGTACACAGGTGTTAATGTGTGTTGTACACAAGTGTTAATGTATGTTAAACAGTGTTAATGTGTGTTGTACACAAGTGTTAATGTGTGTTGTACACAAGTGTTAATGTGTGTTGTACAAAGTGTTAATGTGTGTTGTACACAAGTGTTAATGTGTGTTGTACACAAGTGTTAATGTGTGTTGTACACAAGTGTTAATGTGTGTTGTACACAAGTGTTAATGTGTGTTGTACACAAGTGTTAATGTGTGTTGTACACAAGTGTTAATGTGTGTTGTACACAAGTGTTAATGTGTGTTGTACACAAGTGTTAATGTGTGTTGTACACAAGTGTTAATGTGTGTTGTACACAAGTGTTAATGTGCGTTGTACACAAAGTGTTAATGTGTGTTGTACACAAGTGTTAATGTGCGTTGTACACAAGTGTTAATGTGTGTTAAACAGTGTTAATGTGTGTTGTACACAAGTGTTAATGTGTGTTAAACAGTGTTAATGTGTGTTGTACACAAGTGTTAATGTGTGTTAAACAGTGTTAATGTGTGTTGTACACAAGTGTTAATGTGTGTTAAACAGTGTTAATGTGTGTTGTACACAAGTGTTAATGTGTGTTGTACACAAGTGTTAATGTGCGTTGTACACAAGTGTTAACGTGTATTGTACACACAGTGTTAATGTGTTGTACACGACAGTGTTAATGCAAAGTTAATGACGAACGTGTTGAGTTTGTTAGTGGCGTGATGTTCACGGTGGCTAGGAGATGTTAACTACCTCGCCTGGTGTGCAGGAGGTCGTGGGTTCGTTCCAGACCCTGACGCCAGCCGCTGTATATTTGGAGTTTGCGTGTCTCTCTCATCATGTTCACGGTGGCTAGGAGATGTTAACTTCCTCGCCTGGTATGCAGGAGGTCGTGGGTTCGTTTCCGACCCTGATGCCTGCTGCTGTATATTTGGAGTTTGCGTGTCTCTCTCATCATGATCACGGTGGCTAGGAGATGTTAACTTCCTCGCCTGGTATGCAGGAGGTCGTGGGTTCGTTTCCGACCCTGATGCCTGCTGCTGTATATTTGGAGTTTGCGTGTCTCTCTCTCTCTCATCATGATCACGGTGGCTAGGAGATGTTAACTTCCTCGCCTGGTATGCAGGAGGTCGTGGGTTCGTTTCCGACCCTGATGCCTGCTGCTGTATATTTGGAGTTTGCGTGTCTCTCTCTCTCTCATCATGATCACGGTGGCTAGGAGATGTTAACTACCTCGCCTGGTATGCAGGAGGTCGTGGGTTCGTTTCCGACCCTGACGCCTGCTGCTAAATATTTGGAGTTTGCGTGTCTCTCTCTCTCTCATCATGATCACGGTGGCTAGGAGATGTTAACTACCTCGCCTGGTGTGCAGGAGGTCGTGGGTTCGTTTCCGACCCTGACACCTGCTGCTGTATATTTGGAGTTTGCGTGTCTCTCTCTCATCATGATCACGGTGGCTAGGAGATGTTAACTACCTCGCCTGGTATGCAGGAGGTCGTGGGTTCGTTCCAGACCCTGATGCCTGCTGCTAAATATTTGGAGTTTGCGTCTCTCTCTCCCCGTGGTCGCGAGGATGTTTTCGGAGTCCTCCGGGTTTAGCCCCCTCCACATTTATAATCAACATCACGCGTTTAGATTATTGGGCTGCTATAAATTTACACACGCGGTAAGTCACTTGGTTTGGCAATCATTTGCGAGAGCCAGGTCGCTTCTGAAAATAAGCAAATAGCTCAGTGGGGTCTTTGGTACAAAATATAAAATATGATAATTGTTTTTTTACCCTTCTATCTGGCAACAAAACTGACACCTTTTTTACAAGGAGCCATGTTTGCATAAACCACAATACCTGCAGTCATAATGCAAACAAAAAACACAATTCTGATAACGTATGCACTGTCCTTGAAGTTGATTGGTCCACACCCGAGACAGCTTTTCTTAGAGCCTAGTCTCACATGGTGTTGGACCAGATGACGCCAAACGGCGCACAACTCAAAGACAATGCACCATCAGAGTATGAGAGCTTGGGGCAAGCATTTACACCATTGGAACCTCCTTTGCCAGTAGCAAAATCTGATAATTGCTTTTTTACCCTTCTCTCTGGCAACAAAACTGACACCTTTTTTACGAGGAGTCATGTTTGCATAGACCACAATACCTGCAGTCGTAATGCAAACAAAACACATAACTCTGATAATGTATGCACTGTCCTTGAAGTTGATTGGTCCACACCCGAGACAGCTTTTCTTAGAGCCTAGTCTCACGTGGTGTTGGACCAGCGTGGTGTCAGGGGAGGGCGGGGCTGTTCAACCCCGGGGTGAAGACTACATCAGCGGTCCTCGAGGTTCCGATGTTCGTCCAGGCAGCCTATTAACCTGCCTTGGTCACGTGATGTAGTACTTCCCCCGAGTGTTAGTTAAATTATGAGCGGTGGTCATCGCCTTACGTGTTTTGTTCAAGTTGATTGTTACGTGTGTTGCCTCCAAGTTGAGTGTGCGCCTCAATCCAACCCATGACACTACTACCAAGCAAAGCCCACCGACATATTAACGTATTACTGGTAGGAACCACCTGGTTCCACCAGCCCACAGGCGATTATTGTGTCCGTCCGTCGTGCGTACAAAAATGGGAGGGGTGGGGCTGGGTGGAGAGGGGAGGGTGGGGAGGGGCTGGGTGGGGAGGGGCTGGGTGGGGTGGGAAGGGGAGGGTGGTGAGGGGAGGGGCTGGTCACCCCCGGGGTGCCCTTATAAAACTCAACGTTTAACCTACTCACGCCGGCTTGTGCCCGCCCTCACAGTCGGGCATATTTGCGGAATCCACCACGCCGCCGTTGACCCTGCAGGCCAGTGACCGAGCAACCCAACGTCCCTACCAGCTCCCTCCGCAGGACAATGTGTTTTTCACAAGCGGCCTGGCTACTACAAATGATAGCTCAACAAAGTGGCCCATCATTTGGACATTTATAGCAACAGACACGCATTGTAGACGATATCCACGCATTGTCTTTGAAACTACAGCGCCTCCTCCAATCAGCGGGAGAGGCCCTTGCAGGTGCTGCGCCTTCAACCCGCAGCAAATAAATAAATAACAGGCGCGCGAGCGCTCGGCAGTCGCTTAGACCGGCGATTACGATTCGCTCATTTATATTCCGTAGTGCGCATAAGGGTGTCGAGGGCGAGCGATTGGACGCCGCGGCACCACGTGACGACCCGGAGACGCGCGTCCCATTGGTTGAAAGTAGCCTGGAGGGCTGCGTGCGGACTGGGATTTGTAAACCGTCCGCCCACTCCGCCCCCAGCCGGCACACCTGGACACGTGTTGCAGGTGACGAGTGGCGACGTGGACACGTGGACAGCACGCAGACACAGAGACACCACATAGACACAGAGAGACACAGAGATACAGGGACACCACGCAGAGACACAGAGACACCACATAGACACAGAGACACAGGGACACCACGCAGAGACACAGAGATACAGGGACACCACGCAGAGACACAGAGACACCACATAGACACAGAGAGACACAGAGATACAGGGACACCACGCAGAGACACAGAGACACCACATAGACAAAGAGACACAGGGACACCACGCAGAGACACAGAGGCACCACAGAGACACCACAGAGACACAGACAGAGACACAGACACAGAGAGACACACAGAGACAGAGAGACACAGATACACGGGGACAGCACCCAGAGACACAGACACAGAGAGACACACAGAGAGACACACAGAGAGACACAGAGAGAGACACACAGAGAGACACACACCACAGACACAGAGAGACACACAGACACACAGAGACACCACAGACACACAGAGACACCACAGACACAGAGAGACACAGAGACACACAGACACACACAGACACACCACAGAGACAGAGACACAGACACCATAGAGACACAGACACAGAGACACGGGGACAGCACGCAGACACAGAGACACAGACACCACATAGACACAGGGACACCACAGAGACACCACAGACATGGAGAGACCACAGAGACATGAACACAGAGACACAGGGTGATCACACAGACAGAGACACATAGGCACAGGGGCACCACATAGAGACACTTAGACATAGAGACACCACAGAGACATGGACACAGACACCACAGAGTCATAGACATGGAGACACCACGGAAACATAGATACACCACAGAGACACATCGACACCATATAGACACAGACACAGGAACACCACATAGAAAGAGAGACAACACAGAGACACATAGACATAGAGACACCACAGAGACAACACAGAGTCACACATAGACACATAGACATAGATACACCACACAGACAACACAGACACAGAGACACATAGACACCACAGAGACACCACAGAGACACCACAGAGACACCACAGAGACACCACAGAGACACCACAGAGACACATCGACACAGAGACACCACAGAGACACATCGACACAGAGACACCACAGAGACAACACAGACACAGAGACACCACAGAGACACCACAGAGACACCACAGAGACACCACAGAGACAACACAGAGACACATCGACACAGAGACACCACAGAGACAACACAGAGACAACACAGAGACACCACAGACACAGAGACACCACAGAGACAACGCAGAGACACCACAGAGACAACGCAGACACATCGACACAGAGACACCACAGAGACAACACAGACACATAGACAGAGACACCACAGAGACACCACAGAGACACATCGACACAGAGACACCACAGAGACAACACAGACACATAGACAGAGACACCACAGAGACACAGGGACACCACATAGACACAGAGACACCACAGAGACATGGACATGGAGACACCACGGAGACACAGCGACACATAGACACAGAGACACAGAGACACCACAGAGACACAGACACAGGAACACCACATAGACACAGAGACACAGAGACACCACAGAGACACAGACACAGACACAGGAACACCACATAGACACAGAGACACAGAGACACCACAGAGACACAGACACAGGAACACCACATAGACACAGAGACACAGAGACACCACAGAGACACATCGACACAGAGACAGACATATAGACACATAGACATAGATACACCACAGAGACACAGAGACACCACGGAGACACGGAGACACAGATACACCACATAGACACAAAGACATAGATACACCACAGAGATGGAGAGACCATATGGACACCATAGACAGAGACACAGAGACACCACATATACAACAGAGACACAGAGAGACGCCATGGAGACAGGGAGATACCACAGAGACATCACGGACGCACATAGACACACAGACATAGGGACACCACAGGGCAAGGCTGTAGCCATGAAGTCAACATATGGAGGGGGGGACCAAATCTTCCAGGATGTCTGGGGGTCCCAAACCAGAATAAGTATAACCCGTAAAAACAAAGTTTTTCACTATAAATCCTTTATATGCCTGGCAGCTAGAGTCCTCTCGTCCTCTGGCTTGAGATGGCTGCCACCTATGGGTCAGATGATTGCATGGCAGCATTAAGCAATTGGTAATTAAATATAATTTTTTTGTCCTAGAAAGTGTAAAATTTTGGAAAAAAATTTCCACGAACATTAATTGTCACGCACAACGAGTCTGTGTGGAAAATGTCAGCTCGATTGGATCGCGGGAAGTGTGTTAAAAAACGACCGAAAGATTTGCACGGTCGTAAGCAAGCAAGCAAGCGAACTTAATATAAAGGATCTAAAAGCGCCTTTGGTTCAGGCGTCGTCGTGAATTATTTTAATCTGAGAACAGAACAACGCTGCGCTGATGCTGTGCCGACATCTGATTTGCTTATTGTGTTGCGACTTTATTCCAGTAAAGGGCACTGCTTAGCCCAGCGGTGCTTAAACCTTAACTGCAGCCTCGCTCCCCCGTTTGGTTGTCAGCCGTTAATGTATAATGGAAATGTATAATGTTAATGCATAACAACGTAGGTTCGATTTAAAGCTTTCGTGACTGCAGGGATTCATCTTCTTGGTTCTTTCGGTAAAGTCACGTAGCTTGGTGGTGTTCATTCATACGCAGTCTTTCCGGCAGACCTGTTCTTCACCTGAGGACGGCTGCTTGCGTTGTGGCCGAAACGTCGTGAGAATTGTATTTTATTATGTTTTATTTTTATAATTTTATTATTCCCAAGAAGTCGTTCATCCTTACTGATGTTGCTCATTGGTGTCTCGGCGTTTTTGACGATTGCAGCAATTTACGATTTGGCTACGTCTGCAGCGATCTGTTCCAAACCCTTCAGGGCAACATCGACATGAACAATTATATCAGCCACCGTGTTTAGGGGTAACTGCAAAGTTCAACCCTTTAGCCAAAACCGATTTTAGGCCCGTCGGAAATTGGACTGTTACTCAGATTAATAACAACCTTGTCAACGTCCAACTTTGCAACGTGTTGATCTGGCGCCGACCTCGACGTGGCGACGGCTCTGAGGTCTCACATTAACATGCTAATTTCTCACATTAACATGTTAATTTCTCACATTAACATGCTAATTTCTCACATTAACATCACGCTAATTTCTCACATTCAGAATGCTAATTTCTCACATTAACATCATGATAATTTCTCACATTAACATGCTAATTTCTCACATTAACATCATGATAATTTCTCACATTCAGAATGCTAATTTCTCACATTAACATCATGATAATTTCGCACATTAACATGCTAATTTCTCACATCAAAATGCTAATTTCTCACATTAACATCATGCTAATTTATCACATTAACATGCTAACTTCTCACATTAACATCATGGTAATTTCTCACATTGACATGCTAATTTCTCACATTAACATGCTAATATCTCACGTTAAATAATGCAAATTTCGCACATTAACATGCTAATTTCTCACATTTGCATGCTATTTTCTCACAGTAACATCATGCAAATTTCTCACATTAACATGCTAATTTCTCACATTAACATCATGGTAATTTCTCACATTAACATGCTAATTTCTCACATCAAAATGCTAATTTCTCACATTAAAATCATGCTAATTTCTCAAATTAACATGCTAACTTCTCACATTAACATGCTAATTTCTCACATTAACATCATGGTAATTTCTCACATAAACATAAATTCCTGCAGTCACGAAAGCTTTAAGTCAAGATTTATATACTACATACTACACACTGCACCACACTACTATACACTACACTATACACTACACTATTATACACCACTACTAAACACTACGCTATACACTACACTATACACTACTATACGCTAGACACTACTATACACTTCGCTATACACTATACTATACACTACTATACACTACACTATACACTACTATACACTACACTACTATACACTACACTACTATACACTACACTATACACTACACTATACACTACACTATACACTACACTATACACTACACTACACTATACACTACACTACACTACTATACACTACACTACTATACACTACACTATACACCAGAGGTGGGACAAAGTCATTGTTATGCAAGTCCAAGTCGAGTCGCAAGTCATCAAATTCATGACTCGAGTCTGACTCGAGTCCAAGTCACATGACTCGAGTCCACATCTCATAGGTGGGACAAAGTCATTGTTATGCAAGTCCAAGTCGAGTCGCAAGTCATCAAATTCATGACTCGAGTCTGACTCGAGTCCAAGTCACATGACTCGAGTCCACACCTCTGCTATACACTACACTATACACTACACTATACACTACACTATACACTACTATACACTACACTACTATACACTACACTATACACTACACTATACACTACTATACACTACTATACACTACACTACTATACACTACACTACTATACACTACACTATACACTACACTATACACTACTATACACTACTATACACTACACTACTATACACTACACTACTATACACTACACTATACACTACACTATACACTACACTATACACTACTATACACTACACTACTATACACTACACTACTATACACTACACTATACACTACACTATACACTACACTATACACTACTATACACTACACTATACACTACTATACACTACACTACTATACACTTCGCTATACACTACACTATACACTACTATACACTACACTACTATACACTACACTACTATACACTACACTATTATACACTACACTACTAAACACTACGCTATACACTACACTATACACTACTATACGCTAGACACTACTATACACTTCGCTATACACTACACTATACACTACTATACACTACACTACTATACACTACACTATACACTACTATACACTTCGCTATACACTACACTATACACTACACTATACACTACTATACACTACACTACTATACACTTCGCTATACACTACACTATACACTACACTATACACTACTATACACTACACTACTATACACTACACTATACACTACTATACACTACACTATACACTACACTATACACTACTATACACTACACTATACACTACACTATACACTACACTATACACTACTATACACTACACTATACACTACTATACACTACACTACTATACACTACACTATACACTACTATACACTACACTACTATACACTACACTATACACTACTATACACTACTATACACTACACTACTATACACTACACTATACACTACTATACACTACACTACTATACACTACACTATACACTACCATACACTACACTACTAAAAACAATCTGTCCATGTCACGCAACCGCCAGGGGCTTGCGTGCACCCCAGGTTAAGAAGAATGAGAAGAGCCACCCGCGTAGGCAAAGCACCCTCTCGTCAGCGACTCTCGAGAAAGAACCCGAACCGTGTCGCTGCTGCTGCTGCTGCTGTCGCTGCTGCTGCTGCTCCTGCTGCTGCTGCTGCTACCGCTGGCTTGCTGCGCCGTCCTTCCTTCCTGCGATTGTCGCTCCGCTGTTGACGGATTTCCGTTGCCGCGCCAGACAGGAACGTGACGTTGAGGAGCCTCGTGCTGTGCCACAGCGTCGCCTGGAACGCCACCAAACGGAGCCGGAGATCTCACCAAAACCCAGCCGATCGCACCACACGGAGCCGAAGATCTCACCAGAACCCAGCCCACGGCTAAGCGACCAATGCGGCACACCTTCCGTTGAGCCGCAGTTGGCTCCGTACGGCGCGAAAGACAGAGGTTCAACTCTACGCGTGTTAACAACGCAGCTCGCCACAAGCCAAGGAAGCTGCCACAGCTGTCCACGGCTGTCCACGGCTGTCCACAGGCCTTGCCGCCCCCACGCCCGCAAAGAAACTTTCAAGACGTCTCCTGCCCCCCGTTAAACCTCGACCGCGGCTGGCGAGTGCGAGCGAGTCGCCGTGCGGGCGAGCGGGCGAGTCGATTTGTGAACATTTTGTGAGCGGGTGAATGGGTCGGGCGAGCGAGCGACTGAGGAAGTTAGCGAGTGCGTGAGCAGGTGAGTGAGCGACCAAGTGGGAGTTCACGAGCGAGCAAATCGAGAGAGTGCTTGAGAGAGCATGCGAATGAATGAGTGAGTTGTCGACTGAGCGAACGAGCGAGTGTGTATGCGAGTGAGCAAGTGGGCGAGTGAGCACTCGAGCGAGTGTGTGAGTGTGCGAGCGAACAATCGACTGAGCGAGCGAGCGAGGAGCTCCGTCGCCACCGGTGAGGTCTTGCGTCCCGGCGGGAGCCGTGGTTGTTCGCGATGCCGCGTCGCGCCGCGTGGGCCGGGCTGCAGCTGCTGCTGCTGGTGGCGGCCGTGCCGCTGCAGACGCTCATCGTGCAGTGGAGCGGCAACAACGCCTTCCAGCGGCTGCACGCCATGCGCTGGTAACGCACCATGCACCACGCACCACGCACGCAGCACTCACCATGCACACAGCACTCACCACGCACCACGCACCACTCACCACGCACGCACCATGCACACAGCACTCACCATGCACACAGCACTCACCACGCACCACGCACGACTCACCACGCACGCACCATGCACACAGCACTCACCATGCACACAGCACTCACCACGCACCACTCACCACGCACGCACCATGCACACAGCACTCACCATGCACACAGCACTCACCATGCACACAGCACTCACCACGCACCACGCACCACTCACCACGCACGCACCATGCACACAGCACTCACCATGCACACAGCACTCACCACGCACCACGCACGCAACACGCACGCAGCACTCACCATGCACACAGCACTCACCACGCACCACGCACCACTCACCACGCATGCACCATGCACACAGCACTCACCATGCACACAGCACTCACCACGCACCACGCACCACTCACCACGCCCGCACCATGCACACAGCACTCACCATGCACGCAGCACTCACCACGCACCATGCACCACTCACGCACCATGCACACAGCACTCACCATGCACACAGCACTCACCACGCACCACGCACCACTCACCACGCACGCACCATGCACACAGCACTCACCATGCACACAGCACTCACCACGCACCACGCACCACTCACCACGCATGCACCATGCACACAGCACTCACCATGCACACAGCACTCACCACGCACCATGCACCACTCACCACGCACGCACCATGCACACAGCACTCACCATGCACACAGCACTCACCACGCACCACTCACCACGCACGCACCATGAACACAGCACTCACCATGCACACAGCACTCACCACGCACCACTCGCCACGCACGCACCATGCACACAGCACTCACCATGCACACAGCACTCACCACGCACCATGCACCACGCACGCACCATGCACACAGCACTCACCATGCACACAGCACTCACCACGCACCACGCACCACTCACCACGCACGCACCATGCACACAGCACTCACCATGCACACAGCACTCACCACGCACCACTCACCACGCACGCACCATGCACACAGCACTCACCACGCACACAGCACTCACCATGCACACAGCACTCACCACGCACCACGCACGCAACACGCACGCAGCACTCACCATGCACACAGCACTCACCACGCACCACTCACCACGCATGCACCATGCACACAGCACTCACCATGCACACAGCACTCACCACGCACCACGCACCACTCACCACGCCCGCACCATGCACACAGCACTCACCATGCACGCAGCACTCACCACGCACCATGCACCACTCACGCACCATGCACACAGCACTCACCATGCACACAGCACTCACCACGCACCACGCACCACTCACCACGCACGCACCATGCACACAGCACTCACCATGCACACAGCACTCACCACGCACCACGCACCACTCACCACGCATGCACCATGCACACAGCACTCACCATGCACACAGCACTCACCACGCACCATGCACCACTCACCACGCACGCACCATGCACACAGCACTCACCATGCACACAGCACTCACCACGCACCACTCGCCACGCACGCACCATGCACACAGCACTCACCATGCACACAGCACTCACCACGCACCACGCACCACTCACCACGCACGCACCATGCACACAGCACTCACCATGCACACAGCACTCACCACGCACCACTCGCCACGCACGCACCATGCACACAGCACTCACCATGCACACAGCACTCACCACGCACCATGCACCACGCACGCACCATGCACACAGCACTCACCATGCACACAGCACTCACCACGCACCACTCACCACTCACCACGCACGCACCATGCACACAGCACTCACCATGCACACAGCACTCACCACGCACCACTCACCACGCATGCACCATGCACACAGCACTCACCATGCACACAGCACTCACCACGCACCACTCGCCACGCACGCACCATGCACACAGCACTCACCATGCACACAGCACTCACCACGCACCATGCACCACGCACGCACCATGCACACAGCACTCACCATGCACACAGCACTCACCACGCACCACGCACCACTCACCACGCACGCACCATGCACACAGCACTCACCATGCACACAGCACTCACCACGCACCACTCACCACGCATGCACCATGCACACAGCACTCACCATACACACAGCACTCACCACGCACCACTCACCACGCATGCACCATGCACACAGCACTCGCCACGCACCACGCACCACGCACCACTCACGCACCATGCACACAGCACTCACCATGCACTCACCACACACCACGCACCACTCACCACGCATGCACCATGCACACAGCACTCACCATGCACCACGCACCACTCACCACGCACCACTCACCACGCATGCACCATGCACACAGCACTCGCCACGCATGTAACACGCATGCCGCACGCACCACGCGCGACCCACGACCCCCCCCTGCCCCGATACCCGGGCACCACTCAACTCAAACTACAGACAGTCCCCGAGTTACGATGGTGTCCGACTTACGATATTTCGATCTTACGATGGCGATAGCGATACGAGAAATTTGTAACATATTTTACATTTCGCGCGGCAGGCAAACGCAGCAGCGTACGAGGTGCGATGCTGTACGTTGGGACGCTGCCGGGATGTTACGCATCTCACGCCTTTCTATTAAATTGCAGTTCATAGAGGTAGGCTAAGAATTAAAAAAAAAAAATTACTTAACATTTTATATAGTTGATACAGTACAGTACTGTAAATCGCTCTGTTTTGCTAAATTATCACCATTCTTTAAGACTCCTGGGTAGGCTAGGCCATCTTCGACTTACGATATTTTTGACTTACGATGGGGTCGTCGTAACGCATCTCCATCGTAAGTAGAGATAATCTAACTACCTGTACATCGTGGTGTAGTGAGAGTCGTAAGTCGGGGACTACCTGTACATGGTGGTGTAGTGAGAGTCGTAAGTCGGGGACTACCTGTACATGGTGGTGTAGTGAGAGTCGTAAGTCGAGGACTATCTGTACATTATGGTGTAGTGAGAGTCGTAAGTCGGGGACTACCTGTACATTATGGTGTAGTGAGAGTCGTAAGTCGAGGACTATCTGTACATTGTGGTGTAGTGAGAGTCGTAAGTCGGGGACTACCTGTACATGGTGGTGTAGTGAGAGTCGTAAGTCGAGGACTATCTGTACATTATGGTGTAGTGAGAGTCGTAAGTCGAGGACTGTCCGTATTATTTTTTTATTTCACCGGCTGTAAGGCCTCACTTAGCTGTGTGCCTCTTTTTTCAGAAGCGACCTGGCAATCACAAACGATTGCTCAACAAAGTGGGCTCATCATCATCGTCATCACCATCATCGCGCGGACATTTTTAGCAGCAGTCAAATAATCCAAACGTTGATTCTAAAATGTGAAGGGAAAAAAACCCGGAGGACCCGGGGAGAGAGACACGCAAACTACAAATATACAGCAGCAGGCGTCAGGGTTGGGATCGAACCCACGACATCCTGTACACCAGGCGAGGTAGTTAACATCTCCTAGCCACCGTGATGATGATGAGAGAGAGAGACACGCAAACTCCACATACACAAAGCAGGCGTCAGGGTCGGGATGGAACCCACGACCTCCTGTGTACCAGGCGAGGTAGTTAACATCTCCTAGCCACCGTGATGATGATGAGAGAGAGAAACACGCAAACTCCAAATATACAGCAGCAGGCGTCAGGGTCGGGATGGAACCCACGACCTCCTGTGTACCAGGCGAGGTAGTTAACATCTCCTAGCCACCGTGGCACAAACACTGCGGAGCTCTCGATGCATTCACCAAATCCTCCGTGTCCTCCTCCGGCGTGGCGCGTCGCAGTGACGGGCAACTTCGGTCAGAATTGATAAACGGTGCTAACTCGCTAAACGCACGGTAGCCCACTAGCAAGGTAGTTCACTCGCAAGGTAGTTCACTCGCAAGGTAGCCCACTCGCAAGGTAGTTCACTAGCAAGGTAGCCCACTCGCAAGGTAGCCCACTAGCAAGGTAGCCCACTCGCAAGGTAGTTCACTAGCAAGGTAGCCCACTCGCAAGGTAGTTCACTAGCAAGGTAGCCCACTCGCAAGGTAGCCCACTAGCAAGGTAGTTCACTCGCAAGGTAGCCCACTCGCAAGGTAGTTCACTAGCAAGGTAGCCCACTCGCAAGGTAGTTCACTAGCAAGGTAGTTCACTAGCAAGGTAGTTAACTCGCAAGGTAGTTCACTAGCAAGGTAGTTCACTCGCAAGGTAGTTCACTCGCAAGGTAGTTCACTCGCAAGGTAGTTCACTCGCAAGGTAGTTCACTCGCAAGGTAGCCCACTAGCAAGGTAGCCCACTCGCAAGGTAGTTCACTAGCAAGGTAGTTCACTAGCAAGGTAGTTAACTCGCAAGGTAGTTCACTCGCAAGGTAGTTCACTCGCAAGGTAGTTCACTCGCAAGGTAGTTCACTCGCAAGGTAGTTCACTCGCAAGGTAGTTCACTAGCAAGGTAGTTCACTCGCAAGGTAGTTCACTCGCAAGGTAGTTCACTAGCAAGGTAGTTCACTAGCAAGGTAGTTCACTCGCAAGGTAGTTCACTCGCAAGGTAGTTCACTCGCAAGGTAGTTCACTCGCAAGGTAGTTCACTAGCAAGGTAGTTCACTCGCAAGGTAGTTCACTCGCAAGGTAGTTCACTCGCAAGGTAGTTCACTCGCAAGGTAGTTCACTCGCAAGGTAGTTCACTAGCAAGGTAGTTCACTAGCAAGGTAGTTCACTCGCAAGGTAGTTCACTCGCAAGGTAGTTCACTAGCAAGGTAGTTCACTCGCAAGGTAGTTCACTCGCAAGGTAGTTCACTAGCAAGGTAGTTCACTAGCAAGGTAGTTCACTCGCAAGGTAGTTCACTCGCAAGGTAGTTCACTCGCAAGGTAGTTCACTCGCAAGGTAGTTCACTCGCAAGGTAGTTCACTCGCAAGGTAGTTCACTAGCAAGGTAGTTCACTAGCAAGGTAGTTAACTCGCAAGGTAGTTCACTAGCAAGGTAGTTCACTCGCAAGGTAGTTCACTCGCAAGGTAGTTCACTCGCAAGGTAGTTCACTCGCAAGGTAGTTCACTAGCAAGGTAGCCCACTCGCAAGGTAGTTCACTAGCAAGGTAGTTCACTAGCAAGGTAGTTAACTCGCAAGGTAGTTCACTCGCAAGGTAGTTCACTCGCAAGGTAGTTCACTAGCAAGGTAGCCCACTCGCAAGGTAGTTAACTCGCAAGGTAGCCCACTCGCAAGGTAGTTCACTCGCAAGGTAGTTCACTAGCAAGGTAGTTAACTCGCAAGGTAGTTCACTCGCAAGGTAGTTCACTAGCAAGGTAGTTCACTCGCAAGGTAGTTCACTCGCAAGGTAGTTCACTCGCAAGGTAGTTCACTCGCAAGGTAGTTCACTAGCAAGGTAGCCCACTAGCAAGGTAGCCCACTCGCAAGGTAGTTCACTAGCAAGGTAGTTCACTAGCAAGGTAGTTAACTCGCAAGGTAGTTCACTCGCAAGGTAGTTCACTCGCAAGGTAGTTCACTCGCAAGGTAGTTCACTCGCAAGGTAGTTCACTCGCAAGGTAGTTCACTAGCAAGGTAGTTCACTCGCAAGGTAGTTCACTCGCAAGGTAGTTCACTCGCAAGGTAGTTCACTCGCAAGGTAGTTCACTAGCAAGGTAGCCCACTCGCAAGGTAGTTCACTAGCAAGGTAGTTCACTAGCAAGGTAGTTAACTCGCAAGGTAGTTCACTAGCAAGGTAGTTCACTCGCAAGGTAGTTCACTCGCAAGGTAGTTCACTAGCAAGGTAGCCCACTCGCAAGGTAGTTAACTCGCAAGGTAGCCCACTCGCAAGGTAGTTCACTCGCAAGGTAGTTCACTAGCAAGGTAGTTAACTCGCAAGGTAGTTCACTAGCAAGGTAGTTCACTAGCAAGGTAGTTCACTCGCAAGGTAGTTCACTCGCAAGGTAGTTCACTCGCAAGGTAGTTCACTAGCAAGGTAGTTCACTAGCAAGGTAGCCCACTCGCAAGGTAGTTCACTAGCAAGGTAGTTCACTCGCAAGGTAGCCCACTAGCATGGTAGTTCACTAGCAAGGTAGCTCACTAGCAAGGTAGCTCACCGTGGGGGGTGGTGAGGGTCTCTGCGTTGTCGCCTCGCCAGGCTCACGGAGGAGTTGGGGGGGCTGCAGCAGCGGCTGCTGAGACCGGTGCCGTGGCTGTCGTGGGCTCGCGGCTTGGTGCGGCAGGCACGGTGAGAGCCGCCACCCCACACCGCCACGCGCACACACACAGCCCCAGTGTTGATGACGACGATGATGATGATGGTGTCGGTGGTGTTGGTGGTGTCGGTGGTGATGATGGTGGTGATGATGGTGGTGTTGATGGTGGTGATGATGGTGGTGATGATGGTGGTGTTGATGGTGGTGTTGATGGTGGTGTTGATGGTGGTGTTGATGGTGGTGTTGATGGTGGTGTTGATGGTGGTGATGATGGTGGTGATGATGGTGGTGATGATGGTGGTGATGATGGTGGTGTTGATGGTGGTGTTGATGGTGGTGTTGATGGTGGTGATGATGGTGGTGATGATGGTGGTGATGATGGTGGTGTTGATGGTGGTAATGATGGTGATGGTGTTGACGGTGGTGATGACGGTGGTGATGACGGTGGTGTTGATGGTGGTGATGATGGTGATGGTGTTGACGGTGGTGATGATGGTGGTGTTGATGGTGATGATGGTGGTGATGATGGTGGTGATGATGGTGGTGGTGATGGTGGTGGTGATGGTGGTGATGATGGTGGTGTTGATGGTGATGATGGTGGTGGCAGCACGGCGCTGGGTGAGGAGGAAGAGGAGGATGCGATGGGGGAGTGCGCTGCCTTGGAAGTTCTCCGGCTGGAGGAGATAGACGGACACTTTGCCAGTAAAACGCACGCGCACACACACACGCACATATACGTGCGCACACACACGCACACACGCACACACACACGCACATATACGTGCGCACACACACGCACACACGCGCACGCACATATACGTGCGCACACACACGCACACACGCACATATACGTGCGCAGACACACACGCGCACACGCGCACGCACATATACGTGCGCACGCACACACGCACACACACACACGCACATATACGTGCGCACACACACACGCACACACGCGCACGCACATATACGTGCGCACACACACGCACACACGCACACACACACGCACATATACGTGCGCACACACACACGCGCACACGCACGCACATATACGCACACAAAAGCACGCACGCATGCACACACACGTGCCTATGAGTGTGCACGCACTCGCATACAAAGCAATGAACCCCCGTGTAGCCTTAACAGACTGTAGGGGCAAGTGCTGTTAGCGAGCACCTATGGATGCCGGAACGGTACACGAGGGGGTGGGTGGCCAGCACCACGCCCGACCGCCTTTGTCTCCCCAGTGGCGATGTTTACACACCGCACCGGGTACTCATTTGAGGCCGAGTCGACCTAGGGGAGGCCCAGGACCGGTTCAGATAATCGTCACTGGTGGTGTTGGCCGTGAGCGGGAATCGAACTCGGGTCGCCGGGTTCGTAGCGCAGCGTAGCGCTAACCGCTACACCACCACTCCCCACGAGCCAACACACACGCACACACACACGTGTCCCCTCCCGTTTCTCATCTCCACGCTTCTCCGCATGTCTTTGCATGTCTCCGTGCATGCGTGATGCTGAGTGCATCTCCATGTGTCTCCGCGTGTCCTCCGCGTGTGTGCGTGTGTGTCCGCGTGCGTGCGTGTGTGTCCGCGTGTGTGCGTGTGTGTGTGCGTGACCCTCCGTGCCCCCCAGCCTCGGTGTCGGTGCGCTCCCCGCGCCCCCCCCGCGTCTCGTTCCGCGTGGGCCAGGTGATCCGGCACCGGCACGCCGGCTTCACCGGCGTCATCATCGGCTGGGACGCGCGCACACACGCACCCCACGACTGGATGCAGCGCTCACACCGTGGGGTCAGTCACGCACACGCACATACATACACACATACATACACACACATACACAACAACAACAACAACAACCGCCATTCGCCACTAAGTGGCGGTGACGTCACCACGACGCTTGTGCCAGGCCAAGTGCACCTTGAGGCCACGTGAAGTGTCGAACGCCCGCTAGCAGGAGGTCACGGGGCAGACCCAGCAGGTGCCACGGGTCGACTGACCGAGATGACCGAGATGACTGGCTGATGCACCACCTTTGCCCCCTACTGTACCAACTTGCTGTGCTTTAGCCACATACATACACACACACATACATACACATACATACACACACACATACACACACAGATACACACACAGATACACACACAGATACACACACAGATACACACACAGATACACACACACATACATGCACACACATACACATACACACATACATACACACGGATACACACACACATACACACAGATACATACACACACATACATACACACACATACATACACACATACACACACACACACATAGATACACACACATACACACACACACAAAGATACACACATACAAAGATAGACAAAGATCTCCCGTATAGCCTGTAACAGACTGTAGGGGCAAGTGCTGTTAGCGAGCACCTATGAAGGCCGGAACGGTACACGAAGGGGTGGGTGGCCAGCACCACGCCCGACCGCCTTTGTCTCCCCAGTGGCGATGTTTACACACCGCACCAGGTACTCATTTGAGGCTGAGTCGACCTAGGGGAGGCCCTGGACCGTTTCAGATAATCATCACTAGTTTTGGTCGTGAGTGGGAATCAAACTTGGGTCGTCGGGTTCGTAGCGCAGCGCGCTAACCGCTACACTACCGCTCCCCACACAGATACACAGTTACACACACACAGATACACACGCAGACACACAGTTACACACACACAGATACACGTGGTTACACACACACACAGATACACACGCAGACACACGGTTACACACACACAGATACACGTGGTTACACACACACACAGATACACACGCAGACACACAGTTACACACACACAGATACACGTGGTTACACACACACACAGATACACACGCAGACACACAGTTACACACACACAGATACACGTGGTTACACACACACACAGATACACACGCAGACACACGGTTACACACACACAGATACACACGCAGACACACGGTTACACACACACACACACACGTGGTCACACACACACACAGATACACACGCAGACACACGGTTACACACACACAGATACACGTGGTTACACACACACAGATACACACGCAGACACACGGTTACACACACACAGATACACGTGGTTACACACACACAGATACACACGCAGACACACAGTTACACACACACAGATACACGTGGTGACACACACACAGATACACACGCAGACACACAGTTACACACACACACACACGTGGTCACACATACACACAGATACACACGCAGACACACAGTTACACACACACACACACACGTGGTCACATACACACAGATACACACGCAGACACACGGTTACACACACACACACACACACGTGGTCACATACACACAGATACACATGCAGACACACGGTTACACACACACAGATACACGTGGATACACACACACACAGATACACACGCAGACACACAGTTACACACACACAGATACACACGCAGACACACAGTTACACACACACACACACGTGGTTACACACACACAGATACACACGCAGACACACAGTTACACACACACAGATACACACGCAGACACACGGTTACACACACACAGACACACGTGGTTACACACACACAGATACACACGCAGACACACGGTTACACACACACACACGTGGTCACACACACACAGATACACACGCAGACACACAGTTACACACACACACACATGGTGACACATACACACAGATACACACGCAGACACACAGTTACACACACACACACACACGTGGTGACACATACACACAGATACACACGCAGACACACGGTTACACACACACACACACACACGTGGATACACACACACACAGATACACACGCAGACACACGGTTACACACACACAGATACACGTGGTTACACACACACAGATACACACGCAGACACACAGTTACACACACACACACGTGGTGACACACACACAGATACACACGCAGACACACGGTTACACACACACACACACACGTGGTCACATACACACAGATACACACGCAGACACACAGTTACACACACACACACGTGGTGACACACACACAGATACACACGCAGACACACAGTTACACACACACACACACACGTGGTCACACATACACACAGATACACACGCAGACACACAGTTACACACACACACGTGGTCACACATACACACAGATACACACGCAGACACACGGTTACACACACACACACGTGGTCACACACACACACAGATACACACGCAGACACACAGTTACACACACACACGTGGTCACACATACACACAGATACACACGCAGACACACGGTTACACACACACAGATACACGTGGTTACACACACACAGATACACACGCAGACACACAGTTACACACACACACACGTGGTGACACACACACAGATACACACGCAGACACACAGTTACACACACACACACGTGGTGACACACACACAGATACACACGCAGACACACGGTTACACACACACACACACACGTGGTCACACATACACAGATACACACGCAGACACACAGTTACACACACACACACACACGTGGTCACACATACACACAGATACACACGCAGACACACAGTTACACACACACACACATGGTGACACATACACACAGATACACACGCAGACACACGGTTACACACACACACACACGTGGATACACACACACACAGATACACACGCAGACACACGGTTACACACACACAGATACACGTGGTTACACACACACAGATACACACGCAGACACACAGTTACACACACACACACGTGGTGACACACACACAGATACACACGCAGACACACGGTTACACACACACACACACACGTGGATACACATACACACAGATACACATGCAGACACACAGTTACACACACACACACACACGTGGTCACACATACACACAGATACACACGCAGACACACAGTTACACACACACACACACACGTGGTCACACATACACACAGATACACACGCAGACACACAGTTACACACACACACACGTGGTCACACATACACACAGATACACACGCAGACACACAGTTACACACACACACACACGTGGTCACACACACACAGATACACACGCAGACACACAGTTACACACACACACACACACACGTGGTCACACACACACAGATACACACGCAGACACACAGTTACACACACACACACACACGTGGTCACACACACACAGATACACACGCAGACACACGGTTACACACACACACAGATACACGTGGTCACACACACACAGATACACACGCAGACACACGGTTACACACACACACACGTGGTCACACACACACAGATACACACGCAGACACACAGTTACACACACACAGATACACGTGGTCACACACACACAGATACACACGCAGACACACGGTTACACACACACACACACGTGGTGACACACACACAGATACACACGCAGACACACAGTTACACACACACACACACACGTGGTCACACACACACACAGATACACACGCAGACACACGGTTACACACACACACACACACGTGGTCACACACACACACAGATACACATGCAGACACACGGTTACACACACACACACACGTGGTCACACACACACAGATACACACGCAGACACACAGTTACACACACACACACACACGTGGTCACACATACACACAGATACACACGCAGACACACAGTTACACACACACACACACACGTGGTCACACATACACACAGATACACACGCAGACACACGGTTACACACACACACACACACACGTGGATACACACACACACAGATACACACGCAGACACACGGTTACACACACACACACACACGTGGTCACACATACACACAGATACACACGCAGACACACGGTTACACACACACACACACACGTGGTCACATACACACAGATACACACGCAGACACACGGTTACACACACACACACACACACGTGGTCACATACACACAGATACACACGCAGACACACAGTTACACACACACACGTGGTCACACATACACACAGATACACACGCAGACACACGGTTACACACACACAGATACACGTGGTTACACACACACAGATACACACGCAGACACACAGTTACACACACACACACGTGGTGACACACACACAGATACACACGCAGACACACAGTTACACACACACACACGTGGTGACACACACACAGATACACACGCAGACACACGGTTACACACACACACACACACGTGGTCACACATACACAGATACACACGCAGACACACAGTTACACACACACACACACACGTGGTCACACATACACACAGATACACACGCAGACACACAGTTACACACACACACACATGGTGACACATACACACAGATACACACGCAGACACACGGTTACACACACACACACACGTGGATACACACACACACAGATACACACGCAGACACACGGTTACACACACACAGATACACGTGGTTACACACACACAGATACACACGCAGACACACAGTTACACACACACACACGTGGTGACACACACACAGATACACACGCAGACACACGGTTACACACACACACACACACGTGGATACACATACACACAGATACACATGCAGACACACAGTTACACACACACACACACACGTGGTCACACATACACACAGATACACACGCAGACACACAGTTACACACACACACACACACGTGGTCACACATACACACAGATACACACGCAGACACACAGTTACACACACACACACGTGGTCACACATACACACAGATACACACGCAGACACACAGTTACACACACACACACACGTGGTCACACACACACAGATACACACGCAGACACACAGTTACACACACACACACACACACGTGGTCACACACACACAGATACACACGCAGACACACAGTTACACACACACACACACACGTGGTCACACACACACAGATACACACGCAGACACACGGTTACACACACACACAGATACACGTGGTCACACACACACAGATACACACGCAGACACACGGTTACACACACACACACGTGGTCACACACACACAGATACACACGCAGACACACAGTTACACACACACAGATACACGTGGTCACACACACACAGATACACACGCAGACACACGGTTACACACACACACACACGTGGTGACACACACACAGATACACACGCAGACACACAGTTACACACACACACACACACGTGGTCACACACACACACAGATACACACGCAGACACACGGTTACACACACACACACACACGTGGTCACACACACACACAGATACACATGCAGACACACGGTTACACACACACACACACGTGGTCACACACACACAGATACACACGCAGACACACAGTTACACACACACACACACACGTGGTCACACATACACACAGATACACACGCAGACACACAGTTACACACACACACACACACGTGGTCACACATACACACAGATACACACGCAGACACACGGTTACACACACACACACACACACGTGGATACACACACACACAGATACACACGCAGACACACGGTTACACACACACACACACACGTGGTCACACATACACACAGATACACACGCAGACACACGGTTACACACACACACACACACGTGGTCACATACACACAGATACACACGCAGACACACGGTTACACACACACACACACACACGTGGTCACATACACACAGATACACACGCAGACACACAGTTACACACACACACGTGGTCACACACACACAGATACACACGCAGACACACAGTTACACACACACACACACGTGGGTACACACACACACAGATACACACGCAGACACACAGTTACACACACACACACGTGGTCACACACACACACAGATACACACGCAGACACACGGTTACACACACACACACACACGTGGTCACACACACACACAGATACACACGCAGACACACGGTTACACACACACACACACGTGGTCACACACACACAGATACACACGCAGACACACAGTTACACACACACACACACACGTGGTCACACATACACACAGATACACACGCAGACACACGGTTACACACACACACACACACACACGTGGATACACACACACACAGATACACACGCAGACACACGGTTACACACACACACACACACGTGGTCACACATACACACAGATACACACGCAGACACACAGTTACACACACACACGTGGTCACACATACACACAGATACACACGCAGACACACAGTTACACACACACACACACGTGGTCACACATACACACAGATACACACGCAGACACACGGTTACACACACACACACACACGTGGTCACATACACACAGATACACACGCAGACACACGGTTACACACACACACACACACGTGGTCACATACACACAGATACACACGCAGACACACAGTTACACACACACACGTGGTCACACACACACAGATACACACGCAGACACACAGTTACACACACACACACACGTGGGTACACACACACACAGATACACACGCAGACACACAGTTACACACACACACACGTGGTCACACACACACACAGATACACACGCAGACACACAGTTACACACACACGTGGTGACACACACACATGTACACACGTGGTGACACACACACATGTACACACGCACGCAGTGAGTGGCGCGTGCCGCCCCCCCGTGTGTGTGTGAGTAGAAGGCGAGTCTCCGCGAGGCCCCCCACTACCGCGTGCTCGTGTCGGGGAGGAACGCCGTCACCTACGTGCCGCAGGACGACATCGCCGTCCTCAACGGGGTGCAGGTGAGCGCCACGACGGCGCCACGACGTCGCCACGACGTCGCCACGACGTCGCCACGACGACGTCACCACCACGACGACGTCACCACCACGACGACGACGTCACCACGACGACGTCACCACCACGACTACGTCACCACGACGTCACCACGACGACGTCACCACCACGACGACGTCACCACCACGACGACGTCACCACGACGACGTCACCACCACGACGACGTCACCACCACGACTACGTCACCACGACGACGTCACCACGACGACGTCACCACCACGACGACGTCACCACGACGACGTCACCACCACGACGACGTCACCACGACGACGTCACCACCACGACGACGTCACCACCACGACGTCACCACCACGACGTCACCACGACGTCACCTGCGTGACCCAGCGGGGCCGACCATCCTCCTTCCGTTAAGATGGGGGGGGGGGTGGCGCCCCAATTGTGGGCCGGCGTGCCGTTCGCCGTTTCGCGCCTCCTGTGTTTGCTCCCTGCTGACGGTGACGCGCACCCGGCGTCTCTCCCCACACCCCCCCCCACCCCCCCCACCCCCCGCACCCCCCACACCCCCCGCACCCCCCACACCCCCCGCACCCCCCACACCCCCAACTCCCCCCACGCCCCCCCATCACCCCCCCCACTCCCCCCACACCCCCCGCACCGCCGTGCGTGGCGGCGTCAGGTCACCCACGAGGAGCTGGCCGTCTACTTCCGGGCGTTCGACGGCGCGCAGTACGTCGCGAGGCCCTGGCTGCGCGAACTCTACCCCCACGACTGATGGCGACGGCGGTGATGATGGCGGCGGTGACAACGACCGAGACGACGGCGGTGACACCAAACACCGTTGCTGTGGCGCGGTGAACCCGGAGCGGACCGGAGTTGCGTGCAGACGCATGGGATTTGTCCGTCGTGCTGGATAGATGTTAACTACCTCGCCCGGTATGCAGGTGGTCGTGGGTTCCATCCCGACCCCGACTCCTGCTGTATATTTTGAGTTTGCGTCTCTCTCACCGTGGTGGCCTGGATTTTTCTTCTACGGGTGCTCCGGTTCTTCTCTCCGCATTAGAATCGACCGACGTCACTCGTTGTAGAGTATTGGGCTGTCAATTCCCAACGTGACGACGACGAAGCCGCCAACTTCTTTGAGCCATCATTTGTGGTGGCCAGGTCGTTTTGCGAACAAGAGCCCTACAGTGGCGTGCGCTCTCCACACACGAGGTGGGGGGGGGGGGGGGGTCACGACGCTGGCGGATGCAGAAAGAATTCCGGTGCGGAAAAATGGGGTTCACGTTCCCGGTACGAGCGAACATTGGGGGTGGGGATAATGGGAAATGTTTAATAGCAATGGGTTCCAATAAATAATACATTGTAAAAAACGACATGGTTTGTGGTTTTTTAAATCCTTTATATTAAGTTCACTTGCTTGCTTGCGCGCTTACGACCGTGCAAATCTTTCGGTCGTTTTTTAACCCACTTCCCGTGATCCAATCGAGCGGACATTTTGCATACAGACTCGTTGTGCGAGACAATTAATGTTCGTGAACATTTTTTTCCATAACTTTACACTTTTTAGGAATTTTTGTTTAAATATTTAATTACCAATTGCTTAATGGTGGCAGGCAATCATATGACCCATAGGTGGCAGCCATCTCAAGCCAGAGGACGAGAGGACTCTAGCCGCCACGCATATAAAAGATTTATAGTGAAAAACTTTGTTTTTACGGGTTAATGTTTTACATTTCATTCGATTGACAGGTCGCTTCTGTTAAAAAAAGATCTTAGACGGTTCAAGCGAGTCCTCGCCTGTCCAAACGACCCAAACAAGCAAACAAACAGAAATGCGTCGAATGGTTGAATCGCCGTGATGCTCCGTGCGGCCGCGTTGACCCCTCGCCAGGCGGTCACCGGAATCATCCGGGAGGCGCAGCGACGGACGGCCTCCTTTGGTTTCACGCGAGTGAAGCGTGGGTATCGTTTGGCGGGCCCCTAGATCGCTCTACCGCCGCCACCACCACCACCGCCACAGCCCAACCACCGCCACCACCACCACCATCGCCACCATCGCCACCACCACCGCCACAGCCCAACCACCGCCACCACCACCACCACCACCGCCGCCACCGCCGCCACAGCGCAACCACCGCCACCACCACCACCGCACCCCCCGTGCAGCCTGTAACAGAGACTTTGGGCAAAGTGCTGCTGGCAAGTAGTTTGCAGCGCCTACGAAGGCCGGCACGGCACACGATGGGGGTGGGTGGTCAGCACGCCTTTGTCTCCCTACGAGTGGGTCGTCGCGTTTACACGCATCACACCCAGCTTCTCGTTTGAGGACGAGTCGACCTAGGGGAGGCCCACGACCGGTTTAGATAATCGTCACTGGTGTTGGTCATGAGCGGGAATCGAACTCGGGTCGCCAGGCTCGTAGCGCTAACCACTACACTACGAACAACAACTGCGATTCGCCACAAAGTGGCGGTGACTTCACCATGGTGCTTGTGCCAGGCTAGGTGCACGTTGAGGCCACGTGAAGTGTCGAACGCCCGCTGCCAGGAGGTCACGGGGCAGACCCAGCAGGTGCCACGGGTCGACTGAGACGACTGGCTGATGCACCACCTGTGCCCCCTACTGTGCCAACTTGCTGCGCTTTAGCCACCCGGCGCTCCGCTCGTTGTTGTGAGCGTCGCTCCTCCGCCCTCCGTTGTTGTTGGAGGGCGACTGCCTCCAACTGCCCAGTAGCGTCCTTCACGAGCCTCCTCCACAGAGGCCGATCTTGACACCGCTGGTACCGGTCATCGGCAAGTCCACTCAGCTCCACATCCTCTTGCATCACATCATACGCGCGCTCAGGCAGTGAACCTAATGGAGTTACGTTGGCTATGAGATGTTAACTACCTCGCCCGGTATACAAGAGGTCGTGGGGTTCGATCCCGACCCTGACGCCTGCTGTATATTTGGAGTTTGCGTATCTCTCTCCCCGTGGTCGCGTGGATTTTGTCTCTGGGTCCTCCGGCTTTTCACTCCACATTTAGAATCAACATCACGCGTTGAGAGTGTTTGGAGAGAGAGACACGCAAACTCAAAATATACAGCAGCAGGCGTCAGGGTCGGGATCGAACCCACGACCTCCTGTATACCAGGCGAGGTGGTTAACATCTCCTAGCCACCGTGATGATGAGAGAGAGAGAGAGACACGCAAACTCAATATACAGCAGCAGGCGTCAAGGGTCAGGATCGAACCCACGACCTCCCGTATACCAGGCGAGGGAGTCAACATCTTTAGAAGGCCGTGTGGCTGATGGGATGTGTAAAAAAAAAAAAGACGGACAGATACAGGGAGTACTAGCAGATCGTTTAATATCATTTTAGTGAGGTATCTATAAACAGATCATCCTGCGTATTCGACGCTAATGTTAGATGATTATTATACGAAAAACATTGAAAATTAATGCCGATTACATTCGAGTTACAATTTGCCGATTACATTTCGTCTAAATATGGTCACACGGCAAACGGAGATGGGGAGGGCTGAGTGGTCGCGGCGCAGCGTCTCGGCGCAGCGTGCCGTCAAGTTGACCGGCGTGGTGAAGTATGCTCAAGGGACCCCCCGCCCGGCCACGCGAGCCGCGATGCCCTGGGGGGCCGCCGCTCCCTCCGCGTCTCTCCGGGTACAAATCCCCCGCTGGTGTTTTATACTTCGCAACCCCCCCCTCCCCCCACCACCGATCGCTCGCGAATTAATTACTTCACCTGACGATCACCCCCCCCCCCCCCGCTCCGCCCCTTGAGCTGCTTGGGGGTCCTACGGCTTTGCTTGGAGTCTGCTCCCGCGCCGCAGTCGCACGCCGGCCTGGCTCGAGCGCCACCCTCACGACGACGGTGATGATGGCGATGATGACGATGATGATGATGATGGCGATGATGGCGATGATGGCGATGATGGCGATGATGACGATGATGACAATGGCGATGATGATGACGATGGCGATGATGACGATGATGACGGCGATGATGATGGCGATGATGATGACAATGGCGATGATGACGATGACGGCGATGATGATGGCGATGATGGCAATGATGACGATGATGATGGCGATGATGATGATGGCGATGATGACAACGACCTCGGGGACGGTGGGGCTAACCCGTGCGCCATCTTCCCGTGTGCCGCCTGTAGAGAGCACGTGATGCTGTGGTGTTGTGGTGCCATGGTGCCGTGGTGGTGCGGTGGTGGTGCGGTGGTGGTGCGGTGGTGGTGCCATGGTGGTGCCATGGTGGTGCGGTGTTGTGGTGCCGAGGCAGTGCCGTGGCGCGGTGGTGGTGCTGTGGTGCCGTGGTGCCGTGGTGATGCCGTGGTGCCGTGGTGCCGTGGTGGTGCTGTTGTGCCATGGTGCGGTGGTGCTGTGGTGGTGCCGTGGTGGTGCTGTGGTGCCGTGGTGCCGTGGTGCCGTGGTGCCGTGGTGCTGTGGTGGTGCCGTGGTGCTGTAGTGTTGTGGTGCCATGGTGCGGTGGTGGTGCTGTGGTGTTGTGGTGCCATGGTGCTGTGGTGTTGTGGTGCCATGGTGCGGTGGTGGTGCCGTGGTGTTGTGGTGCCGTGGCGCGGTGGTGGTGCCGTGGTGGTGCCGTGGCGGCGCTGCGGCTCCTAGCGGAGCACACGGAACACCGGGTCCCCCACGTGCATCACGCCCAGGCGCTCGATGGTGAAGTTCACCCCGAAGAAGGGCGCCGTGCCCCACACGTGCTTCTCCGTGGGCTCGCACAGACGGTAGCTGCAAAGACAAAGACCCCCACGTGGTACGGCCTCCGCGGGAACTCTCGGCGCCTACGGCCGGTGACGAGGTTGGCGCGGGGAAAATAAACAAAAATCGTCTCCAGGCATTCTGTGAACAGGTCACACAACGCGTGCCGGGCCGCCAATCCGGGGGTCTATGGAGTAGCGAGATGACGTCGCCGTTGCGACGATGTCGTTGCCATGACGTTGTTGCCATGACGACGTTGCCATGACGTCGTTGCGACGACGTCATTGCGACGTTGTTGCCATGACGTCATTGCGACCTTGTTGCCATGACGTCATTGCGACGTTGTTGCCATGACGTCGTTGCCACGACGTTATGACGACGTTACGATGTCGTTGGCACAGCGCACGAGGCGGCGGGTGGACAGCGCCACACCACACGCACCCGGCCGCCTCTTGTCTCCCTACCAACGGCAACGTTTACACATCGCGGCAGGCGCTCGTTTGAGGCCGAGCCGACCTAGGGGAAGACTGGCACGGCTCCTCGTCGTCATCCCGGGGACGTTTACAGCGGCCAAATAACTCCGTGAACGAGTGACGTCGATGGTATTTTCTTTGAACCTATCTACGCGACTTTACCGAAAGAACCAAAGAATGTGAATTCCTGCAGTCACGAAAGCTTTGAGTGGATATTTAAAACAACAGTTTTATAATCATGGGACCTCCTTTGCCAGTACCAAAATATGCTAATAGGGTTGTTCCCCTTTTTTCTGGCAACAAAACCGACACCTTTTGCAAGGAATCATGCTTACATTAACCACAATACTTGCGCAGTCAAATGCAAAAAAAAACAATACTCTGATAATTTATGCAAAAAAAAGGGGAAAAACCCTATTAGTATATTCTGGTACTGGCAAAGGAGGTCTCCATGATGTAGCTGCTCACCCCGAGCTCTCATTACTCTGGTAGTGCGTTGCCTTTGAACTGTGCGCCTTTTGGCGTCATCTGGTCGAACACCATATGAGACTAGGCTCTAAAGAAAGCTGTCTCTGGTGTGGACCAATCAGTTTCAAAGACAACGCATCAATTATCAGAGTATTGTTTTTTGTTTGCATTTGACTGCAAGTATTGTGGTTAATGTAAGCATGATTCCTTGCAAAAGGTGTGAGTTTTGTTGCCAGAAAAAAGGGGAAAACCCCCTATTAGTATAACAGTTTTTATAAGTTTTGAATAGCACGATACGATGTCACTCGAGGCAGGAAAGGCGGCTGAGATTGTACCTGCGCAGAGTCTCAAGTGGCTCCTTGCCGTCCTTGACTCCCGTGTCCGGGTCGACAGTGGTGAGCACACACCTGCCGAAGATAAACACTCACCACCAGCTCCTACTCACTCACACTCACCACCAGCTGACTCACTCACCACCAGCTCACTCACTCACACTCACCACCAGATCCTCACTCACTCACACTCACCACCGCCATCTCCTACTCACTCACCACCACCACCTCACTCACTCACCCACCCACCCTCACCACCAGCTCCACACTCACACTCACCACCACCACCTCCTCTTCATAGGGGAGACTCCATCAGAAACCGCTCTGAGACAGCGTGGATGTGTACCGTGGGTGTCGAGGCAGGGAGTGTACCGTGGGGGTGGTAACAGGGAGTGTACCGTGGGGGTGGTGACAGGGAGTGTACCGTGGGGGTGGTGACAGGGAGTGTACCGTGGGGGTGGTGACAGGGAGTGTACCGTGGGGGTGGTGACAGGGAGTGTACCGTGGGGGTCGAGGCAGTGAGTGTACCGTGGGGGTCAAGGCAGGGAGTGTACCGTGGGGGTGGTGACAGGGAGTGTACCGTGGGGGTGGTGACAGGGAGTGTACCGTGGGGGTGGTGACAGGGAGTGTACCGTGGGGGTGGTGACAGGGAGTGTACCGTGGGGGTGGTGACAGGGAGTGTACCGTGGGGGTCGAGGCAGTGAGTGTACCGTGGGGGTCAAGGCAGGGAGTGTACCGTGGGGGTGGTGACAGGGAGTGTACCGTGGGGGTGGTGACAGGGAGTGTACCGTGGGGGTCGAGGCAGTGAGTGTACCGTAGGGGTCAAGGCAAGGAGTGTACCGTGGGGGTCAAGGCAGGGAGTGTACCGTGGGGGTGGTGACAGGGAGTGTACCGTGGGGGTGGTGACAGGGAGTGTACCGTGAGGGTGGTGACAGGGAGTGTACCGTGGGGGTGGTGACAGGGAGTGTACCGTGGGGGTGGTGACAGGGAGTGTACCGTGGGGGTCGTGGCAGGGAGTGTACCGTGGGGATCGTGGTAGGGAGTGTACCGTGGGGGTGGTGACAGGGAGTGTACCGTGGAGGTCAAGGCAGGGAGTGTACCGTGGGGGTGGTGACAGGGAGTGTACCGTGGGGGTGGTGACAGGGAGTGTACCGTGGGGGTGGTGACAGGGAGTGTACCGTGGGGGTCGAGGCAGTGAGTGTACCGTGGGGGTCAAGGCAGGGAGTGTACCGTGGGGGTGGTGACAGGGAGTGTACCGTGGGGGTGGTGACAGGGAGTGTACCGTGGGGGTGGTGGCAGGGAGTGTACCGTGGGGGTGGTGGCAGGGAGTGTACCATGGGGGTGGTGACAGGGAGTGTACCGTGGGGGTGGTGACAGGGAGTGTACCGTGGGGGTGGTGGCAGGGAGTGTACCGTGGGGGTGGTGACAGGGAGTGTACCGTGGGGGTGGTGACAGGGAGTGTACCGTGGGGGTGGTGACAGGGAGTGTACCGTGGGGGTCGAGGCAGTGAGTGTACCGTGGGGGTCAAGGCAGGGAGTGTACCGTGGGGGTGGTGACAGGGAGTGTACCGTGGGGGTGGTGACAGGGAGTGTACCATGGGGGTGGTGACAGGGAGTGTACCGTGGGGGTCGAGGCAGTGAGTGTACCGTAGGGGTCAAGGCAAGGAGTGTACCGTGGGGGTCAAGGCAGGGAGTGTACCGTGGGGGTCAAGGCAGGGAGTGTACCGTGGGGGTGGTGACAGGGAGTGTACCGTGGGGGTGGTGACAGGGAGTGTACCGTGGGGGTCGAGGCAGTGAGTGTACCGTGGGGGTCAAGGCAGGGAGTGTACCGTGGGGGTGGTGACAGGGAGTGTACCGTGGGGGTGGTGACAGGGAGTGTACCGTGGGGGTGGTGGCAGGGAGTGTACCGTGGGGGTGGTGGCAGGGAGTGTACCATGGGGGTGGTGACAGGGAGTGTACCGTGGGGGTGGTGACAGGGAGTGTACCGTGGGGGTGGTGGCAGGGAGTGTACCGTGGGGGTGGTGGCAGGGAGTGTACCGTGGGGGTGGTGACAGGGAGTGTACCGTGGGGGTGGTGGCAGGGAGTGTACCGTGGGGGTGGTGGCAGGGAGTGTACCATGGGGGTGGTGACAGGGAGTGTACCGTGGGGGTGGTGACAGGGAGTGTACCGTGGAGGTCAAGGCAGGGAGTGTACCGTGGGGGTGGTGACAGGGAGTGTACCGTGGGGGTGGTGACAGGGAGTGTACCGTGGGGGTGGTGACAGGGAGTGTACCGTGGGGGTCGAGGCAGTGAGTGTACCGTGGGGGTCAAGGTAGGGAGTGTACCGTGGGGGTGGTGACAGGGAGTGTACCGTGGGGGTGGTGACAGGGAGTGTACCGTGGGGGTCGAGGCAGTGAGTGTACCGTGGGGGTCAAGGCAGGGAGTGTACCGTGGGGGTGGTGACAGGGAGTGTACCGTGGGGGTGGTGACAGGGAGTGTACCGTGGGGGTGGTGACAGGGAGTGTACCGTGGGGGTCGAGGCAGTGAGTGTACCGTGGGGGTCGAGGCAGTGAGTGTACCGTGGGGGTCAAGGCAGGGAGTGTACCGTGGGGGTAGTGACAGGGAGTGTACCGTGGGGGTGGTGACAGGGAGTGTACCGTGGGGGTGGTGGCAGGGAGTGTACCGTGGGGGTGGTGACAGGGAGTGTACCGTGGGGGTGGTGACAGGGAGTGTACCGTGAGGGTGGTGACAGGGAGTGTACCGTGGGGGTGGTGACAGGGAGTGTACCGTGGGGGTGGTGACAGGGAGTGTACCGTGGGGGTCGTGGCAGGGAGTGTACCGTGGGGATCGTGGTAGGGAGTGTACCGTGGGGGTGGTGGCAGGGAGTGTACCGTGGGGGTGGTGGCAGGGAGTGTACCGTGGGGGTCGAGGCAGGGAGTGTACCGTGGGGGTGGTGACAGGGAGTGTACCGTGGGGGTCGAGGCAGGGAGTGTACCGTGGGGGTCGTGACAGGGAGTGTACCGTGGGTGGTGACAGGGAGTGTACCGTGGGGGTCGAGGCAGGGAGTGTACCGTGGGGGTGGTGACAGGGAGTGTACCGTGGGGGTGGTGACAGGTAGTGTACCGTGGGGGTCGAGGCAGGGAGTGTACCGTTGGGGTGGTGACAGGGAGTGTACCGTGGGGGTCGAGGCAGGGAGTGTACCGTGGGGGTCGTGACAGGGAGTGTACCGTGGGGGTCGAGGCAGGGAGTGTACCGTGGGGGTCGAGGCGGGGAGTGTACCGTGGGGGTCGAGGCAGGGAGTGTACCGTGGGGGTGGTGGCAGGGAGTGTACCGTGGGGGTCGTGACAGAGAGTGTACCGTGGGGGTCGTGACAGGGAGTGTACCGTGGGGGTGGTGGCAGGGAGTGTACCGTGGGGGTGGTGACTGGGAGTGTACCGTGGGGGTCGAGGCGGGGAGTGTACCGTGGGGGTCGAGGCGGGGAGTGTACCGTGGGGGTGGTGACAGGGAGTGTACCGTACCGGTCGCATCGCTTCAGCTTCCTCAGCCGCACCGTGCCGATCTCCAGCCGCTCCCATGAGTCCTGCACGCACGACGATACCGCGACACGAACGTCAACACAACGTCAACACATCAACACAACGTCAACACAATGACACGTCAACACAACAACACGACGACACCGCAACACGTCAACATGACGTCAACACGACGTCAACACGTCGACACATCAACACAACGACGACACGACAACACAACACGTCGACACGACGTCAACACGACGACACTACGACACGACACATCAACACAACAACACGACGACACTACGACACGTCAACAAGACAACATGACGACACGTCAACACAACGTCAACACGACGACACGTCAACATAACAACACGTTGACATGACCACACGACGCGTCAACACAACGTCGACACGACAACACGACGACACGTCGACACTACGACACGACAAGAAAACGTCGACACTACGACACGTTGACATGACGACACGACACGTCAACACAACGTCAACATGTCGATACTACGACACGTTGACACTACGACATGACGACACTACGACATGACGACACAACAACACGACGACACTACGACACGTCGAGAACACGTCGACAAAACGTCGATACTACGACACGTTGACATGACGATACTACGACACGTTCACACTACGACATGACGATACTACGACACTACAACACGTTGACATGACGACACGACAACACAACGTCGACACGTCGATACTACAACACGTTCACACTACGACATGACGATACTACGACACTACGACACGACATTCACGCTCTGCTCGTGTGGGCGGAACGTTGAACTTCTGGGGGGGGGGTAAGGGGGGGGTTACGTGCAGGGCGCGACGATGGTCACCTCGTCGAACGCCGCACAATCGCTCACGACGATGTTGGGCCGGAAGTTGCGAAGGGAGACATTTTTTTTCTCCAGCTTGGCGTGGAGGTCTTCCATCGACGCCTCGGTCATCAGCATGTAGGGGCTGTAGTCTGAGTAGGCCACCTGGGGGGGGGGGGGGGCGGGGAGTGAGAAGGCGGGGGGAGTGGGTGAGTGTGTGGGTGAGTGACTAGGTGAGTGTGTGGGTGACTGTGTGAGTGGGTGAATGATTGTGTGAGTAGGTGAGTGACTATGCGAGTGGGTGAGTGACTATGTGAGTGTGTGGGTGACTGCGTGAGTGGGTGAGTGACTGTGTGAGTGTGTGGGTGAGTGTGTGGGTGAGTGACTGTGTGAGTGGGTGAATGACTGTGTGAGTGGGTGAGTGACTGTGTGAGTGGGTGAGTGGCTGTGTGAGTGGGTGAGTGACTGTGTGAGTGGGTGAGTGACTGTGTGAGTGGGTGAGTGACTATGTGAGTGGGTGAGTGACTGTATAAGTGACTGTGAGTGGGTGAGTGACTGTGAGTCTATGTGTGTACGTTGAACTTCTTTAGCACCGTACGTACCCAACCGCGCTAATCGGAGGATGGGCGAGTGTAGCTACGTACAGTGCGAAAGAAGTTCAACGTACACACACAGACTCACACAGTACGCATTCACACGTACACATTCACACGTACACACACGTACATATACACACAGAGCTAACCGTGTCCGTATTACATTTACAGTTCCCCCACGCGATATCCGCGGCGTTTGTGTCCGTTCCGATTTCCATTTGCTTCATTGCTGCAATCGATTTTATTTTCTTACGTTTGGTCACTCACACAAACGAGACTCTACCTTGTTGTTGATGTCGTTTTTGCCGTCGTCATCACGGTGAAAAAATTAACCCGTAAAAACAAAGTTTTTCACTATAAATCCTTTATATGCGTGGCGGCTAGAGTCCTCTCGTCCTCTGGCTTGAGATGGCTGCCACCTATGGGTCAGATGATTGCCTGCCACCATTAAGCAATTGGTAATTAAATATAATTTATGTTTTCCTAAAAAGTGTAAAATTTTGGAAAAAAATTTTCACGAAAATAAATTGTCACGCACAACGAGTCTGTGTGCAAAATGTCAGCTCGATTGGATCACGGGAAGTGGGTTAAAAAACGACCGAAAGATTTGCACGGTCGTAAGCGCGCAAGCAAGCAAGCGAACTTAATATAAAGGATTTAAAAAGGAAAACTAGCGGCCTAACGGTCAACTGACAACCGACGCCGAGCAAACCCCAGGAGGAGAGGGACCTTGTCGGCGGGGGTGTGGGCGATGAGGGGGATGCACGGTGCGGACATCCGGAGCAGCTGCCGGGGCTCCATGCCGTCCTCAAAGTGGACGAGGCGGAGGGGGACGGCGCTCGCCAGGAACGCCGTGAACCAGGCCGCAGCCTCGTCGCCACAGTCACGGCCTGGCACGTCCATGCCAAACACCCTGCACGCCACGACACGTCACGCCAAGTCACGTGACGACACGTTACGTCATGCCAAGTCACGTGACGACACGCCACGTCACGACACGTCACATCACGTCACGGACATGTCACGCCAAGTCACGTGACGACACGTCACGTCATGCCAAGTCACGTGACGACACGTCACGTCACGACACGTCACATCACGTCACGGACATGTCACGCCAAGTCACGTGACGACACGTCACGTCACGCCAAGTCACGTGACGACACGTCACGACACGTCACGGACATGTCACGCCAAGTCACGTGACGACACACGTCACGCCAAGTCACGTGACGACACGTCACGACACGTCACGGACATGTCACGCCAAGTCACGTGACGACACGTCACGTCATGCCAAGTCACGTGACGACACGTCACGTCACGACACGTCACATCACGTCACGGACATGTCACGCCAAGTCACGTGACGACACGTCACGTCACGCCAAGTCACGTGACGACACGTGACGTCAAGTCACGTGACGACACGCCACGTCTCGACACGTCACATCACGTCAGGGACATGTCACGCCAAGTCACGTGACGACACGACACGTCACGCCAAGTCACGTCACGGACATGTCACGACACGCCACATCACTACACGTCACGTCACGCCAAGTCGCGTGACGACACGACACGCTACGGACATGTCACGTCACGCCTAGACACATCAAGCCACGATACGACACGTGATGACATGCCACGTCACGTCACGTCACGCCAAGTCACGTGACGACATGCCACGTCACGTCACGTCGCGTCACGCCACATCGCGCCGCCCCCCCCCAGCGGTCGATCCTCCCGCAGAGCCCCCCGGAGAGCGAGCGCGGGACCTGCACGTGCGGACGGGGTTGGTGGGCGGCAGCGAGATGGGCACGGCCAGGGCGGCGGCGACGCCGGGCGCGGTGAAGCGCAGGAGGCCGGCGGCGGCGGAGTCCCACGAGACCTCGACCAGCACGAGGCGCGGCTCCTGGCGAGCCGTCACCTGGGCGCCGCTCTCCTCCGTCACCACGAGCCAGTGCCTGGGGTGGCACGGACCGACGCGGGGGAGAGCGGGGACGGGACATGGAAGGGGAGAGAGAGGCGGGAGGGGAGAGGCGGGAGGGGAGAGGGAGGGGAGAGAGAGGCGGGAGGGGAGAGGGAGGGGAGAGAGGCAGGAGAGGGAGGGGAGAGAGGCAGGAGAGGGAGGGGAGAGAGAGGCGGGAGGGGAGAGGGAGGGGAGAGAGGCAGGAGAGGGAGGGGAGAGAGAGGCGGGAGGGGAGAGGGAGGGGAGAGAGGCATGAGAGGGAGGGGAGAGAGAGGCGGGAGGGGAGGGGAGAGAGACAGGAGAGGGAGGGGAGAGAGAGACGTGTTTTTCAAGCAGAGCTTCTCACCTTACCTCTGTGTCGACTCCGGACTCGAGCTGTAGAGGTTTATTTTATTGCACGTGATGTAGCTTCGGACCACGTCGTCATGAGATAATGCCGACGTGGAGATCGAATGACCGAGCAGACAGTGACGACGTGAAGACAGCGGTGACGTGAAGACAGCGACGACGGCCCGAGTCCCTCTCGACAGCCCCGAACATCCCTTCTTGCCCTGCTTTTATCCTCATGGATTCTCTAGGGGAATTTCCCCAGGCTGTCTATTTTGGACAATGGGGAATTTTGCAACCAAGGACCTCTGGGGAATTTCCCAACCAAGATCCTCCAGACTTGCTGGCACCTTGTTTTCGCATCCAGCCTCGCTGACACCCTGTCTTCACATCGAGACTTGCTGACAGTCTTTACATCACCCCCCCCCCTCAGGCTATTTTAAGGGGTGATTAGTGTGACTCCACTCATCCAGTAACAACAACAATAACCCATTTAACAACAAACCATCTGCACGCAACTCAAGGGAGGGGATCTTGAATGTCCCTGGGTTTGTTTTGGGCCTACTAGCGCATCCTTGCGCACTTTGGGCGGGTTCTCAATGCCGGTCCCTTGTCTTTTCTGTAATCTTGTGCCGTCCCGGGCGTTAAGGGTTCGCCCAACCGCCTTGGGGGGAGGGGGTGGGCCCATGGGCCAATCCTCGGCCTCCCTTGACGAATTCGAGCGGGCTCCCGAGTCAGGTCCCTTGCATGTGACGGATTCTTGGGACACCCCGGGCTTGAGAGGCGTGGAAACTGTGGGCGGCACATGAACTTTCCTGCGGCGTGCAGTTTCCGTAGCCGAGCGCCCCGGCACGTCGGACACACCAGACATCGGCCGTAAAGGACATGGGGATGAGCTGTCTGGGTGTGGATGTTTGAGACGTGACGGGTGAATAAACCAGCGGCGACGCCCAGTCTGTTTTAGTACACACTGCGGCCGTTTCACCTCTATGACCTCCACTGGACCTTGCCATGGGCGGTGCAACTTAGGGGACGTACCCGGCGGTACCTGTCGGCAATGCAACCTTCCCCTTGTCCCCGACCGCCCATGGAAGCACGCGTTCCCGTCGCCCTGTGTTCTTTTCATTAGTGGCTTGCGCTCTGGCGGTATTTTCTCTGGCTGCCTCGTGCTCCTCTGACACACGACTCAGCGTAACGTGCAGTGGCCCGGAAATTGATGTTTTCTTTTTCTTCTTCTTCCCTGAGGCCGTACCCAATTGAGTTTCTATGGTTGGCTCATTTTCCCAGCCATACATTATAAAAAATGGGGAAAATCCCAGAGGCGTGTGAGGCCCTTCGATATGCTGCGAGAACTCCCGGAACATGCAAGTCCCAATCTGTTTGTGCCTCATTTACCACTTGGCAGAGCATAGATGTTATAGTTCTGTGCAAGCGTTCCACCATCCCATCCGTTTGAGGATGGTATGGTGATGTTTTAATCTTTTTCCTACCAAAGTGCCTCACACACTTCGCGCAGCAGTTTGTCGCCCCTGGTCAGTGAGAAGCTGCTCAGGGGCACGCTTGTCTAAAACGTAACCGTGGAGGAATTGCCTCTGCGATGGATGCGGCTGTTTGGTCAGGCAGCGGCCAAGCCGTAGGCCAGCGGGTAAAATATTCTAGCTCAACCAATCGCCAATAGAAACTTGCTTTCCTTTTGTGTACACGGAAATGGTCCCAGGATGTCTAGTGCCACCATTTCATTGATTCGAGACCTGGTGATGGATTGTGACGGGGGCTGAGATTTTTTCATTGGGGGCTTTCGGTGCACACAGTCCGTGCAACCTGCCACAATATGGTGGACATCATTTGATATCCCCGGCCAATAAAAATCCCATTGTAAGGTTAGGAGTATTTTCTGGCGGTCGAGGTGCAACAGCTTAATTTCGTATTCCGCTTGAGTTAGTTTTCCCGGCAGGGAAGTGGGGACCACTAGGCACTGATGTTGTGAGACCTCGTCCCATCTCATCAACAACCCTTCTTGGAGCACAACTCGTGAGACTCCCTTAAAGGTGGGGGTTGTGGCGATTTGCTTCAGCGTGGCGTCGCAAAGTTAACAGAGAGCTGTCCTCGATTTGGAGTTACCCCCATTCCAGCAGCGTGAGCCCCAAAGTGTTATCCGTGGGTGGAACCACCCCGGCTGGTTCTGTCTCACCCAGCGCAGCCACGACCTTTGGCAAGCCAGCTGCAAGAGGTCTACAGCGTCCCGCACCCAACGCACATGCACACCGTTCTCCCGGAGGCAACCGAGATAATGCATCCGCGTCGCAGTGCCTCAAGCCCTTTCGATAGACCATGCGGAAGAAATACTCTTGCAGTATCTCTAGCCAGCGCGAGAGCTGACCCGAAGGCTGGTCCACTCGTAGAGAGTACTGCAGGGCTGCATGGTCAGTATGAATAACGAACTCCCTGCCATATAGGTACGGGCCTATACTGTTGGGTGAAGTGGACCATGGCCAAAAGTTATTGGTGGGTGACACAATAGCGCTGTTCCGCTGGTGTGAGGACCTGACTTCCGTAAGCAATAACCTTCTCAACCACGCCTTTAACTTGAGAGAGAACAGCCCCTATGCCTACGTTACTGGCATCCGTGTCCAAAATAAACGGCAGGGAGAAATCTGGATAATCGAGGGGGCGCATTAGCAAGGCGACTTTGCAGCTTAACAAATGCAGCCTCCTCCTCCTCCTCCCCGCCATTGAAACCTATCGTTTTTGGCCATCAGGGCGTGTAAGGGTTTTGCAACTGTCGCGAACTGTGGAACAAACCGGCGATAGTAGGAGGCAAATCCAACGAAACTGCGCACCTCCCCGACCGTGTTGGGGGTTGGCCAGTCGCGTACACATGCCGTTTTGTCTGGATCTGTAGCTATGCCAGAAGCGCTAACAATGTGGCCCAAATAACATACCGAGGTTTGTAAGAGATTACATTTTGCAGGTTAAAATTTTAGATTAGCCAAACGAGAATACCGCTCGCAACCATTCCAAGTGCTCCTCGAACGTGCGATGGAATACAATCACATCGTCCAAATAAACGAGGCACAAATCCCATTGCAGTCCTGCTAGGACTAACTCCATGAGCCTCTGAAATGTGGCCAGTGCCGAATGTAATCCCATGGGAAGACAATTGAAATGGTACAGCCCTTGAGGTGTTCTAAATACAGTTTTTGGTTTTGACGATTCATTCAAGGGCAGCTGCCAGAACCCCGAAAGAAAATCCAGTGTGGAAAAAAAACGGGCGCCCGATAATGCATCAAGGGAGTCGTCCATCCGCGGAAGCGGATACGAATTTTTCACCGAGACTTTGTTACATTTTCGGAAATCTACGCAAAATCTCAGATTTCCGTCCTGCTTTTAACCAATACCACCGGTGCTCCCCAGGGGCTTGTTGATGGTGAGATTATATCCGCCACCAACATTTCCTCTACTGCCAGCTGTCTATTTTCCTTTTCGGCAGGACTCAGCCGATATGAGTTCTGTTGACTAGGAGCAGCATCACCAGTATCAATGTGATGCTGTAGCAGCGAGGTACGACCAATGTCGAATTTGCTCTTGTTAAAAATGTCAGAAAATTGTTCTAGCAATGACCGCAAATCATTGTGTTGTGCCTCGGATAGATTTTGGTTTTCCCCGCACAATTCTTCTGCCCATTTCTCATTTACCTCGGCCTTTTCATCCACTGTGCCTATGATGTCCCCCCCTGCGGACTGAGCAGCCTCGCAACCTGCAGCCGTCGCGCGAGCCAGAACCGTACCCGCCGGGACCACCACCAGTCTCCTACATTTCGTAAAAGCGTCTGCGCACCCACCAGCGTAAGCCCCTGGGTCGCTGTGTTTGAAGGAGTGAGAAGCACTCCCGCCTCAGGGTCAGTCAATTTAAGGCGGTTGCGGTATTGTAGAGGGACTAACATTTGCGTGCTTGGCAGAATCTCTATCGAATTCTTTATCAAGGCCACAATGGAACCGTTCGCAACCTAACTTTTAGCCGGGGAGTTCATAAAAAATAATCGCTGTCCTGATGGCATTTCGATACATCCTAAATCTGTCAGAATTTTTAGGGGCATTTTACTCAGAAAATCAGTGCCCAAGAGACACGGTACTGCCAGTGCTTTGGAAATCAATACAGGTCCCGAAATTTCCAATTCCCCAAATTTTACACGAGCTTCTACCTGGCCCATGATTCCCATGCTCCCTCCGTTAGCCGCAATACGCCCATTTCTTACTGGCGTAACGCAACGACTCCCTGATGGCAACGTGTTAAAAATTACTCGTGATATGAGAGTGGCCGATGCCCCCGTGTCTATTAACACGCGTAGTTCCATCCCCTCGATGTAGCCAGCCTGCTGCCGATGTGCCGGCCGACGCCGCCACATCCTGGTAAGCCAACTTCCTCCATTGGGTGCTCGAATGTGGCCAGCCGCCTAGAGTGGGAACTTGCTGTACCTCGTCGATGGTTAAGGGATGTGGGATGTAAATGACGTTCAAACTCTGTGACGAAGATGCGTGATGTGGTTCGGGCCAGGTGTCTAGTGTGTCACGACTTGCCTGCTGGGGCTGTGGAGTGGACGTCGGCGGAAGGTTGGATGTAGGCGACGTCGCAGTTGATCGGGCGTCGCTCCGGCATCCTCGGGCGATGAGTCCAGGCTGACCACATCTGAAGCAGGTGATGGCAGGTCTCTGCTGCGGGGGGGGGGGGGGGGGGGGGAGGTCACCTCCCCCCTAGGCCTCCAACCTCAAGGTAGCGGCAAGGTCTGCCCCTGTCGCTGAACCCAGCCTTGTACTGCCACAGTCCCTTTCCTCTCCAGCTCCGGATCCTGCTGCACCGTCGTGTGATTGCTCCTTGCCGATCGGGCAGTCAAGGCACGGCTCAACTGGGGCTCACGTGCCCAGGCTACTACCCGAGGCCGCCGGTTCATGCTGTCATGAGCTTGCAGGCACCTGGCCACCCATAGGGACGTCTGCGCTTCTTCACCAACGACAGGCAGCACGATCCCCGTCTCCTGCGCCAACACCAGCAATTTTTCCATCGTTAGCGAGTCCAGTGCGGCCTGATCCATACGTGGATAGGCCGCCTGCCCAAGCGCCATCAAAGCGCTGTGGTAGGCGAGGGGCGTTTCAGCCTCCCCCGCCTCCGTTGCTAGGAACTTCTGCCGCGTGTTGGATAGTGGCTCAAAGACGGCCGCCATCTCCCCGTAGGCCCGTTGAAGTGTGGCCCTCGACTTGACTGGAACGGCTCGGAATGCCGCAAGAGCGTCGTCGTCGAGGACCATTGGCAGGATCCACAGAGCCCTCCTCTGTCAGCTCTATTGACTGATAGGCCGCACCAAAACGGCGAGTAAAAGCGGCCCAGTCCCCGCCGATAGCGACAATTGTTTGACGGGGGGCAGCCGTCGCGGCTGATCTGATGCTCTCTCTTGCATTCTCAGAGCCGGCTCGGTCGCTCCCCGGGACGCTGTTGCCATGGCGATCGGTTGCCACGTCGCGTCGACTGCGGGAGCAATGGCGGCCGGTTGCCGCGTCGCATCAGTCGCGGAAAAATGGCTGCCGTTTCCCGTGTCGCGGCCAAAATGTTAGCCGTTTGCTGCGTTGCGGCCATAATGGCGGCCGTTTCCCGCGTCGCTTATGCCGCGGTCGTGGCAGCATGTGGGCGATGATCGCACTGGCTCCACCGCAGCAAGCGTGGTGGCTGGCGATCGCGCAGGCTCTTCCGTCGTGTCCCATTCTGTGCTCTCCGCGGTGCCCCTGCTCGCCGCCGTCGTGGCCAGCTGCAGTGAGAGCTGCGCGACGGCTGTAAGGAGCAGGTCGAGCCGTCCTGCAACCTCATGCCACCCCTCCGTGGTTAACGGCTGCAGCTGCCGGCCATCCGACTCCGTCTTCATCCTGCCATTGCTGATCGTTCCAGGGTTTCTTTGACCGGGATCCCTGTTCCCGGGGTTGCTTGGAGGGAGGCTTCTTCATCTTCCTCTCCTTTCGTCTGAAGTTGCTTCCAGTGGGTTTTTTTCTGCTGTATCTTAACATTTTATTCTTTCCACTCCTGACACCAGTTGTAACCACTCCGGACTCGAGCTGTAGAGGTTTCTTTTATTGCACGTAATGTAGCTTAGGACCATGTCGTCATGAGATAATGCCGACGTGGAGATCATATGACTGAGCAAACAGTGACGACGTGAAGACAGTGATGATGGCCCAAGTCCCTCTCGACAGCCCCGAACATCCCTTCTTGCCCTGCTTTTATCCTCGTGGATTCTCTGGGGGAATTTCCCCAAGTTGTCTATTTTGGACACTCTGGGGAATTTCCCAGCCAAGATCCTCCAGACTTGCTGGCGCCTTGTCTTCACATCGAGACTTGCTGACACCCTGTCTTCACATCGAGACTTGCTGACACCCTGTCTTCACATCGAGACTTGCTGACACAGTCTTTACAACTTTATTTTCTTCACCTTTTATTGGGATTTATTTTCACCAACAGTAAGTGTCTTGCTTTATACACATTTGTGATCAGTTGTTTGTTTATTTAGACTTCTTATTTTTCTTCCTTTGTTCTTTTCTGTTGTTTTCACTCTTCAGGGCGTGACTGTGCTCTCTGCAGTGTATTGGTGCCTTTGTTCTCCGCACATCCCCCAATTTAATTTCATAGTTGATTTCATAATTACGCTTTTCTTTATTTTCATTTCGATTTTGAGTTCCTTTGTTCCTCAAACTATTTTTGAGTGTTGTGATTTTTTTGATTAAATTTTTTGTCCCTTTGTCTGGTGTGGTTCCAAGTGAACACATCCGTGTTAACACTGTACCACTCGAGTTGGTGTGAGTACAGTGCATCCCCTTTTGACCCCCCTTGTTTTGTGCTGTGAGCGTGTTTACGTTATTATCTTTTTGTTGGTGTGCTTCTTTTTCTACATTTTTCTTTTTTTCTTCTCTTGTAAAATACTGAAGACTATAACATGTATTAATTCTAGATTTGAAGCTTTCGTGACTGCAAGGATTCATACTCTTAGTTCTTTCGGTAAAGTCACGTAGGTAAAGTCATCTACGTGACTTTACCGAAAGAACTAAGAGTATACTATAACATGTTTCACTTTTTCTCCAAGAGAGCTCTGCGTGAATAGCAGTGAATAGCAGTAATAGTATTACGCTGGTTAATAACACAGAATAGACCATCTTCATATCACTATTTAAAAATGTTTTTTTTTTATCCTGGCTACTGAAAAAATAGAGGCTAGCTTTAATAGTCATGTGTGTAACATATCCCACAAACGGGGAAAATGTCCACCCGACCCGTAACAATGTATGCAAAAGCTACCGCGCCTATGCAAGGATAGTCTCTGGGGCCTGCAAGGCGCCTGCAGCAGCAGCAGCTGGCGCCTCCACGCAAGGCTGGAATCCGCTGCTCGGCTTCCACCGATGTCCCGATCGAAGTCTACGTGGAAGCGCTGGGCACCATCGTGCCCGAAGGCTCAATAAAGTATGCCTCCAAAATGAGCGGAAAGGTGATTTTCTTCATGGAGTCTGAAAAGATGGCGCTTGACATCTTTTCAGACTCCATTAAGGGGATGGAGGGGAGGAGGGAGGGCAGGGAGGGGACAGAGGGAGAGGGAGGAGAGAAAAATGAGAGAGGGGAAGAAGTGCCGTGACCTCGCCATGACCTCGCCGTGACCTCGCCGTGACCTCGTCTGTGTTGTGGCTACAAGTGGCTCATTGAGGGCGACCTTGAACTTTGCAGCTGTGGTACTCGCTGGCTGTGGACGTGTGGGACCAGCACAATGGCACCGGGCCAGCCCACGAGTGTTTCGTCTGGACAAAGTCATCTGAAGAATGGAGTGATGAAGTTTGACGAGGTGATGACGCGGAGTTAATGCCAGACGATGGAAACGGTGATCGACATCCTGCACGAGTATCCAGATGAGGTGGAGCACTTCTTCCGGCCGTAGTGCGTGCCGCTCTTACGCTGCGCTGGATGCTGCAATGACGAGAACCACGAATGTCTCCCCACAGAGACCGCCAACATCACTCTACGGGTTTATAAATTCAAACTACGCCACAATGCAGGTTATGGAGAAATGTCTTTTCAGCAGCGCACCAAATGTGAGCGGAGATCACGAGAACGACAAAAATCTCCGGGCTTGTGCAAACCATGCGTGGAAAGGCCAGACACTGACACCTGCAGGTGCTTGTGTATCCTGTCAGTGGCACATTGCAAACATCGGGGCTAAGAGCTGAATGAGCACAGCTGCAGGTGTGAAAGACCAAGGAGATGAAAATACCATCCCATCCGCCAACGCCGATGGAGAAGAAATCGCCCAGTGTAGTAAACAAACTGGTGTTCATCTCCCGGCAGAGACGTACTTGCTCAGAGACGTACTTGCTCAGAGACGTACTTGCTCAGGATTTGTCTTGGTGTATTATCTGACATCTGCTGAGCTGACTGAAGTGGCACCAATATTCTCACAGTCGGAACTATGGAACATTTTAGAGGGAGTGCATGGCTCAGAAGAGTGACTGCAGCTCTGTCAAGGTGGCAAAATGTGGAGGCAATTATAGCCTCCCTACTCAATATTGAGCAGGACTTCAAGCGACACGGAAAGTCGTCATTTGGAAAGGAAAGGGATCAGGTACTTCCTGAGCCAAATAACTACGTGGAAAGAAAACACACCTGGCAACATCTCCACTGACACATAATGCTGCAGATAGCCACAATTAATATGAATGGGTGTAGAGGTGCGGTCAAGAGACACTTTGTGCTGTCGCTCGCAAGAAAACACAAAGCCTCGGTGCTCTTTGTGCAGGAGACGCATCTTACAACCAGCGAAGAAAATGAATGAGAAACAGAATGGAAAGGAGATTTGTTTTTCAGTCACATTACTCATTATTCTTCAGGAGTGGCAACGTTATTTGCACCAGGGTTTACACCCACCGTAGTTAACCAAGTTGAGGTAGTACCGGGAAGAGCCCTCAACGTAGCAATCAAACTTAATGACATTTCTGTCCACCTCATAAATATCTATACACCCATCAATGATGCGGAATTTTTCCAATGCGTTACAGAACTATCTCAAAAATATCCCAAATGACGAGTATCTGCTTTAGGGGATTTTAACTGTAGGCCGAATGTCCTCGACCGCACTGGCACCGAGCAGTGCAAAAGCAGTGTCCTGAACACTTTGCGGCAGGTGCTCCGCACGTACAGTCTCGTAGACGTGTGGCGGACGCAACATCCAAAGCAGCAAGGTTTCACCTTTACAAGAACCCGAGCTGACAGGACACTGTCGCAGTCAAGGATTGACCGTTTTTACATCTCAAAAGACCTTGAAAATAGTGCAGTTTCATCCAGTATTTAGGCAGCACCACTGTCCAATCATCACCTTATACTACTGTAATGCGAGCGTAAACGGGGTTCGCTGCTGGGCTCTGGCCCAATCATACGGCCCGGTGTATTGGGGGGCGGAGCCCAGTATGGGGGGCGTATGGGAGGGCCCGCCGTTCACCTCGGGTCCAATCGGAAGCGAGGTGAATGGGGGCGGAGCCAACAGGGCGCTATGGGAAGGCCGGATCTGACGGTCCGGAAGGGGAGGAGACAGGATCACGTGGTAAAGGGGATATAGGTGGGAGCCCGGAAGGGCTCCGGGTCAGTTGGGAGAGTCACGAAGCTGGACCACGTTGGGTGGCCGGAGGGAATCCGCGCCATCAGCCACGTGGCTGGAAGAGCTTCGGCACACCGTCGGCCAGCAGTGTGCGGAGTGGGGGAGCGGAGGAGGCCTCGTTGGGAGCTGTTTTACTCCAATCCATCGTACAAGCGCCACGGTGGTCCGAGCTGGAGCATTGCCCATGGGACTGTGACCACGAACACATCTCCGCACGGGATTTCTTCCCTGTGCGGATTATACAGCCACTGTCGCATCTTCAAGGCCCTGGTTTCTGCCTGGCTGGAATTTTGGTACGCTCAGTTGACGGGGGTGTCGCATCTTTCTTGACACGTTGGATTACCGAGGGTGCTTTGTGTCATGTGGCGAATGCAGGGGATCTGGTGATGGGTTTTTGAGGGCGGATTTTCTTGTTGGTGTCTAGGAATACAGTAGCACACAATGGCATTTATGTTACACGGGAAAACCGTGTATTATCTTTGATTTAAAAAAGGTGGCATAAAAGCAAAAAAACGACATGATGAATGAAGCAAAGTGCCGAAAAACCGAGCTTCTTTCTGCTTCTTCTGATAGTAAAAAACAGGAGGGAGGGGAGGGAGGGAGGAGAGGGGTGAGAGAGATAAATGAGAGAAGGGAAGGAGTGCCGTGACCTCACCGTGACCTCGCCGTGACCTCGCCTGTGTTGTGGCTACAAGTGGCTCATTGAGGGCGACCTTGAACTTTGCAGCTGTGGCACTCGCTGGCTGTGGACGTGTGGGACCAGCACAACGGCACCGGGCCAGCCCACGAGTGTTTCGTCTGGACAAAGTCATCTGAAGAATGGAGTGATTAAGTTTAACGAGGTGATGAGGTGGAGTTACTGCCAGCCGATGGAATTGGTGATCGACATCCTGCACGAGTATCCAGATGAGGTGGAGCACTTCTTCCGGCCGTAGTGCGTGCCGCTCTTATGCTGCTCTGGATGTTGCAACGACGAGAACCACGAATGTCTCCCCAGAGACCGCCGTCGTGCGTGCCGCTCTTATGCTGCTCTGGATGTTGCAACGACGAGAACCACGAATGTCTCCCCACAGAAACCGCCAACATCACTCTACGGGTTTATAAATTCAAACTACGCCACAATGCAGGTTATGGAGAAATGTCCTTTCAGCAGCGCACCAAATGTGAGCGGAGATCACGAGAACGACAAAAATCTCCGGGCTTGTGCAAACCATGCGCGGAAAGGCCAGACCCTGACACCTGCAGGTGCTTGTGTAAGCGGTCAGTGGCACGTTGCAAACATCGGGGCCCAGAGCTGAATAAGCACAGCTGCAGGTGTGAAAGACCAAGGAGATGAAAATACCATCCCATCCGCCAACGCCGATGGAGAAGAAATCGTCCAGTGTCGTAAAGAAACTGGTGTTCATCTCCCGGCAGAAACGTACTTGCTCAGAGACGTACTTGCTCAGGATTTGTCTTGGTGTATTATCTGACATCTGCTGAGCTGACTGAAGTGGCACCAATATTCTCACAGTCGGAGCTATGGAACATTTTAGAGGGAGTGTATGGCTCAAAAGAGTGACTGCAGCTCTGTCAAGGTGGCAAAATGTGGAGGCAATTATAGCCTCCCTACTCAATATTGAGCAGGACTTCAAGAGACACGGAAAGTGGTCATCTGGAAAGGAAAGGGATCAGGTACTTCCTGAGCCAAATAACTACGTGGAAAGAAAACACACCTGGCAACAACTCCACTGACACATAATGCTGCAGATAGCCACAATATGAATGGGTGTAGAGGTGTGGTCAAGAGACACTTTGTGCTGTTGCTCGCAAAAATACACAAAGCCTCGGTGCTCTTTGTGCAGGAGACGCATCTTACAACCAGCGAAGAAAATGAATGAGAAACAGAATGGAAAGAAGATTTGTTTTTCAGTCACCTTACTCATTGTTCTTCAGGAGTGGCAACGTTATTTGCACCAGGGTTTACACCCACCGTAGTTAACCAAGTTGAGGTAGTACCGGGAAGAGCCCTCAACGTAACAATCAAACTTAATGACATTTTTGTCCACCTCATAAACATCTATACACCCATCAATGATGCGGAATTTTTCCAATGCGTTACAGAACTATCTCAAAAACATCCCAAATGACGAGTGTCTGCTTTTGGGGGATTTCAACTGTAGGCTGAATGTCCTCGACTGCACTGGCACCGAGTAGTGCAAAAGCAGTGTCCTGAACACCTTGCGGCAGGTGCTCCACACGTACAGTCTCGTAGACGTGTGGCGGATGCAACATCCAAAGCAGCAAGGTTTCACCTTTACAAGAACCCGAGCTGACAGGACACTGTCGCAGTCAAGGATTGACCGTTTTTACATCTCAAAAGACCTTGAAAATAGTGCAGTTTCATCCAGTATTCAGGCAGCACCACTGTCCAATCATCACCTTATACTACTGTAATGCGAGCGTAAACGGGGTTCGCTGCTGGGCTCTGGCCCAATCATACGGCCCGGTGTATTGGGGGGCGGAGCCCAGTATGGGGGGCGTATGGGAGGGCCCGCCGTTCACCTCGGGTCCAATCGGAAGCGAGGTGAATGGGGGCGGAGCCAACAGGGCGCTATGGGAAGGCCGGATCTGAAGGTCCGGAAGGGGAGGAGACAGGATCACGTGGTAAAGGGGATATAGGTGGGAGTCCGGAAGGGCTCCAGGTCAGTTGTTGGAGTGAAGAAGCTGGACCACGTTGGGTGGCCGGAGGGGATCCGCGCCATCAGCCACGCGGCTGGAGGAGCTTCGGCACACCGTCGGCCAGCAGTGTGCGGAGTGGGGGAGCGGAAGGACTGACGAGGAAGCGCGTGCGGGGCGCGCGTGAGGAGACGCTGGTCCGCGGTCAGGGCCAGCGGGTTGCGAGCAAGAAGCTAAATAAAAGCGCAATGGAGACCAGCAGTGTGTGACGAAGTCTTTTATTACACTACTTAAAATTAAAATACGAGGAGTCCCAAGGGGATCGGCATACTGGCATTTCAATAATGCCCTTTTTCAAGACACCACCTTCAATGATCTTTTTGGGGTCTTCTGGGTGGAGTGGCAGGGAAAGAAAGATTCGTTTAATATCCTAACACAATAGTGGGGCATAGGGAAAGTACACATAAAAAAAACTGCGTCAGTTGTATGCCTGGAGAAAAACAAAAAATATTGACCAAAACATTTGTGAGCTAGAGAACAGGGACCATAATTTAGAGTGAAGGCGGAAGGTTAGGGACAATCCAGGCCTACTTGAAGAATGTGGAAACCCTAGAGTATCTAAAAGGGTTGCATAAAGAAAAGGCAAAAGGGGCATTTATTCGCTCTTGTTTTAAAGATACCCTTGATATGGACTCTTGCGCGACATTTTTCTTCTCATTAGGGAAGCAAAATTGTAGACGCAAAGCTATGGAGAATGTATTTGATGACAAGGGGCTCCTTGTTTCAAACAATGATCAAATAGCTACAACTGCAGCACAGTATTATGTAAATCTCTTTTCTCCAGAGCATATATCCACAGTGGCCCAGAATGAAATCTGGAAGGACCTGCCTACTTTGGGCGAAGAAGACAGGGACCTTCTAGAAGAAGAGGTCAAACAAAGTGACAGACATGGCAGTGAGTGCCCTGGCCAGGAACAAATCCCCAGGGGTTTATGGGCTGACAGGAGAGTTTTATCACCATTTTTGGCACTCCATACGCAAGGATTACAAAGCTGTTCTAGATGAAGCAGTGGAGACCAACGTGATGCCTCAGTCCTGGAGGAGAGCCGTGCTCACACTGATTCCAAAAAAGGGTGACCTCAGGTACCTCAAAAATTGGCGTCCAGTCTCAGTGCTGAGCACAGATTATAAGATTCTCACGAAAGCTGCGTCTGCAAGGCTTAAGAGGGTGCTGGCTCAGGTTATTGCCAATGACCAGGCATACACTGTTCCAGAAAGGACCATCCATGATGGGATTTTCCGAGTCAGAGATTTGATCAGTCTGTCGGAGCATTTGAACTTTCCGCTTGCCTTTCTCTCCCTTGGTCAAGAGAAAGCCTTTGACAGGGTTGATCACCAGTATCTTCTTGGCACTCTAAAAGCTTTTGGTTTTGGGATTCGCTTCATAGAATTAAGTTGCCGTACAACATGGCTCATTGTCTAGTTAAAGTTAATGGTGGACTAATTGCTCCTATACATTTCAAAAGAGGTATCAGGCAGGGCTCTACTACGTCAGGACAGCTCTACACCCTCGTCGTGGAGACTTTTCTGCATCTACTTCGACGCCGACTCACCGGACTGACTGTAAAGGAGCCCAGTATGAGAGTGACCCTCACAGCATATGCCGATGACATTCTCCTTTTTTTATTGAGTTTTGACGACATGGAACGGCTGGACGAGTGCCAAGAGGTTCACTCCCGTGCGTCCTCCTCCAGGATAAACTAGGAGAAGTGCAGTGGGCTGCTTGTTGGGGAGTGGGACGAAGCCCGGTTCCTTCAGTTGGCCAAGACAATAACGTGGAGCAAAGAGCGTCTTCACAATCTCGGTGTGCTCCTGGGACACGGAGAAAAACCACTGCAGGAAAATTGGGATTTCTTTGAAGAGAAGGTGAGGAAACGACCGGAACCTTGGGGGCGCCTGTGCAAGTCTCTCACATTTAGAGGAAAAACCCTGGTGGTAAACCAGTTAATTGCATCCACCTTGTGGCACCGCTTCTTTTCCCTCACTCCACCCGCATACCTGATAGCGAAACTTCAGAGAATGATAGCTGCCTTCTTCTGGTCTCAGAGGAAGCACCGTGTGGCTGCTGGCATCTTGGCCTTGCCACTGCGGGAAGGCGGGCAAGGTCTGGTGTGTGTACGGAGCCAGCTCTCAACATTTCGTCTACAAGCCGTACAGAGGTTTCTCTACACGGCCCCATCACCCATGTAGTGTTCCACAGCATCTTTTATTCTAAATAACCTCAGGGGCCTTCAGTGCAGCAAGCAGCCCTTCTTTATGGACATTACGGGTATTCCACTCACGCGCATTCCCCACTTCTACAGGAGTATCCGACATACCTGGAGTTTCCTTGTCACTGTGAATAAACCTCGGTCAGCATCAGAATTAGCTCACGAGCCGCTGTTACGGAACCCAAACATGGCACTACCCTCTCTCGTGGGCCCTGCCGTGGAGAAACGCATGGTAGACGCACGTGTCACGAGGGTGGGCGATTTGGTGAGACCAGGCACGGAGGAGCAGTGGCTTCTCCCGACCGGGATAGCTGCAATGGCCGGAAGCATTCAGTGAGACTTGCTGCAAAACTCGTGAATTATGTGCGAAGGTCTTTCTCAACAGCAGTGGGGAGCGCATCTGCTGTGAGTACTGGTGACGAGTCAGCTAGCAGTGGCCCAGTGCCACCAAAACTGAATGTCGCCCCAGCAAGGAAGCACACTCAAATCTCTTCTTCACAGCAGCACTGGGGGCACACCTCAGGGAATGACCAGGAGGGGTGCTTCTCAGATGTAGACCGGAAGAAGCTGTACGCCCAAATGGTCGAATTTCACCACCGACAAATAATAACATCACGCAAAGGCTAAGCTTGGAGGGAGACGATGCCTTGCAGTGATCACGTGAGGCCTCATTGGGAGCTGTTTTACTCCAATCCATCGTACAAGCGCCACGGTGGTCCAAGCTGGAGCATTGCCCATGGGACTGCTGTGACCATGTACACATTTCTGCAAGGGGTTTCTTCCCTGTGCGGATTATACAGCCACTGTCGCATCTTCAAAGCCCTGGTTTCTGCCTGGCTGGAATTTCGGTACGTTCAGTTGACAGGGGGGGGGGGTGTCGCATCTTTCTTGACAAGTTGTACTACCGAGGGTGCTTTGTGTAATGTGACAAATGCAGGGGATCTGGTGATGGGTTTTTGAGGGCGGATTTTCTTGTTGGTGTCTAGGAACACAGTAGCACACAATTGCATTTATGTTACATGGGAAAACCGTGTATTATCTTTGATTCAAAAAAGGGGGCATAAAAGCAAAAAACAACATGATGAACGAAGCAAAGTGCCGAAAAACCGAGCATCTTTCTGCTTCTTCTGATAGTAAAAAAACAGGAGGGAGGGGAGGGAGGGTGGGGAGGGAGGGGGGAGGGGAGGGAGTAGACGGAGGGAGGAGAGGGGTGAGAGAGAGAAATGAGAGAGAGGAAGGAGTGCCGTGACCTCGTCTGTGTTGTGGCTACAAGTGGCTCATTGAGGGCGCTGGCTGTGGACGTGTGGGACCAGCACAACGGCACCGGGCCAGCCCACGAGTGTTTCGTCTGGACAAAGTCATCTGAAGAATGGAGTGATTAAGTTTAACGAGGTGATGAGGCGGAGTTACTGCCAGCCGATGGAAACGGTGATCGACATCCTGCACGAGTATCCAGATGAGGTGGAGCACTTCTTCCGGCCGTAGTGCGTGCCGCTCTTACGCTGCTCTGGATGCTGCAATGACGAGAACCACGAATGTCTCCCCACAGAGACCGCCGTCGTGCGTGCCGCTCTTACGCTGCTCTGGATGGTGTAATGACGAGAATCACGAATGTCTCCCCACAGAGACCGCCGTCGTGCGTGCCGCTCTTACGCTGCTCTGGATGGTGCAATGACGAGAATCACGAATGTCTCCCCACAGAGACCGCCGTAGTGCGTGCCGCTCTTACGCTGCTCTGGATGCTGCAATGACGAGAACCACGAATGTCTCCCCACAGAGACCGCCGTCGTGCGTGCCGCTCTTACGCTGCTCTGGATGCTGCAATGACGAGAATCACGAATGTCTCCCCACAGAGACCGCCGTCGTGCGTGCCGCTCTTACGCTGCTCTGGATGGTGCAATGACGAGAATCATGAATGTCTCCCCACAGAGACCGCCGTAGTGCGTGCCGCTCTTACGCTGCTCTGGATGCTGCAATGACGAGAACCACGAATGTCTCCCCACAGAGACCGCCGTCGTGCGTGCCGCTCTTACGTTGCTCTGGATGGTGCAATGACGAGAATCACGAATGTCTCCCCACAGAGACCGCCGTCGTGCGTGCCGCTCTTACGCTGCTCTGGATGGTGCAATGACGAGAATCACGAATGTCTCCCCACAGAGACCGCCGTCGTGCGTGCCGCTCTTACGCTGCTCTGGATGCTGCAATGACGAGAACCACGAATGTCTCCCCACAGAGACCGCCGTCGTGCGTGCCGCTCTTACGCTGCTCTGGATGGTGCAATGACGAGAATCACGAATGTCTCCCCACAGAGACCGCCGTCGTGCGTGCCGCTCTTACGCTGCTCTGGATGGTGCAATGACGAGAATCACGAATGTCTCCCCACAGAAACCGCCATCGTGCGTGCCGCTCTTACGCTGCTCTGGATGGTGCAATGACGAGAATCACGAATGTCTCCCCACAGAGACCGCCGTCGTGCGTGCCGCTCTTACGCTGCTCTGGATGGTGCAATGACGAGAACCACGAATGTCTCCCCACAAGGACCGCCGTCGTGCGAGCCGCTCTTACGCTGCTCTGGATGGTGCAATGACGAGAATCACGAATGTCTTCCCACAGAGACCGCCGTCGTGCGTGCCGCTCTTACGCTGCTCTGGATGGTGCAATGACGAGAATCACGAATGTCTCCCCACAGAGACCGCCATCGTGCGTGCCGCTCTTACGCTGCTCTGGATGGTGCAATGACGAGAATCACGAATGTCTCCCCACAGAGACCGCCGTCGTGCGTGCCGCTCTTACGCTGCTCTGGATGGTGCAATGACGAGAATCACGAATGTCTCCCCACACAGACCGCCGTCGTGCGTGCCGCTCTTACGCTGCTCTGGATGGTGTAATGACGAGAATCACGAATGTCTCCCCACAGAGACCGCCGTCGTGCGTGCCGCTCTTACGCTGCTCTGGATGGTGCAATGACGAGAATCACGAATGTCTCCCCACAGAGACCGCCGTCGTGCGTGCCGCTCTTACGCTGCTCTGGATGCTGCAATGACGAGAACCACGAATGTCTCCCCACAGAGACCGCCGTCGTGCGTGCCGCTCTTACGCTGCTCTGGATGGTGTAATGACGAGAATCACGAATGTCTCCCCACAGAGACCGCCGTCGTGCGTGCCGCTCTTACGCTGCTCTGGATGGTGCAATGACGAGAATCACGAATGTCTCCCCACAGAGACCGCCGTAGTGCGTGCCGCTCTTACGCTGCTCTGGATGCTGCAATGACGAGAACCACGAATGTCTCCCCACAGAGACCGCCGTCGTGCGTGCCGCTCTTACGCTGCTCTGGATGCTGCAATGACGAGAACCACGAATGTCTCCCCACAGAGACCGCCGTCGTGCGTGCCGCTCTTACGCTGCTCTGGATGGTGTAATGACGAGAATCACGAATGTCTCCCCACAGAGACCGCCGTCGTGCGTGCCGCTCTTACGCTGCTCTGGATGGTGCAATGACGAGAATCACGAATGTCTCCCCACAGAGACCGCCGTAGTGCGTGCCGCTCTTACGCTGCTCTGGATGCTGCAATGACGAGAACCACGAATGTCTCCCCACAGAGACCGCCGTCGTGCGTGCCGCTCTTACGCTGCTCTGGATGGTGTAATGACGAGAATCACGAATGTCTCCCCACAGAGACCGCCGTCGTGCGTGCCGCTCTTACGCTGCTCTGGATGGTGTAATGACGAGAATCACGAATGTCTCCCCACAGAGACCGCCGTCGTGCGTGCCGCTCTTACGCTGCTCTGGATGGTGCAATGACGAGAATCACGAATGTCTCCCCACAGAGACCGCCGTCGTGCGTGCCGCTCTTACGCTGCTCTGGATGGTGCAATGACGAGAATCACGAATGTCTCCCCACAGAGACCGCCGTCGTGCGTGCCGCTCTTACGCTGCTCTGGATGCTGCAATGACGAGAATCACGAATGTCTCCCCACAGAGACCGCCGTCGTGCGTGCCGCTCTTACGCTGCTCTGGATGGTGCAATGACGAGAATCACGAATGTCTCCCCACAGAGACCGCCGTCGTGCGTGCCGCTCTTACGCTGCTCTGGATGGTGCAATGACGAGAACCACGAATGTCTCCCCACAAGGACCGCCGTCGTGCGTGCCGCTCTTACGCTGCTCTGGATGGTGCAATGACGAGAATCACGAATGTCTTCCCACAGAGACCGCCGTCATGCGTGCCGCTCTTACGCTGCTCTGGATGGTGCAATGACGACAATCACGAATGTCTCCCCACAGAGACCGCCATCGTGCGTGCCGCTCTTACGCTGCTCTGGATGGTGCAATGACGAGAATCACGAATGTCTCCCCACAGAGACCGCCGTCGTGCGTGCCGCTCTTACGCTGCTCTGGATGGTGCAATGACGAGAATCACGAATGTCTCCCCACAGAGACCGCCGTCGTGCGTGCCGCTCTTACGCTGCTCTGGATGGTGCAATGACGAGAATCACGAATGTCTCCCCACAGAGACCGCCGTCGTGCGTGCCGCTCTTACGCTGCTCTGGATGGTGTAATGACGAGAATCACGAATGTCTCCCCACAGAGACCGCCGTCGTGCGTGCCGCTCTTACGCTGCTCTGGATGGTGCAATGACGAGAATCACGAATGTCTCCCCACAGAGACCGCCGTAGTGCGTGCCGCTCTTACGCTGCTCTGGATGCTGCAATGACGAGAACCACGAATGTCTCCCCACAGAGACCGCCGTCGTGCGTGCCGCTCTTACGCTGCTCTGGATGGTGCAATGACGAGAATCACGAATGTCTCCCCACAGAGACCGCCGTCGTGCGTGCCGCTCTTACGCTGCTCTGGATGGTGCAATGACGAGAATCACGAATGTCTCCCCACAGAGACCGCAGTCGTGCGTGCCGCTCTTACGCTGCTCTGGATGGTGCAATGACGAGAATCACGAATGTCTCCCCACAGAGACCGCCGTCGTGCGTGCCGCTCTTACGCTGCTCTGGATGGTGCAATGACGAGAATCACGAATGTCTCCCCACAGAGACCGCCGTCGTGCGTGCCGCTCTTACGCTGCTCTGGATGGTGCAATGACGAGAATCACGAATGTCTCCCCACAGAGACCGCCGTAGTGCGTGCCGCTCTTACGCTGCTCTGGATGGTGCAATGACGAGAATCACGAATGTCTCCCCACAGAGACGGCCGTCGTGCGTGCCGCTCTTACGCTGCTCTGGATGGTGCAATGACGAGAATCACGAATGTCTCCCCACAGAGACCGCCGTCGTGCGTGCCGCTCTTACGCTGCTCTGGATGGTGCAATGACGAGAATCACGAATGTCTCCCCACAGAGACCTCCGTAGTGCATGCCGCTCTTACGCTGCTCTGGATGCTGCAATGACGAGAACCACGAATGTCTCCCCACACAGACCGCCGTCGTGCGTGCCGCTCTTACGCTGCTCTGGATGGTGTAATGACGAGAATCACGAATGTCTCCCCACAGAGACCGCCGTCGTGCGTGCCGCTCTTACGCTGCTCTGGATGCTGCAATGACGAGAACCACGAATGTCTCCCCACACAGACCGCCGTCGTGCGTGCCGCTCTTACGCTGCTCTGGATGGTGTAATGACGAGAACCACGAATGTCTCCCCACAGAGACCGCCGTCGTGCGTGCCGCTCTTACGCTGCTCTGGATGCTGCAATGACGAGAATCACGAATGTCTCCCCACAGAGACCGCCGTCGTGCGTGCCGCTCTTACGCTGCTCTGGATGGTGCAATGACGAGAACCACGAATGTCTCCCCACAGAGACCGCCGTCGTGCGTGCGCTCTTACGCTGCTCTGGATGCTGCAATGACGAGAACCACGAATGTCTCCCCACAGAGACCGCCGTCGTGCGTGCCGCTCTTACGCTGCTCTGGATGGTGTAATGACGAGAACCACGAATGTCTCCCCACAGAGACCGCCGTCGTGCGTGCCGCTCTTACGCTGCTCTGGATGCTGCAATGACGAGAACCACGAATGTCTCCCCACAGAGACCGCCGTCGTGCGTGCCGCTCTTACGCTGCTCTGGATGGTGTAATGACGAGAACCACGAATGTCTCCCCACAGAGACCGCCGTCGTGCGTGCCGCTCTTACGCTGCTCTGGATGCTGCAATGACGAGAACCACGAATGTCTCCCCACAGAGACCGCCGTAGTGCGTGCCGCTCTTACGCTGCTCTGGATGGTGTAATGACGAGAACCACGAATGTCTCCCCACAGAGACCGCCGTAGTGCGTGCCGCTCTTACGCTGCTCTGGATGGTGTAATGACGAGAACCACGAATGTCTCCCCACAGAGACCGCCGTCGTGCGTGCCGCTCTTACGCTGCTCTGGATGGTGTAATGACGAGAACCACGAATGTCTCCCCACAGAGACCGCCGTCGTGCGTGCCGCTCTTACGCTGCTCTGGATGGTGTAATGACGAGAACCACGAATGTCTCCCCACAGAGACCGCCGTCGTGCGTGCCGCTCTTACGCTGCTCTGGATGCTGCAATGACGAGAACCACGAATGTCTCCCCACAGAGACCGCCGTCGTGCGTGCCGCTCTTACGCTGCTCTGGATGCTGCAATGACGAGAACCACGAATGTCTCCCCACAGAGACCGCCGTCGTGCGTGCCGCTCTTACGCTGCTCTGGATGGTGTAATGACGAGAACCACGAATGTCTCCCCACAGAGACCGCCGTCGTGCGTGCCGCTCTTACGCTGCTCTGGATGCTGCAATGACGAGAACCACGAATGTCTCCCCACAGAGACCGCCGTCGTGCGTGCCGCTCTTACGCTGCTCTGGATGGTGTAATGACGAGAACCACGAATGTCTCCCCACAGAGACCGCCGTCGTGCGTGCCGCTCTTACGCTGCTCTGGATGCTGCAATGACGAGAACCACGAATGTCTCCCCACAGAGACCGCCGTAGTGCGTGCCGCTCTTACGCTGCTCTGGATGGTGTAATGACGAGAACCACGAATGTCTCCCCACAGAGACCGCCGTAGTGCGTGCCGCTCTTACGCTGCTCTGGATGGTGTAATGACGAGAACCACGAATGTCTCCCCACAGAGACCGCCGTCGTGCGTGCCGCTCTTACGCTGCTCTGGATGGTGTAATGACGAGAACCACGAATGTCTCCCCACAGAGACCGCCGTCGTGCGTGCCGCTCTTACGCTGCTCTGGATGGTGTAATGACGAGAACCACGAATGTCTCCCCACAGAGACCGCCGTCGTGCGTGCCGCTCTTACGCTGCTCTGGATGCTGCAATGACGAGAACCACGAATGTCTCCCCACAGAGACCGCCGTAGTGCGTGCCGCTCTTACGCTGCGCTGGATGCTGTAATGACGAGAACCACGAATGTCTCCCCACAGAGACCGCCGTCGTGCGTGCCGCTCTTATGCTGCTCTGGATGTTGCAACGACGAGAACCACGAATGTCTCCCCACAGAGACCGCCAACATCACTTAACAGGTTTATAAATTCAAACTACGCCACAATGCAGGTTATGAAGAAATGTCTTTTCAGCAGCGCACCAAATGTGAGCGGAGATCACGAGAACGACAAAAATCTCCCGGCTTGTGCAAACCATGCGCGGAAAGGCCAGACCCTGACACCTGCAGGTGCTTGTGTATCCTGTCAGTGGCCCGTTGCAAACATCGGGGCCCAGAGCTGAATGAGCACAGCTGCAGGTGTGGAAGACCAAGGAGATGAAAATATCATCCCATCCGCCAACGCCGATGGAGAAGAAATCGCCCAGTGTAGTAAAGAAACTGGTGTTCATCTCCCGGCAGAGACGTACTTGCTCAGAGACGTACTTGCTCAGAGACGTACTTGCTCAGGATTTGTCTTGGTGTATTATCTGACATCTGCTGAGCTGACTGAAGTGACACCAATATTCTCACAGTCGGAGCTATGGAACATTTTAGAGGGAGTGCATGGCTCAGAAGAGTGACTGCAGCTCTGTCAAGGTGGCAAAATGTGGAGGCAATTATAGCCTCCCTACTCAATATTGAGCAGGACTTCAAGAGACACGGAAAGTCGTCATTTGGAAAGTAAAGGGATCAGGTACTTCCTGAGCCAAATAACTACGTGGAAAGAAAACACACCTGGCAACATCTCCACTGACACATAACGCTGCAGATAGCCACAATTAATATGAATGGGTGTAAAGGTGCGGTCAAGAGACACTTTGTGCTGTCGCTCGCAAGAAAACACAAAGCCTCGGTGCTCTTTGTGCAGGAGACGCATCTTACAACCAGCGAAGAAAATGAATGAGAAACAGAATGGAAAGGAGATTTGTTTTTCAGTCACATTACTCATTATTCTTCAGGAGTGGCAACGTTATTTGCACCAGGGTTTACACCCACCGTAGTTAACCAAGTTGAGGTAGTACCGGGAAGAGCCCTCAACGTAGCAATCAAACTTAATGACATTTCTGTCCACCTCATAAATATCTATACACCCATCAATGATGCGGAATTTTTCCAATGCGTTACAGAACTATCTCAAAAATATCCCAAATGACGAGTATCTGCTTTAGGGGATTTTAACTGTAGGCCGAATGTCCTCGACCGCACTGGCACCGAGCAGTGCAAAAGCAGTGTCCTGAACACTTTGCGGCAGGTGCTCCGCACGTACAGTCTCGTAGACGTGTGGCGGACGCAACATCCAAAGCAGCAAGGTTTCACCTTTACAAGAACCCGAGCTGACAGGACACTGTCGCAGTCAAGGATTGACTGTTTTTACATCTCAAAAGACCTTGAAAATAGTGCAGTTTCATCCAGTATTTAGGCAGCACCACTGTCCAATCATCACCTTATACTACTGTAATGCGAGCGTAAACGGGGTTCGCTGCTGGGCTCTGGCCCAATCATACGGCCCGGTGTATTGGGGGGCGGAGCCCAGTATGGGGGGCGTATGGGAGGGCCCGCCGTTCACCTCGGGTCCAATCGGAAGCGAGGTGAATGGGGGCGGAGCCAACAGGGCGCTATGGGAAGGCCGGATCTGAAGGTCCGGAAGGGGAGGAGACAGGATCACGTGGTAAAGGGGATATAGGTGGGAGCCCGGAAGGGCTCCGGGTCAGTTGGGAGAGTCACGAAGCTGGACCACGTTGGGTGGCCGGAGGGAATCCGCGCCATCAGCCACGTGGCTGGAGGAGCTTCGGAACACCGTCGGCCAGCAGTGTGCGGTGTGGGGGAGCGGAGGAGGCCTCATTGGGAGCTGTTTTACTCCAATCCATCGTACAAGCGCCACGGTGGTCCGAGCTGGAGCATTGCCCATGGGACTGTGACCACGAACACATCTCCGCACGGGATTTCTTCCCCGTGCGGATTATACAGCCACTGTCGCATCTTCAAGGCCCTGGTTTCTGCCTGGCTGGAATTTTGGTACGCTCAGTTGACGGGGGTGTCGCATCTTTCTTGACACGTTGGATTACCGAGGGTGCTTTGTGTCATGTGGCGAATGCAGGGGATCTGGTGATGGGTTTTTGAGGGCGGATTTTCTTGTTGGTGTCTAGGAATACAGTAGCACACAATGGCATTTATGTTACACGGGAAAACCGTGTATTATCTTTGATTTTAAAAAAGGTGGCATAAAAGCAAAAAAACGACATGATGAACGAAGCAAAGTGCCAAAAAACCGAGCATCTTTCTGCTTCTTCTGATAGTAAAAAACAGAAGGGAGGGAGGGAGGGGGGAGGGGAGGGAGGGGACGGAGGGAGGAGAGGGGTGAGAGAGATAAATGAGAGAAGGGAAGGAGTGCCGTGACCTCGCCGTGACCTCGCCGTGACCTCGTCTGTGTTGTGGCTACAAGTGGCTCATTGAGGGCGACCTTGAACTTTGCAGCTGTGGCACTCGCTGGCTGTGGACGTGTGGGACCAGCACAACGGCACCGGGCCAGCCCACGAGTGTTTCGTCTGGACAAAGTCATCTGAAGAATGGAGTGATTAAGTTTAACGAGGTGATGAGGCGGAGTTACTGCCAGACGATGGAAACGGTGATCGACATCCTGCACGAGTATCCAGATGAGGTGGAGCACTTCTTCCGGCCGTCGTGCGTGCCGCTCTTACGCTGCTCTGGATGTTGCAACGACGAGAACCACGAATGTCTCCCCACAGAGACCGCCAACATCACTCTACGGGTTTATAAATTCAAACCACGCCACAATGCAGGTTATGGAGAAATGTCTTTTCAGCAGCGCACCAAATGTGAGCGGAGATCACGAGAACGACAAAAATCTCCCGGCTTGTGCAAACCATGCGCGGAAAGGCCAGACCCTGACACCTGCAGGTGCTTGTGTATCCTGTCAGTGGCATGTTGCAAACATCGGGGCCCAGAGCTGAATGAGCACAGCTGCAGGTGTGAATGACCAAGGAGATGAAAACACCATCCCATCCGGCAACGCCGATGGAGAAGAAATCGCCCAGTGTAGTAAAGAAGCTGGTGTCCATCTCCCGGCAGAGACGTACTTGCTCAGAGACGTACTTGCTCAAGATCTGTCTTGGTGCATTATCTGGTGTCCATCTCCCGGCAGAGACGTACTTGCTCAGAGACGTACTTGCTCAAGATTTGTCCTGGTGCATTATCTTCCCGGCGTTCTTTCACTTGATGGGCCCCACGTGTGCCCACAGGAGTCGGCTCAGCGTGCATGAGACTCGTTCGTCTGGTGTCTGAAGCAACAGCTGAGCACTATTGTGGTGTAATAAAGTAATGACAACACAAAAAGGACATATAAATGACCACGTGGTATCACATATTTTTCAGATATCCATATCGCATGCAACATCATTAAACAGCAGGAATCACCCGAAGCATTTCATATATGAGCAAAATGCATGACAACTGGAATATCGGTTGCAAAATTTGTCACGGATAATAAATTTACTATTTTGACATTTTAAAAAAGGGGAGAGAGGCAAGAGAGGGAAGGAGAGGCAGGAGAGGGAGGGGAGAGAGAGGGGAGGTTGGGTGGGGGTTGGGGGGGGAGTGATTTTAAATCGATGGCTCAATTTAAAATCACATAACTCGACTCTCGTGCCATAAAGTGAATGTCACAACATCGTAACATCGTCACATTTTATCGGTCTATCATTCAAAAGCAAAACATTTCAGCTCTGGTTTCATCGTTCTGGTTTTTATTATTATTAAATACTGAGAGACAGAAAGAGGAACACGTGGACTAGAGTGCGTGTGCAGGTTAATGCCGTCACTTAAACTATTCAGAAGAGCACGTGGGCTTGGGCAGGACATTTCGCTCGAAGGGATGATGTCCGATGGTCAAGGCTAATGACTGAGTGACAGCCAAGGAATGGAACGCGAGAGAGTACATCCGCGAAAGAGACAGAGTTGAAATCTGCTCATGGGCACGTGTTTAAAGTGGATTTTATCGTAGTATCGTGTCAGATGGCAACAGCATGGTGTGGAGAGGCCTGCATCCAGCAGTGGATTGGACATCGGCGAAAAGAGCTTGACGGTGCCTCGGATTCCTCCAGTGTAAATAAATATTCCGATTAATCAAGGCCAAAAAAACAGAGGGGAGAGGGAGGGAGGCAGGAGAGAGGGAGGTGAATAGCAGAGGTCGCAACCGGGTACCCGATACCCGTACCCTACCCGATACCCGGCTACCCGTACCCGGCCGGGTACGGGTACCTGTTTGCGACCCTGGTGCGGCCGGGTACGGGTAGGCCGTGAGTCACTGGTGAGTCACCGTTTGTCACTCATTTCCCAACGTCTTGTCTCTTCTCACAAAGTTCCTAGAATCAACCCACCCGCGCCTGCAACATGGCTTCATCCCAGAGGTCGCAATCAGGTACCCGATACCCGTACCCTACACGATACCCGGCCGGGTACGGGTAGGGTACGGCCGGGTACGGGTACCCGTTTGCGACCCTGGTGCGGCCGGGTACGGGTAAGAAATCAAAACCCGTTTGTGACCTCTGCTAACAAAGCCACTGGGGGTCACTCTACATTTGGGAGAAGTGCACCCTTCAAAATGCCCCCGTGTGTGCGTGTCAGTGTGAACGCCTCCGTGTGACGTCTCCGTGCGAACGCCCCTTCAATGAGCCCACTGACCCCGTTCCACGCCGTGACCCCATCCCCCTTGACCCCCAACTCGCCTGTCGCTCACGGGCCCGAGAGACATGCCCCTGGGTCCGCACGTAGCCTCGGTGAGCGCCAGCGGACGGCACGACTTGACGGGGAAGAGCGCCAGGGCGGACACCGTGCCCACACGCAGCCTCGTCTCGCTCCTCCTCCTCTTGCTCAGCCACAGCCAGAGGCCCCCCACGGCCAGGGAAGTCCCCAGGGCCCCCCACGCCACCCAGCGCCAACTCCAACCATCAGCGGTAGCGGCGGCGGTGATGCCACGACCCCGACTCCAGATCGTCATCATCGTCGTCGTCGTCGTCGTCTCTGGGTTGGGCGAGATGGAATTGGTGTTCATGGTCGCGAGGTGGTGGTTGGTGGTGGTGGTTGGTGGTGGTGATGGCTGTGGACGGCATTATAATGCACGTGATCGGAGGATAGGCGAGTGTGTTGGGTGGGTGACTGTGTGAGTGGGTGGGTGACTGTGTGGGTGACTATGTGAGTGGGTGAGTGACAATGTGCGTGGGTGAGTGACTGTGAGAGTGGATGATTGACTGTGAGAGTGGGTGAGTGACTGTGTGAGTGGGTGAGTGACTGTGTGAGTGGGTGAGTGATTGTGTGAGTGGGTGAGTGACTGTGTGAGTGGGTGAGTGACTGTGTGTGTGGGTGAGTGACTATGTGAGTGGGTGAGTGACTGTGTGAGTGGGTGAGTGACTGAGTGGGTGAGTGACTGTGTGAGTGGGTGAGTGACTTTGCGAGTGGGTAACTGTGTGAGTGACTGTGTGAGTGGCTATGTGAGTGGGTGAGTGACTGTGTGAGTGGGTGAGTGACTGTGTGAGTGAGTGAGTGACTGTGTGAGTAGGTGAGTGACTGTGCGAGTGACTGTGAGTGGGTGAGTGACTGTGTGAGTAGGTGAGTGACTGTGTGAGTAGGTGAGTGACTGTGTGAGTGGGTGAGTGACTGTGTGAGTAGGTGAGTGACTGTGTGAGTGAGTGAGTGACTGTGTGAGTCTATGTGTGTGGGTGAGTGAGTGGCTATGCGAGTCGATGTGTGTGTACGTTGAACTTCGTTGCCACCGCAAGTTTAAGCCAACCGAGCCAACCGGAGGTGCTAAGACACGAGGAAGGACCCCAGAGAGAGCGAGAGAAAGCGAGATTCGAGAGTGGGCCCCACACAGCGCGTGTTGGGGTCTAACGCGCCTGAGATCTGATCGAGGCCGCAGAAGCAACGTAAGAATTGGTGGAAGAACCACGAGTGGAGTACACGAAGGGACTAGAGTCTCCACTCGAGTATAAACTAGAATATAAACTAGAGTGTAAACTAGAGTATAAGCTATAATATAAACTAGAATATAAACTAGAATGTAAACTAGAATGTGAACTAGAGCTTGAACTAGAGCATAAACTACAATATAAACTAGAATATAAACTAGAGTATAAACTAGAGTACGTAGTAGAGTATAAACTTTAGAAAGTCCACGTGTGGATCGCTTCACGTACCCGCCTGAGGCACCTCGCAGCTGATCGCAGCACCCCGAATGGACTTTGTACCACCGTGCGCGTTCGTGTACAGTGCGCGTGCGTGCGTAGTGCGCGTGCGCGTACAGTGCGTGTGCAGTGCGCGCGCGTGCGTGTACAGTGCGCGCGCGTGCGTGTACACACGTGGTCCAGTGCACCGCGGGTCACTATTAAAGAGCCACCCGCAGTGGTGGAGTTGGTAGCAGCTGGGGCATCAACTTACCATCAACAACCGCGTTAGCTCCAGCGGTTTCACGATGTGTTCGTGTACCAGGCGACGTTGAGTTTCCATTGTCTGCTGTACACCAGGGGAGGCAGGGGAGACAGAGCCTCTCACCTGGCATACGCCAATGAAAATAGCTGTTAGGAAAAGTAAAAAAATAATAATAAAATACTGTATTAAGATTTTCCCACTGATCTGTGTTATAAGTGTAATTTCTGTACGATTCCAATTATTTTTTTACACGTTTTCTTTAATATTTAACTCACTCTTTGGTTCTTTCGGTAAAGGCACGTATAAAGATAAAATAATAAATTAAATAATTGCATACTACGACGTTTCGATTGCAACACAAGCAATCGTCATCGGGTATAAAAGAAATAGCAACAAAAATGTAACCAGAAAACTATAGACAGACATATAAGCAGACAGATAAGCAGACAGATATCACAAAGATACACAGAGAGAGAACATGCATTGGCACAGAGAGAGAGAACGTCTCTGTGACGAGGCCTTAAATAGAGAGAGGGGGCGGAGAGAGGGAGGGGGCAGAGAAAAAATTAGCATGTCAATGAGTAGGACGACGCGTGGTACGGTACGCAAGCTTGAAAATTAGGAGAACGGGAGAGAGACACACTAAATTAAATAACCTAGCAAAATATCGAAATGTATAGGTAATGCAACACAGAGAGTCGGTTAACACACAATTAACGCATAGCCTGGTTGATTACGTATTTCAAAGATTGCTAAGTTATGCTATTATTTAATTTATTATTTTATCTTTATACGTGACTTTACCGAAAGAACCAAAGAGTAATTCCTGCAGTCACGAAAGCTCCAAATTAAGATTTAACTCACTGTTGTTTGTCGTTTATTGTGAAAATTGGGTCACAGTTCCTATGATCACTGTGTCATTGCTTTCATGGCTTTATTTTGGTGATTTTTGAAAAGTGTATTGGTTTGGCCATGTTTGTGTTGTTGTAGTACAGAGTTAGACTGATGGCCTTAATCTAAGTTGTCTTGTGGTTGTTGTTGTTGTTTGACTTGCATCCCACTGGGATTTTTGCACACAGCGTTGGTGCACGGTGCTTTTTCTGCGTTATTTTGCTGTCTTTTCTTGGATTTTCTGTTTGCACTTAGTCACATAATCACTTTAAGATGTTTTCTTGTTCATGTTTTTGTTTGTTGCGGTTGCACCCGATTCAAGAGCCGAATGGCTCACAGGGCAATACCTAATACATGAACTTGTATTATCAAATCTTGTAACTCAATTTTAACCCACTTACCAATATGGTATCGACTGCAAACTTGGTATACTTATGTCATACTGATGACAATACTACATTCTATCATAAAAATGTATAACTTTAAACATTCTTTTTTATACGTTATGTTTCGGCTTGGGTCTAATTGTCCACGCTCAACTTGACGTTGGCTGTAATTGCACATGGTCCCCTTACGTTATGGCAAGCTTCGGGGCCACTTCCTGGAGTCGTGGAGTTATTCCATTACTAGTAACGGTACATTTCATTAAAGCGTGTTTAAAAAAAAGTTTAAAAAAATGTTACTTATTATAGTAAAAATCGTCAAATTTGCGGAGCTCCACTGCAAATACAGGAAGAGATGAGAGGTGAGGCAGCGACGAGTTCAGCCTCCCCTCTGATTGCGCAACCCCTCAGTAACTGTGCAGTGGTGATAACTACTCGCTGTTCGCAAGCGGATCGTAAACAAGGTTTTCCCGCTCAAACGGTCAGGGTCAAATGGGGTGAGGTAGGATCCAAACGCCAAATTGGGAAGGACCAATCGGAGGATTCCACAAGGTGGCCGGCGATTGGACAACCCGGCCACGAACAGGTATAAAAGCCAGAGCGCTGAGAGCTCTTGGCCATTTCTGCTACACGAAGACCCAAGTCGGCTGAAGACATCTAGGACCCTGGACCGAGCCCTCCAGCCCTTATCAGGGCTAGGGCTCAGAGTAACCAGAGGTCGGGGAGAGATCCCCTAGGTTCAGCCAGAGGACGCTGGGATAGCAGGGAGATTAGATAGCCTGCAAGGTCCGGAGGCTTGTACCTTCTGAGGGTAACGGGTGAAGGGACCATATACCCTCCTTGTGTGATAGGGACTGTGTATTAAGATAATAAACAGTGTGTGCCATAAAGAAGTTTAGAAGTCCGTCCTTTACAACACTACAACTGGATGGAGCGCGGGCAATAAGCGCGTGCCTGTTACTATCTCAGTATGTCACCAATGCCATGTTTGTAGACCCCTTCATTTCATGTCCTCGCCTTCCATACTCCAGGTAACTTATTTCACGTATGTGTATAAAGATATTTAGGCTCGCTGGTCTCGTCGTGAAACTGCAATGAAAAAGCACCAGGGGAGGCACCTATCACATCTGCCTCACTGAGGGGGACGTGTCTAACACGCCCCCCTCAGTGAAGACACGCCCCCTCCGGACTGGCTGATGCACCACCTGTGCCCCCGACTGTGCCAACTTGTTGTGCTTTAGCCACCCGGCGCTCCGCTCGTTGGCGTGAGCGTCGCTCCTCCGCCCTCCGTTGTTGTTGGAGGGCGACTGCCTCCAACTGCCCAGCAGCGTCCTTCACGAGCCTCCTCCACAGAGGCCGATCTTGACACCGCTGGTACCAGTCATCGGCAAGTCCACTCAGCTCCACATCCTCCTGTACCACAACACTTCATTTCTTCTCTAGCCCATGCCGTGCCCGTTTAGCCCCCTCGATCCGGCCGAACAAAAGCTGTTTAGGCATGCGGTGGCTGGGCATGCGGACTACATGACCCAGCCAACGCAGCCTTGCCTGCCGGAGGAGCTCACCGATGGGATTTTGTCCAGATCTATCAAGGATTTGTGAGCTCCTCACACAATCCAGCCTGGTTAAACCCAGGATGGATCGTAGGCAGGCCAGCCTAAATGTTTCTAACCGGCGAAGATGTTGCATTAGGAGGGGGGGGGTCCACGTTTCGCAAGCATAGAAACCCACAAAAACAACAAAGATCCCCCATATAGCCTTAACAGACTGTAGGGGCAAGTGCTGTTAGCGAGCAGCTATGAAGGCCGGAACGGCACACGAGGGGGTGGGTGGCCAGCACCACGTCCGACCGCCTTTGTCTCCCCAGTGGCGATGTTTACACACCGCACCAGCTACTCATTTGAGGCTGTGTCGACCTAGGGGAGGCCCAGGACCGGTTCAGATAATCGTCACTGGTGTTGGCCGTGAGCGGGAATCGAACCCGTGTCGCCGGCTTCATAGCGCAGCGCGCTAACCACACACACACCTACACCCACACAGCGCTTGCACGTGCAGGGTGTAGGGGGCAGCCCCGGTCTCTTCTTCGCACACGCCACGTGTCGGCCAGCAAGGCGAGGCCACTCGATCGAGCCACTCTGAAGTGGACTTTGGCCCTCCGCGTTTGCACCCCAAGACGCCCGTCTTGGTAGAGGTTGGTGGAGGAGGGGGAGGTTACCAGAGGTGGGACAAAGTCATTGTTATGCAAGTCCAAGTCGAGTCGCAAGTCATCAAATTCATGACTCGAGTCTGACTCGAGTCCAAGTCACATGACTCGAGTCCACATCTCAGAGGTGGGACAAAGTCATTGTTATGCAAGTCCAAGTCGAGTCGCAAGTCATCAAATTCATGACTCGAGTCTGACTCGAGTCCAAGTCACATGACTCGAGTCCACATCTCAGAGGTGGGACAAAGTCATTGTTATGCAAGTCCAAGTCGAGTCGCAAGTCATCAAATTCATGACTCGAGTCTGACTCGAGTCCAAGTCACATGACTCGAGTCCACATCTCAGAGGTGGGACAAAGTCATTGTTATGCAAGTCCAAGTCGAGTCGCAAGTCATCAAATTCATGACTCGAGTCTGACTCGAGTCCAAGTCACATGACTCGAGTCCACATCTCAGAGGTGGGACAAAGTCATTGTTATGCAAGTCCAAGTCGAGTCGCAAGTCATCAAATTCATGACTCGAGTCTGACTCGAGTCCAAGTCACATGACTCGAGTCCACATCTCAGAGGTGGGACAAAGTCATTGTTATGCAAGTCCAAGTCGAGTCGCAAGTCATCAAATTCATGACTCGAGTCTGACTCGAGTCCAAGTCACATGACTCGAGTCCACATCTCAGAGGTGGGACAAAGTCATTGTTACGCAAGTCCAAGTCGAGTCGCAAGTCATCAAATTCATGACTCGAGTCTGACTCGAGTCCAAGTCACATGACTCGAGTCCACACCTCTGGAGGTTACCCACGCGTTACCCTACCGCACGCGACCTGCACGGTCGGCCGTGGTGGAACCCATTCAGGCTGCTTGGTTGACCAAAGCGGAGTGAGCGTGTCCGTACCGACATATGCACGTTGAACTTCTTTCGCACCGTGACGTAGCCAACCGTGCCAATCGGAGGTGTGGGCGAGTGACTATGTGGGTGGGTGAGTTACTATGTGAGTGACTATGAGTGGGTGAGTGACTGTGTGACTGTGTGTGAGTGACTGTGTGAGTGACTGTGTGAGTGGGTGAGTGACTGTGTGAGTGGGTGACTATGTGAGTGGGTGAGTGACTGTGAGTGACTGTGTAAGTGGGTGACTGTGTGAGTGGGTGAGTGACTGTGTGAGTGGGTGAGTAACTATGTGAGTGGGTGAGTGACTGCGTGAGTAGGTGAGTGACTGTGAGTGGGTGAGTGACTGAGTGGGTGAGTGACTGTGTGAGTGACTATGTGAGTGGGTGAGTGACTATGTGAGTGGGTGAGTGACTGTGTGAGTGGGTGAGTGACTGTGTGAGTGACTGTGTGAGTGGGTGAGTGACTGTGCGTGACTGTGTAAGTGGGTGACTGTGTGAGTGGGTGAGTGACTGTGTGAGTGGGTGAGTAACTGTGAGTGGGTGAGTGACTGCGTGAGTGGGTGAGTGACTGTGTGAGTGGGTGAGTGGCTGTGTGGGTGGGTGAGTGACTGTGTGAGTGGGTGAGTGACTGTGAGTGGGTGAGTGACTGTGTGAGTGACTATGTGTGTGGGTGACTGTGTGGGAAGGACGACAAACTAAACACAAAGCAGTTTTCAATGTAGTATAGTGGTGTAGTGTATAGTTGTGAAGCATAGAGTAGTGTAGTACATAGTGTAGTGTATAGTGGACTGTGTAGTTGTCTAGTATGCAGTGTATAGTAGCGTGTGTATGTATGTTGAACTTCTTTTGCACCGTACGTAGCCAACCGTGCTAATTGGAGGTGCGGGGGGGAAGGACAACAAACTAAACACACAAAAAGCAGTTTTTAAATAAATGCATTTTCAATCTCGCTGATGATTTAAAAGTGCACAGCTCCCAGCGGCTTCCGAATATCAGAAGAGCGTTCCAGACGGCCACAGAAGCAACATCGAATGGCGCCGCACGACGATGCGGTGACCACCGCTGTCTTTGTTCGACGGCGCAGCCAGAAGCCGCCGCCGCTGCCGCTACGAAGATGACGTCCGGAGTCGGTGGCGCGGTGACGATGGTTCACAGCTCCCCGACGAGACCAGCGGCGACGTTTTGCTGTTCGTTGCTGTGGCGAGCGACTTTGCGTGCGCAATGAGGGCGATGTTGAGCGACGTTTCGGGGGCAATGGCCTTGGCTGCACGGCACATTAGAAGAGGCCAGTCGAGAGAGAGAGAGCGCGTGGGTGGTGGTAACAATTGGGAGACTGCACTTGTTTTTTTACGCACCGTGGACGCGGTGTTATTGCCCGATGGGAATGACAGATTGCCAAAGAGTCTCGCCCACTCCACCGCGATCCACCGAAATTAGCTCGACCATAACAGGGGGGGGGGGGGGGGGGGTGGGGGAACGTACCGGCGTCTCGTGATGAACCAAACGGAACTCTCCCCGTGAAGGCGGCACCGAGCGCAAAGTCCCCGTGAAGGCGGCCGTTCGTAACAACCGCGTGGTATCTGCGTGGTATCCGTGTGGTATCCGCGTGGTATCCGCGTCGCCGTTCTCGCCGAGCGAGGCTATCCGCCGCACGGGCGCCGCTTCATGGACACGGCGAGGTTCCCCTCTCTCTCCCCCCACCCCCCCCCCGTGTGGTCTCGTGGATTTTTCTCCGGGTCCTTCCGGTTTCCCCGCCCACTCCACGTTATTACAATCGGCACCGCTGTAAATTTCCCCGCACTACGGCGACCAACTTCATCGAGGCATCCGTCTGCGACGGCCAGTGTCGCTCCTGAGAAAAGCGCTATTATTATTATGATGACGCTCGCTCAGAGCGTGGCCCTCGCCTGCTAAAGCAAACAGCAGCTTGAGTTCACCCGCGGGGTGACGGCGGTGGCGGCGAGGGAGGCCGGCTCGGCTCGGCTCGGATGCGCCAGTGGAAAAGCGGCGAGTACGGAGGAACCCCCCCACCCCCACCGCTACCCCCCCCTCCCCCCCCACCGCTACCCCCCTAGGCGGTGCCGCGCGGCGCTGGCGGCAGCAGCAGCTGCTTCCAGCGGCGCAGGCGCACGCCGTAGCGCTGGGAGGGCGAGCGCTCCTCGCTGGCGCGCAGCACCACCACGCGCGCCACCGCCTCCCCCTGGGCGTCTCCTCCCCTCCTCCCCGAGTCGGTCGTCGCGGCCGGGACCGACGCCGAGGCCGGCGCCCCCACGGGAACCGGCAGCAGGAGGTCCAGGACGTCGCCCTCGCGCACCTGCGGGAGGACAGAGAGACGGCGTGGAGAGTCGCGGACGCAGCGGTCGTCGTGGGGAGAAGCCATGGGGGGGGGCCCCCGCGAGTATGAATGCGGTCGTTAAAACCGCCGATAACGACGACGACACAGCCAACTCAGTAAGGGGTTGCCACGTAAACTAATCGGGCCCAACTTTGCCACGTAAACTAAACGTGCCCAACTTTGCCACGTAAACTAAACGGGCCCAACTTTGCCACGTAAACTAATCGGGCCCAACTTTGCCACGTAAACTAATCGGGCCCAACTTTGCCACGTAAACTAAACGGGCCAAACTTTGCCACGTAAACTAATCGGGCCCAACTTTGCCACGTAAACTAATTGGGCCCAACTTTGCCACGTAAACTAATCGGGCCCAACTTTGCCACGTAAACTAAACGGGCCAAACTTTTCCACGTAAACTAATCGGGCCCAACTTTGCCACGTAAACTAATTGGGCCCAATTTTGCCACGTAAACTAATCGGGCCCAACTTTGCCACGTAAACTAATCGGGCCCAACTTTGCCACGTAAACTAATCGGGCCCAACTTTGCCACGTAAACTAAACGGGCCAAACTTTGCCACGTAAACTAATCGGGCCCAACTTTGCCACGTAAACTAATTGGGCCCAACTTTGCCACGTAAACTAATCGGGCCCAACTTTGCCACGTAAACTAAACGGGCCAAACTTTGCCACGTAAACTAATCGGGCCCAACTTTGCCACGTAAACTAATTGGGCCCAACTTTGCCACGTAAACTAATCGGGCCCAACTTTGCCACGTAAACTAATTGGGCCCAACTTTGCCACGTAAACTAATCGGGCCCAACTTTGCCACGTAAACTAATCGGGCCCAACTTTGCCACGTAAACTAAACGGGCCAAACTTTGCCACGTAAACTAATCGGGCCCAACTTTGCCACGTAAACTAATCGGGCCCAACTTTGCCACGTAAACTAAACGTGCCCAATCGCCGACTTGTTCAGCACTCACTGGTCGTGTGTTAGAGAAGTAAACCCACGACGTTTACAAGTATAGTGTAGTGTATAATAGTGCATCATAGTGGATAGTAGTGTAGTGTATAGTAATATAGCCTATAGTGTAGTATACTAGTTCAGCACTAACTGGTTGTGTGTTGGAGAGTAAACCCACTACAACATTGACAATTCGAGTAGCCGTGACGCTTCGCCAGTAACAGCAACAACAAGAACCAGCTGAGCTCCCGGGTTTGTCATCCACTCGGCCTGTGACCTGACCGCTCATCCCTCACCCCCACCCCCCTCCGGAGCTCCCCCCCACCCCCTCCCTCCCCCCCACCCCCTCCCTCCCCCCCCACCCCCCCTCCCTCCCCCCCACCCCCTCCCCCCCACCCCACCTCCTCCCTCCCCCCCACCCCACCTCCTCCCCCCCCCCCACCCCACCTCTTCCCTCCCCCCCTCTCTCTCCCGTGAGTGGAGGGCTCTTGCACCAGCAGTGGCGGGGAGCACATTGCAGGGCCCCACGCCTTCGCCCTGTGCAGCCGTGCGTTTGCGCGAGTGACGGTGTGTCCATGTCCGTGTGAGTCCGTGCGAGTCTGTGCATTTGTATGCGAGTCTGTGTGAATCCGTGTGAATCCGTGTGAGTTTGTGTGAGTCCGTGTGAGTCCGTGTGAGTCCGTGTGAATCCGTGTGAATCCGTGTGAGTTTGTGTGAGTCCGTGTGAGTCCGTGTGAGTCTGTGTGAGTCTGTGAATCCGTGCGAGACTGTGTGAGTCCGTGTGAGTCCGTGCAAATTCGTGCGAGTCCGTGCGAGTCCGTGCGAGTCCGTGCGAGTCCGTGCGAGTCTGTGCGAGTCCGTGTGAGTCTGTGAATCTGTGTGAGTCCGTGTGAGTCTGTGAATCCGTGCGAGTCCGTGCGAGTCCGTGCGAGTCCGTGCGAGTCCGTGTATTTCTACGCGAGTCCGTGCGAGTCCGTGCGTGGCGTGGCCGAGCCTGCTTCGCCGCCTACCGTGCGGCTCTTCTTGATCAGCCGCTGTCCGTTGAGCCGCAGGCGGCTGGCATAGAAGGCGTCCTCGATGGCCCTGCACGACACCGCAAGGGGGGGGGGGGGCGTGACCTCGTGACCTCGGGGGGGGGGGGGAACTCGAGGGTGCGACGCTACGCAGCGCTACGGAGCTACGCTACGCAGCGCTACGGAGCGACGAAACGCTACGGTGACATGCTAGGTGACGCTAGGTGACGCTACACAACGCTACATTACGCTATGCAGCGACGCCACGCTACGCAACGCTACGTTACGCTACGCAGCGACGCAGCGCTATGGTGACGCTACACTACGGTGATGCGAGCCGTCCGTCCGGATCGTTTGTCACAACGCACGCCGATTGGTACACGCGGGGGAGAGGGGGGGGGGAGAGGCGACCGACCAATGGCGTCGACGTAGCCGAGCGTTGCGAATAGGGACGAGGGTTCGTCGTTTGTCGAGAACGACACGGACGAGGCGGAATTAGGTGTGCAACACGAATAAACGAGATGGAGCAGTCGAGATTTGAAGTTTTCGTGACTGCAAGGATCCATACTATTTAAGTCACGTATGTGAAAAAAAAAAAAGTTAATAAAATCACTTTTTATTTATTTTTTATTTATTTTATTTACCTACGTGACTTTACCGAAAGAACCAAAGAGTATAGATGGAGCAGGCGGCACCGACGACGTGAGAGTGAGAACGCAACGGACGACGCAAACGCACCAGAAAGACATCACACAGACAGCGCACACTCGCAATGATGAGCACACTCGCAATGACGACGATGACGACGTACGTACGTAGAACTTCTTTCGCACCCTACGTAGCCAACCGTGCTAATCGTGAGGCGCTGATGACCACGATGTGTTCTCACTTGTTTGAGATGTCCAGGCCGGCCTTCATGACGAGGTCAAATCGGAAGGAAGCCACCGTCTTATCAAGGTCCTTGTAGTCCTTCACGACACCTTCCTGCGTCACGAACGAAGCCTCCTCCTCCTCCTCCTCCCCCTCGCCAGGCTGCTCCTGTAGAACGACGAGCGGCAGGACTTCACCCACGATGACCAGCAGGGTCTCAACGCGATGACCAGCAGGGTCTCACCACGATGACCAGCAGGGTCTCAACGCGATGACCAGCAGGGTCTCAACGCGATGACCAGCAGGGTCTCAACGCGATGACCGGCAGGGTCTCACCACGATGACCAGCAGGGTCTCAACGCGATGACCAGCAGGGTCTCAACGCGATGACCAGCAAGGTCTCACCACGATGACCAGCAGGGTCTCAACGCGATGACCAGCAGGGTCTCAACGCGATGACCAGCAGGGTCTCAACGCGATGACCGGCAGGGTCTCAACACGATGACCGGCAGGGTCTCAACACGATGACCGGCAGGGTCTCAACGCGATGACCACGGCTTCCCCGTTTGTCACGACGAAAAAGGGACGATGGAATAACTGGCTCTGAGATCTCTCCCAAACCCCCCCCACCCCAGCCAACTGCGCTGTCAACAGACCTTCACTGTCCTTCTCCTTCGCCACCCCCGCGACCGACCGGCCGCGCCTCTCTCCCTTCCTCCTATCGGCAGACTTCAATTGCGCCTCTCTGACAAAAATACCCCACGAGCCTCGACAAAATATCCGGTGACGGCGACGGGTCCCTCAATAAATGACGTCACGGAGCGGTTCCCTGGAGGAGCCGGCCGCACGTGGCTCACGGAGCTGCAGGTTGCCGACCGCCCCCTCGCGCTAAGACGGACGGGGCGGGGCACGTGAGCGGACGCAGCGCGGAAGCTTCGATACCACGACAGGGGAAACGCTTTCACCCTCTCACGGTTTTGATATTATCATGGACACACACGCACCCTCTCGCCTCACCGCTCCCTCCCGCTCACCTCGTCGCTCCCTCCCGCTCACCTCGTTGCTGTCATCTTCCTCCGGGCGAGCATCCTTGCTGCGTCCCTTCCGCCCACGCTGGTACGAGGAGCCGCCGCCCCCCTGCGTTGCCGTGGAGAGGCCTCGCGACCACGCCGACCGCAAAGGGGGGCCGAGGTCGCGGGGTCGCGCGGGGTTCACGACCCCCGCAGCGGTGCCCCAGTGGCCCCCCCCTCCACCACCGCCGCCGCTGCTGCCCCTGGGCCTAAAACAGGCGAAGGGCACGGGGGTGAATCAAAGAGACGAGAGGAAGCGATGGGAGGCAAATCTGCCACGATCGACCGAGGAGGCCTCTTCCTTGCCATTCGCCGATTTGTGAGCCGGGGGGGCGGGGGGGGGAGAACGCCGATCGAAAAACGAACGCCCGGACACGCGGCCGCCACCACCACCACCACAGTGACGGTGGTGGCGGTGATGAAGGCTCCACTGAGCGGTCTTCACCACCACCACTACTGCGGTGGCGCTGACGCACATGCGGGACCGTGGTGGTGGTGAAGGACACACTGAGCGGTCCTCACCACCACCACCTCGGTGGCGCTCACGCACATGCGGGACGGTGGTGGCGGTGAAGGACACATTGAGCGGTCTTCACCACCAACACCACGGTGGCACCGACTCACATGCGGGACGACGGCGGTGGTGGCGGTGATGAAGGCCGCACCGAGCGGCTGCACCCTGAGGGGAGATCTCCAGGCCTGGGCGCGGGGAGCCAGGGCGGAGGCCAAGCGGGAAACCGGCACCACCAGCATGAGGGCTACGGCAGAGCGGCCTACACCTGCACGGAAACACACAGCAAGCCGACACACACAGCAAGTCAACACTTCAAGCCGACACACACAGCAAGTCAATGCAGCACATCAACACGCACAGCAAGTCAACACAGCAAGCCGACACACACAGCAAGTCAACACAGCAAGCCGACACACACAGCAAGTCAATGCAGCACATCAACACGCACAGCAAGTCAACACAGCAAGCCGACACACACAGCAAGTCAACACAGCAAGCCGACACACACAGCAAGTCAATGCAGCGCATCAACACGCACAGCAAGTCGACACGCATAGACACCCATGGACTCATGTAGACCCATGGACTCACATAGAGACCCATAGACACACATAGAGACCCATGGATTTACATATAGACTTGCACAGAGACTCACAGACTCAAAGATTCACACAGAGACCCATATACTTACACAGAGACCCACAGACTCACACAGAAAACCATAGACTCACATAGAGACCCATAGACACACATAGAGACCCATGGACTTACATATAGACTCGCACAGAGACTCACAGACTCACAGAGACTCATAGATTCACACAGAGACCCATATACTTACAGAGACCCATGGACTCATGTAGAGACCCATAGACACACATAGAGACCCACAGACTCACGCAGACCCATGGACTCACATAGAGACCCATAGACACACATAGAGACACATGGACTTACATATAGACTCGCACAGAGACTCACAGACTCACAGAGACTCATAGATTCACACAGAGACCCATATACTTACAGAGACCCATAGACTCACACAGAAAACCATAGACTCACAGAGACCCATAGACTCACACAGCGACCCATAAACTCACGTAGAGACCCCATCGACTCGCGTAGAGAGTTTGTGAGACCCATAGACTTAGAGAGCACATAAGAGGCGTATATACGTGCATGGACCCACTGGGTGAGTGACTATGTGAGTCTATGTATATACGTTGAACTTATTTCGCAACGTACGTAGCCAACCGTGCTGATCAGATGGGTGAGTGACTATGTGAGTGACTGTGTGAGTGACTATGTGAGTGGGTGAGTGACTGTGTGAGTGGGTGAGTGACTGTGTGAGTGGGTGAGTGACTGCGTGGGTGAGTGACTGCGTGAGTGAGTGACTGTGTGAGTGACTGTGTGAGTGGGTGAGTGACTGTGTAAGTGGGTGAGTGACTGTGTGAGTGGGTGAGTGACTGTGTGAGTGGGTGAGTGACGGCGTGAGTGAGTGACTGTGTGAGTGACTATGTGAGTGGGTGAAGGACTGTGTGAGTGGGTGAGTGACTATGTGAGTGGGTGAGTGACTGTGTGAGTGGGTGAGTGACTGTGTGAGTGACTATGTGAGTGGGTGAGTGACTGTGTGAGTGGGTTAGTGACTATGTGAGTGGGTGAGTGACTGTGTGACTATGTGAGTGACTATGTGAGTGTCTGTGGCAGTGGGTGAGTGACTATGTGAGTGAGTGACTGTGTGAGTGGGTGAGTGACTGTGTGAGTGGGTGAGTGTCTGCGTGAGTGGGTGAGTGACTATGTGAGTGGGTGAGTGACTGTGTGAGTGACTGTGTGAGTGGGTGACTGTGTGACTGGGTGAGTGACTGTGTGAGTGGGTGAGTGACTGCGTGAGTGGGTGAGTGACTGTGTGAGTGGGTGAGTGACTGTGTGAGTGGGTGAGTGACTTGTGAGTGGGTGAGTGACTGTGTGAGTGGGTGAGTGACTGTGTGAGTGGGTGAGTGTCTGCGTGAGTGGGTGAGTGACTATGTGAGTGGGTGAGTGACTGTGTGAGTGACTGTGTGAGTGGGTGAGTGACTGTGTGACTGGGTGAGTGACTGTGTGAGTGGGTGAGTGACTGCGTGAGTGGGTGAGTGACTGTGTGAGTGGGTGAGTGACTGTGTGAGTGGGTAAGTGTCTGCGTGAGTGGGTGAGTGTCTGCGTGAGTGGGTGAGTGACTATGTGATTGGGTGAGTGACTATGTGAGTGGGTGAGTGACTGTGTGAGTGGGTGAGTGACTGGGTGAGTGACTGTGTGAGTGGGTGAGTGACTGTGTGAGTGGGTGAGTGACTGTGTGAGTGACTGTGTGAGTGACTGTGTGAGTGACTATGTGAATGGGTGAGTGACTGTGTGAGTGACTGTGTGAGTGACTATGTGAGTCGATGTGTGTGTGTTCAACTTATTTCGCACTTTGCCTCCGCCGGGCAGAATGTTCCAGACGGCCGGCAGAAGGGCATCTGAACGCACGTGGTGACCGCCGTATTTGTTCCACGGCTTTATCCAGAAACCGCCGTTCGCTCTACAGTCGTGTGTGTGTGGGGGGGGGGTGTACTTGGCCTACTTCTCCACGCAGTGGCGCGCACTCACCCGCACCCTCTCCCCGGGTGAACTTGAGCGGCGAGGCGAGCGAGGCGAGAGGAAGGCTCCGTTGGGGCCTTCGGGCCTGAAGGTCGCTCGGTTTGGGTTACCCCTACACCCTCCTGTGTGTGTGTGTGGCGCGTTGTTGTCGTGGTTGTTGTTGTTGCTATTGTTGTTGTTGCAGTTGTTGTTGTAGTAGTGTGGTTGTTGTGGTGGTGTTTTTGTTGGTTCTGTGGTTGTTGCTGCTGCTGTGGTTGTTGTGGTTGCAGCAGTGCGGTTGTTGTTGTTGCTGCTGTGTGGTTGCTGCTGTGATTGTTGTTGCAGTTGTTGTGGTCGCAGTGTGGTTGTTGTGGTGGTGTTTGTCGTGGTTGTTGGTTATGTGGTTGTTGCTGCTGCTGTGGTTGCAGCAGTGTGATTTTTGTTGTGGTTGTTTTTGTTGTGGTTGTTGTTGTTGTGGTTGTTGTGGTTGTTGTTGTTGTGGTTGTTGTTGTTGTGGTGCTTGACGCGAGACTCGGACTCGCTCGGCAAATTTCCCCGCAGCTCCCCTCCTCGCGACCCGAATTGCGACGCGATTCCAGAATCGAAACCTCTTCGATTCTACAATCGATTCTAAAGCCCTCATACAACCGCGCTTGGCCAACGGCGCGCGATCCTGGATTATCGATTACACGCGATCGATTCTTCAAACGTGTGTTCGTGCCGCGCTAATTTTATTTTCTTTAAATAAAAAAATGACATCAAACCCTGAACAAACAAACAATTCAACACTTTCGCCAATAAAACCGCGTGTGGCCTCAACAAAAGAAAAACGTAAATGACAGGGCTGATGCTTTGGCATTTGTGAAAAAAGAGCTTTTTCGCTCATCGGATTCCACCTACACTATGAATTAACACTCCGATTCTGACTTTACAATATGTGTGGTGACGTCACCTCGCGCACACCAACGCTATGAGGTGACGTCACCACGACTGCGATCGGCGACCTCAAAAGTGCGCGGTGACGTCACGCGCGGGTTGAACAATGACGTCACGCAGCGTGCGTGCGAATGCCGTCACAACTGCATTTGCTGCCAGGCGTACGTAGATGGTTACGTCACAACTTCGATCGCCAGCCTAGCGTGCGCGGTGACGTCGTTGGGGTACGTGGTGACGTCACGACAACTGCAATTGCCAGCCCAGCGTGACGTCACGTTGGAGGGTGGAGGGGAGGTTGGAGGGGGGTAATGCTGTGGTGACGTCACAACTACTGCGATTCCAACAGCCCCCCCCCCCGCCACTCGGTGACGTCCGTGGCGGAGGGTGGTGGTGGTGGGTGGACGGCGTGTGCGCGGTGACGTCACGCCCACCGCGATTGCCCCTCCCCCCCGCGTACCGTACGCGTTGACGTCACGGCGTGTGCGCGGTGACGTCACGCCCACCGCGATCGCCCCTCCCCCCCCCGCGTACCGTACGCCCGTTACCAAGGGCGACGGCGATGGCGGCGCGCGTGTTCGCGACGCTAATGGCGGCGCCCAGGAGCCGCGGCGCTAACCCAGCGGCCTCCTCCTTCCCCCCCTCCTCCTCCTCCTGCCCCGCGTCGCCGCCGTCTCGCGGCCGCGAAGTGCGCGTCGTGGGCCGCGCCGAGCTGCGCGGGGCCCCGGACCGCGCGAGGCTGAGCGTGAGGGTGAGGAGCGCCGCCAAGAGGGAAGCCCGCAGCGCCGAGCGAAGCGCGGTGAGGAGAGCCGAGTACGCGGAGAGCAGCGTGAGGCGAGCCCGCGGAGTCCAGGTGGGTGTCACTGTCTCTGTGTCTGTGTGTGTGTGTATGTGTGTGTGGATGTGTGTGTGTGTCTGTGTGTGTCTCTGTGTGTGTGTCTGTGTGTGTCTCTGTGTGTGTCTCTGTGTGTGTCTCTGTGTGTGTCTCTGTGTGTGTCTCTGTGTGTCTCTGTCTCTGTGTGTCTCTGTCTCTGTGTGTCTCTGTCTCTGTGTGTCTCTGTGTGTGTCTCTGTGTGTGTGTGTGTCTCTCTGTCTGTGTGTGTGTCTGTGTGTGTCTGTGTGTGTGTCTCTGTCTCTGTGTGTGTCTCTGTGTGTGTCTCTGTGTGTGTCTCTGTGTCTCTGTCTGTGTGTGTCTCTGTGTGTGTCTCTGTGTGTGTGTGTCTCTGTCTGTGTGTGTTTCTGTGTGTGTCTCTGTGTGTGTCTCTGTGTGTGTGTGTGTGTCTGTGTGTGTCTCTGTGTGTGTGTCTCTCTGTCTGTGTGTGTGTCTGTGTGTGTCTCTGTGTGTGTCTCTGTGTGTGTCTCTGTGTGTGTCTCTGTGTGTGTCTCTGTGTGTGTCTCTGTGTCTCTGTCTGTGTGTGTCTCTGTGTGTGTGTGTCTCTGTCTGTGTGTGTGTCTGTGTGTGTCTCTGTGTGTGTCTCTGTGTGTGTCTCTGTGTGTGTGTCTCTGTGTGTGTGTGTGTGTCTCTCTGTCTGTGTGTGTCTCTGTGTGTGTCTGTGTGTGTGTGTCTCTGTCTCTGTATGTCTCTGTGTGTGTCTCTGTGTGTGTCTCTGTCTGTGTGTGTCTCTGTCTGTGTGTGTCTCTGTGTGTGTCTGTGTGTGTGTGTCTCTGTCTCTGTATGTCTCTGTGTGTGTCTCTGTGTGTGTCTCTGTCTGTGTGTGTCTCTGTCTGTGTGTGTGTCTGTGTGTGTCTCTGTGTGTGTCTCTGTGTGTGTCTCTGTGTGTGTGTCTCTGTGTGTGTGTGTGTGTCTCTCTGTCTGTGTGTGTCTCTGTGTGTGTCTGTGTGTGTGTGTCTCTGTCTCTGTATGTCTCTGTGTGTGTCTCTGTGTGTGTCTCTGTCTGTGTGTGTCTCTGTCTGTGTGTGTCTCTGTCTGTGTGTGTGTCTCTGTCTGTGTGTGTCTCTGTGTGTGTGTGTCTCTGTGTGTCTCTGTGTGTGTCTCTGTGTGTGTCTCTGTGTGTCTCTGTCTCTGTGTGCGTCTCTGTGTGTCTCACCGTGTCTCTGTGTCTCTGTCTGTGTCTCACCGTGTCTCTGTCTCACTGTGTCTCTGTCTCTGTGTGTCTCACCGTGTCTCTGTGTGTCTCTGTCTGTCTCTCTGTGTCTCTGTGTCTCACCGTGTCTCTGTGTGACTCACCGTGTCTCTGTGTGTCTCACCGTGTCTCTGTGTGTCTCACCGTGTCTCTGTGTGTCTCACTGTCTCTGTGTGTCTCTGTGTCTCACCGTGTCTCTTGTGTGTCTCACTGTGTCTCTGTGTATCTCACTGTGTCCTCTGTGTGTCTCACTGTGTCTCTGTGTGTCTCTGTGTGTCTCTGTATGTCTCACTGTGTCTCTGTCTGTCTCACTGTGTCTCTGTGTGTGCCACCATGTGTCTGTCACTGTCTGTCTGTCACTGTCTTTGTGAGGGGAGCAGAGTGGAGAGCGGGGGTGGAGGTGGGAGCGGAGGGGGAAGTGGGGAGGGTAGCGGGGGGGGAGGAGCGGGGGGGAGGAGCGGAGGGGGGAGCGGGGGAGGGGAGCGGGGAGGGGAGCGGGGGAGGGGGAGCGGGGAGCGGGGAGGGGGAGCGGAGGGAGGGGGAGCGGAGGGAGGGGGAGCGGAGGGAGGGGGAGCGGAGGGGAGGGGGAGCGGAGGGAGGGGGAGCGGAGGGAGGGGGAGCGGAGGGAGGGGGGAGCGGAGGGAGGGGGGAGCGGAGGGGGGGGGAGCGGAGGGGGGGGGGGAGCGGAGGGGGGGGGGGGAGCGGAGGGGGGAGGGGAGCGGAGGGGGGGGGGAGCGGAGGGGGGGGGAGCGGAGCGGAGGGGGGGGGAGCGGAGGGGGGGGGGAGCGGAGGGGGGAGCGTGGAGGGGAGCAGAGTGGAGAGCGGGGAGTGGGAGGGGGGGAGCCGGGAGGGGAGCGGGAGGGGGGAAGCGGGGAGGAGAGCGAGGAGGGGAGTGGGAGTTGCGTTTCCCGCACAGCAGAGGGCAGCACGCTCCACCTCGCCAGCGAGGGGAACGCGTGGTGGTGGTGGGTAGTGGCGGTGGCGTCGTCGCTTGTTTGTGGGCCCCTCGTGTTGTGCAATTTGTACATTTTTAAAAACTTCGTTTTTTATTTATTTTTGAGCTACTTTGCGTCACCACCTTTTCTCGAGACCACACTCGGATCGTATTTTGTTGTTGTTGTTGTTGTCGATGTAACTCGCTGTACCCCCTCGTGTGCCCCCGACCGGACATCTGTTGGGATAAACAACCAAAACAAAAGAGCTTTACAGCTCAACGGATTCCTCCCTGCAGTTCCAAATAAAGATTCCGATTCTGTTAACACTGGCTGTGCAGGACGGTGACGTCACTGTGCTCAAGAGCCTGGACCGCCTCGACGGCCTCTCTGACGGTCATGACAGTGGAGGGTACCGCCTCTGCTGCTGTGCACACGTGTGTCAGAGATGGTGTGTGTCAGAAATCGCGTGTCACAGATGGTGTGTCACAGATGGTGTGTCACAGATGGTGTGTCAGAGATCGCGTGTCAGAGATCGCGTGTCAGCGATCGCGCGTCAGAGATCGTGTGTCACAGATCGCGTGTCAGATATCGCGTGTCAGAGATTGCGTGTGAGAAATCGTGTGCCAGAGATCGTGTGCGAGCGCATGTCCCTGTGTCATGTGCGTGCGTCTGTCTTTGTGTTGGCTAGGTCATGTAGCCCGCGTGCCCCGTCACCCACATGCTCAAGCAGCTTCTGTTTGGCTTGATAGCTGGGCTAAACGGGCGCTGGGAAGAGCCAGAGAAGAGATCGAGCAGATGTCGTACAGCAGGAGGATATGGAGCTGAGTGGATTTGCCGATGACCAGTACCCGGCGGTGTCAAGATCGATCTCCGTGGAGGAGGTTCGTGAAGGACGCTACTGGGCAGTTGGAGGCAGTCGCCCTCCAACAACAGCAGAGGGGCAGAGGAGCGACGCTCACAACGACGAGCGGAGCGCCGGGCGGGTTAAACGCAGCAAGGTGGCACGGTAGGGGGGCACAGGTGGTGCATCTGCCAGTCATCGCAGTCAGGTCAACCCATGGCACTTGGGTCTGTTCCGTGACCCCCCTGCCAGCGGACCTTATTAACTTCACGTGGCCTCAAAGTGCACCTAGCCTGGGTGCATAGCGTCGTGGTGACGCCACCACCACTTAGTGGCGAACAGCGGTTGTTGTTGTGTGTAGCATGTGTTTAGCGGGGAGTGGTGGCGCAGCGGTTAGCGCGCTGCACTCGGCGGCCCGAGTTCGATTGCAGCTCATGGCCAATAACAGTGGGCGAATATCTGAAGCGGTCCTGGGCCTCCCCTATGCCGACTCAGCCTCAAATGAGCACAGACAGACTTCGCTTAGCGCTCGAGATGCGTTCCTGGAGAAGTTAGTGCTCATCGATTCGGTGCATCCCCCATAAATATCATTGCATATGTGGGGGATGCTTTCCCTGCAGTATTATTCGTCTGTGTCTATGTTGATAGGAGGATGGTTGAGTGTGTGGGTGAGTGACTGTGAGTGGGTGAGTGACTATGTGAGTGGGTGAGTGACTGTGTGAGTAGGTGAGTGATTATGTGAGTAGGTGAGTGACTACGTGAGTGGGTGAGTGACTGTGTGAGTGGGTGAGTGACTGTGTGAGTGGGTAAGTGACTGTGTGAGTGGGTGAATGACTGTGTGAGTGACTGTGTGAGTGGGTGAGTGACTGTGTGAGTGGGTGAGTGACTGTGTGAGTGGGTGAGTGACTGTGTGAGTGGGTGAGTGACTGTGTGAGTGGGTGAGTGACTGTGAGTGGGTGAGTGACTGTGTGAGTGGGTGAGTGACTGTGTGAATGGGTGAGTGACTGTGTGAGTGGGTTGAGTGACTGTGTGAGTGGTTGAGTGACTGTGTGAGTGGGTGAGTGACTGTGTGAGTGGGTGAGTGACTGTGTGAGTGGGTGAGTGACTGTGAGTGGGTGAGTGACTGTGTGAGTGGGTGAGTGACTGTGTGAGTGGGTGAGTGACTGTGTGAGTGGGTGAGTGACTGTGTGAGTGGGTGAGTGACTGTGTGAGTGACTATGTGTGTATGTACGTGTACGTGTTGAACTTCACGTGGCCTCAAAGTGCACCTAGCCTGATGCAAGCGTCGTGGTGACGTCACCGCCACTTAGTGGCGAATGGCGGTTGTTGTTGTGTTGAACTTCTTTCGCACCGTACATAGTGATCGCCCAGGAGGTCGCTTCTGAGAAAGAGCTGCGTAGCTCAGTGGAGCCTTGCACCTGGTGAAATAACAAGAAGTTTAAATAGTTCCAGTTGCTCTCGTTGGCCGAGCGAATATCACCCACCCGATGTCGTGCGCCGTGGCGGGCTTCAGAGGCGGTTGCTACTCGCTTGACAGCGCTTGACCCCCACAAGTCTTTATTCTTGGTTCTTTCGGTTAAAGTCACGTAGAAGGGAGATACTAAAATAATATAAAACAATAAAAATTCTCACGACGTTTCGACTGCAACACAAGCAATCGTCATCAGGTGTGAAATCCACAGCAAGAAAATTTGAAAAAATCATCAGGTGTGAAATCCACAGCAAGAAAATTTGAAAAAAAATTATTGCTGTGGATTTCACACCTGATGACGATTGCTTGTGTTGCAGTCGAAAGGTCGTGAGAATTTTTTTATATTTATATTGTTTTAGTATCTCCCTTCTACGTGACTTTACCGAAAGAATATGAATCCCTGCAGTCACAAAAGCTTTAAATCAAAATTTAACCCCACAAGTCTGTTAAGGCACCACGGGGAGGGGGAGGGACGTTTGTCTTTGTGCGCGAGCACGTTTGACGGGCGCGCACGTGCGATGCCCGCCCCCCCCCGCCCTCCAGGTTGTGGCAGAGTTCAGTGATTTCCAAGCGATGCACGCGGTGCGGAACCAGCTGGTGGAGAAGCTGGACAGCTGTGTGGACGTGGCCCCCCCCCGTGTACCACCTCACGGCCTTGGCACGCGACAACTACAGGTGACAACGCACGGATGGCACCACTCCCCCAACCTCCCCCCCCCCCCCCCCTGTAAGCGCAGCTTTCATGGACCAAAAAATAAGTTACGCCTTAAACTTTGGGAGCAATAAGTCTTGACGCGTGTTTGACGTGTCTTGAATCAAACTGTTTCTTTATTTCTTAGTTGCACAAAAACGAGCGATTTTTCAAAGTTGTATCTTCGCCTAGATTTGAAGTTTTCGTGACTGCAAGGATCCATACTCTTTGGTTCTTTCGGTAAAGTCACGTAGGTAGAAAAATTAAAAATAATAATAACTAATAAAAAAAATGGAAATAACTAAATTAAATCACGACGCTAGCTTCCTGATGACGGAAGCTTGTGTTGCCTCCGAAACGTGATTTAAATTTTTTTTCATCTACGTGACTTTACCGAAAGAACCAAAGAGTAGATATCTCCGCCTGTCCACGTACTTGATCACGTTGTCACACGGCGGTCAAACACTGTGTCCACTCGCTCCCGCCTGCCACTTCTCCTGGCTTCCTGTTTATACTGTTAGACCGGAAGTGACGTCGTGGGTTCAACCAACGGAGCGTCTAACCACAAGGGGGGTTCTAAACAGTTGGAATATTCCAAGTCAAGTATGCCCAATCTGTCAACAAGTGCATGACAGATGTACATCAAATGTACACACAGAAATCATGCATTCACTTTCTGTCTTACGGCTCTTACACCCCCCCCCCCACTCCACCCGGTTGTAGCCTTGCGCTTCCTCGGCACTGCAATAAGTCGTGCCCGCGTCGCCAGAGGTCGCAACCGGGTACCCGATACCCGTACCCTACCCGATACCCGGCTACCCGTACCCGGCCGGGAACAGGTACGGGTAGCCGTTTGCAACCCTGGTTTCGGCCGGGTACGGGTCGGCCGTGAGTCACTGGTGAGTAACCGTTTGTCACTCATTTCGGGTAGGGTACGGGTAGGGAACGGGTACCCGTACCTGGCCGGGTACGGGTACCCATTTGCGACCCTGGTGCAGCCTGGGTACGGGTACGGGTAAGGAATTAAAACCCGTTTGCGACCTCTCCGCGTCGCGTAGCAGTGTAGTGGGTACAAACTTGAGAGGACTTCACTCTTCTGGAGGCAGCACGTTTATTTCAACATTACAATAACCCAAAGGGGTACGGGCCCCTTCCACCCGATACCTAGGGAGGTATTCCCTCTGGAATAGCCTGCCCTAACACTGCTTACGCTCCAACCTCTTCGCTGGTTAAGCTTTGACCCGACCCTAGCCAGGGGTTCGGGTTCTGCCCTTTGGGCTTTTCGCTTCATCACCCTTTGGGCTTTTCGCTTCATCACCATTAGACTCCCTGCTGCCCCCTTGTTGACTCGAGGCCGTTATTACAGCCTACAAGTAGTGGCAATCGCGTACAGCGCTCAACGATGCAGCTACATATTCTTGGTTCTTTCGGTAAAGTCATGTAGAAGGGAAATAATAAAATAATATTAATATTGTTTTGTAAGAACCAAGAATATGAATCCCTGCAGTCACGAAAGCTTTAAATCAAGATGCAGCTACAGATAATAATAATAAACTCAAAGTCATCCCCACCCCCTGCCATTGCTTGGGCCTGAGCCAGACTCGGAAGCCTCATGAAGAAGCCAGCATTGGGCAGTTTGGGTTTTGGCTCGAGTCCATAAAGATAACAAATTGGAAAGCCACCCATGTACGCATATATTACCGTTGAACTTCTTTCGCACCGTACGTAGCCAAACCGTACGTAGCCATCCGTGCTAATCGGAGGTGTGCGGGGGGAAGGACAGCAAACTAAACACAAAGAGCGGCTCTAAAGAAATTAGTTTTCAATCTAGATGATTTAAAAGTGCGAAAGAAGTTCAACGTTCATACATAGACCCACATAGTCACTCACCCATTCACACAGTCACTCACCCACTCACACAGTCACTCACCCACTCAAATAGTCGCTCACCCACTCACACAGTCACTCACCCACTCACACAGTCACTCACCCACTCACACAGTCACTCACCCACTCACACAGTCACTCACCCACTCACATAGTGACTCACCCACTCACACAGTCACTCACCCACTTACATAGTGACTCACCCACTCACACAGTCACTCACCCACTCACATAGTGACTCACCCACTCACATGGTCGCTCACCCACACACTCACCCATCCTCCGATTGGCACGGTTGGCTACGTACGGTGCGAAAGAAGTTCAACTTACATACATAGACCCACACTCACCCACTCGCATATCATAGACTCATGGCGCACAAAGTGCCGAAGGCCTTTAGTCTACTGCCAAGTGGGCAGGTCTCCGGATCAAACTCCGTCCATCCTGTCCCATCTAACTTCCCTCCTGCTTGCAAACTTTCTCCTTACTCCCGTCTCCCATAGACTCTCACCATCTCATTGACACGCACTCACAGCTATGTCGATGGCTCCGCTTGTCCACCAGGCTAACCCCACAAATGAACCACAGTACAGTAATCCCTCGCCACTTCGCGGTTCAAGTTTCGCGGCCTCAGTGCATCGCGGATTTTTCGAACTGATTTAAAGGCCTCATTATACCTGTGCAGTAACACCATCATCATCACCATTCATCGAACTGCACAGGTCTGTCATTGTCGTCATTGTCATCGTCATTGTCATCGTCGTCGTCGTCATTACTGGAGTCAAGTCTCAAGATACTACTGTCATTGGTGAGTGTAGAACACCATAATACGTATCGTATGAGAGAGAGAGTGAATGTATAATATTAAGGTTTTATAATTAAATAGATTTAAGTAAAATATATATATATATAAAGTATAAATATACATATTTTAAACATTCTGGTACCCACACACACATATACGGAAATTCCTAGGGGGGCCAATCCTACTTCGCGGATTTTCACCTATCGCGAGGGGTTCCGGTCCCCATTAACCGCGATAAACGAGGGATCACTCTACCTCGCTGAACTCGTCAAGGAGCGTAAACCATGACGCGAACTCCGCTCATCTTCGCAGCAGCAGCAGCAGCAGCAGCAGCGGCGACTTTTGGCTATCGAACAATGACGGTGGGCACCGCATCGCGCGGCGCTTTCAGATGCGCTTCTGTGGCCGTCTGGAACGCTCTTCCTTCCCATGTTAGGAAGCCCACTGGAGCTATGCACTTTTAAATCATCATCTAGATTGCAAACTCATTACTATATAGTACACTGTACACTACACTACCCGAAACACTAGACTACTATACACTACACCATTATACTACATTTAAAACTCTTTTCTTTGGAACTGCTTTTTGTATTTAGTATGCTGTCCTTCCCCGCACTTCCGATTAGCAAGGTCGGCTACGTACGGTGCGAAAGAAGTTTATCAAACGTGTCCGTACAAGCATAACCCCCGCGTGGCCTCCCGCGTAGCGACCACTCGGCACGTCACGGGGCCGTCGTGCCCCTGCTAGGCGATAAAAAAAAAAATCTCGCGCGATAAAAAAAAACGCCTCTCTCAATCTCACCGCGTCTTGCTCCCTCCCCTCCCCTCGCGACCCGCGCAGACGGCAGGCGTGCCTCCTGGCCGTGGCGAGCGCTCGCCGCAAAGCCCACGAGGTCTGCCGCCTGCTGGGCCTCTCCCTGGGCCGCCCCCTCTCGGTGCACGAGCTCCCCGCCGTCGACGACGCCTCCGCCGACGACGACGGTGATTGGCTGCTTCCGGTCGCGTGCTCCGCCCGCCGCGAGCACGGCCTCGCCTCCTCCTCCGCCGCCGCCGCCGATCAAAACGCGGCGGCGACGTCGTCGTCGTCGCTGCGGGACCACGTGGAGGCGGCGACGGAGTCGGTGCGGAGCGGCGTGGTGGCCGTCTTCGAGCTGCGGCCCCCCAAACGCGCCGGCGCGGAGGGGCGCCACCGCCGCCGCTGAGGGCGCCATCGGGCCTCCCAGGTTCCTGCGTCCGCGGTCGTCACGTGGAAGGGCTGAGCTGACGGGGGGGGAGGGGGGTGGGGAGCGTTGTATGTGACGTGCGTGTGTGTGTGTGCGTCGGACTTCTTTTGCACCGTACGTAGCGGACCGTGCTAATCGGAGGATGGGTGAGTTGTGTGGGTGAGTGACTGTGTGGGCTGAGTGACTTTGGTAGTGTGTGAGTGAGTGACTATGTGAGTCTATGTCTCTATGTATGTTGAACGTCTTTCGCACCCTCATTCTCCACTCGTCCCCGGCCCCCAAGCCAGCCTGTCAGTAAAGTTCACGTCCGACGGCCGTGCGCACAGGTGAACTCCTTGATTTTTGTGTAATCGCCGCCCTTAACCCACGACTCCCTATTATTATCCGCAGGAGCTGTCGGGTCACGGACAACTCCCGTCACCCACGGCCCAAATCTCCCACCGCCGTCCACGGCCTTGTTGCCACGGGTCGACGCGCGAGTGAGCGGCATCAGCGTTTGACGGGGCTCACGTGGCAAATCGCTCCCGAGTTGCTCGTGGGTTTACGCGTTGCAACTGCCGCGATTGGTTTTTTTCGCCGACGGATGAGACCAAAACGACGACGGGAGAGAAGGGCGAGTTGACAGTGCGGCGCGACGGAACGCGTTCAACCAAGTGGCGCTTGGCAGCACCGGCTTCTAGTCGCGCGGAGACTTGCGGTGACAAGTGGTGACATGTGGAGACATGTCGTGACACGCGGTGACATGTCGTGACACGCGGTGACGCGCGGAGACTTGCAGTGACGCGCGGAGACATGTGGTAACACGCGGAGATGTGCGGTGACAAGTGGTGACACGCGGAGATGCATGGAGACGCTCTGAGGCTTGCACTGACGTGCGGAGACTTGCGCTGACGCGCGGAGACATGTCGTGACGCGCGGAGACGCTCGGAGACACTCGGAGACATATTCTTTGGGTCTTTCGGTAAAGTCACGTAGATCGGTTCAAAGAAAATGCCTACCTACGTGACTTCACCGAAAGACTCAAAGAATATGAATTCCTGCAGTCACGAAAGCTTTCAGGAAAAGCTTTCAAGATTTAACGCTCGGAGAAGGGTGTAGACACTCGGAGACGGGCGGAGACTAGCGGGGAGAGAGAGACAGAGATGCAGAGGCACGTCTCTGAAGCACGGCGGGTTTGAGCGAGGGTGACGGCAAAAAAATAAATTGGACCCACAATTATTGTGCGCGTTTTTTTTTGGTTTTCCTTCCTCGGCTCACGGCTCGCAAATAAGCGGAGAAGTAAAAAAATTGTCAGGTGGCTCGGCAGGCGACGTGGGGTGAGAGGAGATCGTCCTCCACGCGAGCCTTCAACAGCGGCGTCAGCGGCATGAATCCTTCAGCGGACGTTGCGTGCCAAGCAACGTCGCCGTTCCTTGCGTGCGTCCTAAACACGCGGCGCTGCGATGGACCTTGAGCTCCGGAGAGACAAACAACAACGACCGCCGTTCGCCACTAAGCGGCTATGGACGCCACCACGGCGCTTGTGCCAGGCCACGTGCACTTTAAGGCCACGTGATGTGTCGAACGCCCGCCGGCACGAGGTCACGGGGCAGACCCAGGTGCCGTGGGTTGACTGAGGCTCAGTCAGTCCAAAGAGACGCACACACAGACACGCACGTACGCGCTTTCGCGACCAATATCATCCATAATATAGGTTTTTTTGGGTTAGATCGTGTAAATATATAAATGTGTCGTCAAACCCGCCACCACCCGACACAGCCTATTAGTTAGTAAGGTTTGTCACGTAAACAGAACGTGCCAATTCTACTACAGCACAGTGTGTGTGCTGGAGAGCAGATTGTAAATGTCGGCTTGCTCTCCAATACCGCTGTGCTGTACTCGTAACGAATTGGCCACGTTTATGCGATCTAACCCCAACAAACCCTGTATTTTAAATGCCACAGCTGCAGTTCTTTGTCAACCCACTGTTTGCGTGAGCACCTCCACACACCATGGGGGGGGGGGGGGGATCACTGGGGGGGCTTGTTTGACCGTACTTCACCAGCGCCGTGTCGGCGAAGGCAAGGGGCGCGTGGACGTTGGGGGTGGCGGCTGCGGTGCGATGACCTCTGCCGACGGGCTACGGGGCGGGCGGCTGCTGCGACGGTCAGTGAGCGTGATCCGTCTGCGGGTACCTCCGTCGATTTGTGAAGGCCCTCGGAATCGGAGGTGGCGTTCATTTGCCACTGGGCAAAGCCCAACTGAGCGGATAATAATAATAAAAAGTATGCGGCCCTTGCCCCACCACCTTCTCCAACCATTATATAAACGGAGTGGTAGCTCCTGCAATCTCTCATTTACTTGATAGAGCTGTCGTGGCTGTGACGGTTCCACCTGAAGACGGAAGCTTGTTATTGCCTCCGAAACGTCGTGATTTTTATTTTATTTTACTTTTTAATGTTTTACCTACGTGACTTTACCGAAAAAACCTATGAATATGAATCCTTGCAGTCACGAAAGCTTCAAATCTAGAATGAAAAAAGCGCTCCTTTGCTTTTCAACGGCGACTCCGAACAGCCGAGGAGAAGAAGGCTTTGATCGGAGTGTACGGCCGTTTGGGGTTAGATTGCGTAGGCGTAAATGTGCCACGTTACACCCGCCACTACCACCACCGCCACCCGACGTAATGTTTCATACTCTTCGATAAAGTCACGTAGGTAAAAAATGAAATAAAAATTAATAAAAATAAAAGAATAAAAATCACGACGTTTCGGAGGCAACACAAGCTTCCGTCTTCAGGTGAAACCGTCACAGCAAAATACCTACGTGACTTTACCGAAACAACTAAGATTATGAATCCTTGCAGTCACGAAAGCGTCAAATCTAGTAGTAATGGTTGTCACGTAAACAAAACGTGTCCAATTAGTTGCGAGTTCGGCCCACCGGTGTGTTGGAGAGTGAACCCATGGGCTGGAGTAGTAACTAATTTGGCACGTTTCGTTCACGTGATAGACCACTACTGATTGGCTGTGGCGGTGGCGGGTTTATTGACCACATATTCTTAGGTTTTTTCGGTAAAGTCACGTAGGTAAAAAAACATTAAAAAGTAAAATAAAAAAAAATAAAAAAAAATCACGACGCTTCGGAGGCAACACAAGCCTCCGTCCTCAGGTGGTACTTTACCGAAAAAACCTAAGAATATGAATCCTTGCAGTCACGAAAGCTTCAAATCTAGAATTTATCGACCACACATTTATCCCGACGCGATCTAACCCAACACGAAAGCCCCACCACGGTCGCGAAAGCCCCCACCGCGTGTCAAACTTTGACAAGTGCGCCGAGATGTGTAGGTGAGACGCGTGTGTGGGAATGCTCTCGAGTAAAATGCCTTTTCGATTTAAAGCTTTCATGACTGCAGGGATTCACCTTCTTGGTTATTTTGGTAAAGTCACGTAGAAGGGAAATAATAAAATAAAATAAATTAAACATAATCAAATAATTCTCACGACGTTTCGGCCACAACGCAGGCAGCCGTCCTCAGGTGGAGAACAGGTCTTCTCGACATACCGTCGTGAGAATTATTTTATTATGTTTTATTTTTATTATTTTATTATGTCCATTCTACGTGACTTTACAGAAATAACCAATAAGATATAATGCCCGTGTCAATTCCCTTCCCATGATTTTAAAACGACGCACCTGCAAATCGATCGCCCTGCTTCTGCGTGCGGGGAGGTCAAAGGTTGGCATACGAGGCCTGTGACTGTACCAGTAAGATTTTACGTCGTGCAAATATTGTGGCTTTGCTCTCCGACGCACAACCGGTGTGCTCTACTAGTAACCAATTGGCACGTTCTGTTTACGTGACAAACCCCTTACTAATTGGCTGTGTCGGGTGGTGGCGGGTTTAACGACGTATTTGTATATTTTCGCGATCTAACCCAAAATAAACTTGCATCGTGGAAGATTTGACTGATTAACAATTAACCAGTAAAAACAAAGTTTTATACTATAAATCCTTTATATGCGTGGCATCGGTTTTATTTTATCATTCATTTCTGTTTTTCTTGAGTAAGAGTTTCATTTTTATCACATTGGTATTTTAAATTAGATATGAAATTTTTTTTTCCTAAAAAGTGGAAAATTTTGGACAAAAAATTTCACGAAAATAAATTGTCGCGCACAACGAGTCTGTGTGCAAAATGTCAGCTCGATTGGATCACGGGAAGTGGGTTAAAAAACGACCGAAAGATTTGCACGGTCGTAAGCGCGCAAGCAAGCAAGCAAGTGAACTTAATATAAAGGATTTTAAAAAAAGGCCTGTTGCCGTCTCTCACTTTACGCAGCGAGTCGTTTCATTTTCTGGCAGAGCTCCAGCCGGGAGAGGCTTGCCACAGCCGAGGGAGGATTGCCGAACTTTCGCACGGCAGACGAGCGAACGTTCACACGGCGAACGTTCCCAATATTAGGGGTCGGCACGGTTTGGCTCAAACCACCAAACCGCGGTTTGAACCGAACCAAATCGGTTTGGTTTGGCTCTGTTTGAACTGGTTCGGTTTGGTTTGGGGCTACGAAAACCGACTCGGTTTGGCTCGGACAGGGTGGAACCGGCTCAAACTAGTTTGGTTCAAGCCAACTTAAGAGGTTTGGTTTAGCTTAGTTTGGTTTGGTTTTGGTTTGGTTTGGTTCAGTCGTCGCTGGTTTGGTTTGGATTGCTCAATTTGAAACCAGTTTGAGTCGGTTCAAACCGTGCCGACCCCTAGTTCCCATGGCGAACGGGTGAACGTTCACACGGTGAATGAACAGAAATAACCCACGCGCACTTCATTGTCATTGTGCTCCGAATTTTTAGTTGTTTTTTTACATTTGCGCTGACTGCATTGTACGGTCAAATTCAATCGTGGCACGCTGCCCCCCTCCGCCCCCCGTGGGTGTTGTAATGGTTATCGCGCCGGTCGCGTGCAGCCAGAGGGCTCTCCGGTTGCATGCTACAATAACGAAAGGCGCCGTTTAATATCCACCCCTCGCCGCAGCGTCTCCTCACGCAGATGTGTGACGCGGCAGTCGCCGCGGCGATTTTCTTTCGCAGCATCGGCAGCATCGGCAGCATCAGCAGCATCAGCATCAGCAGCATCAGCAGCATCAGCATCAGCAGCATCAGCATCAGCAGCATCAGCATCAGCAGCATCAGCAGCAGCAGCATCAGCAGCAGCATCAGCAGCAGCAGCATCGGCATGAAAATAACGAGGTCCCTGCCTGGCCTGCCCGCGGCAGTTGGGCACGCAAGCAACGCCGACGACATCGTGGTGCGCCGTTAAAAGGCGATGTGTGCAACAGGCGACGTTGCGGGCAAACGGCCTGCTTCAGAGCACACAGATCTGCAGCGCTGTTGTAAAGAAACGATATTCTTAGGTTTTTTCGGTAAAGTCACGTAGGTAAAAAAATAAAATTAATAAAATAAAAATAAAATAAAAATCGTGCTGTGACGGTTCCACCTGAAGACGGAAGCTTGTGTTGCCTCCGAAACGTGTTTTTATTTTATTTTTTATTTTACTTTTATTACATTTTTTGCCTACGTGACTTTACCGAAAAAACCTAAGAATATGAATCCTTGCAGTCATGAAAGCTTCAAATCTAGAAGTAAAGAAACGAGTTTGTCGATCGAGATGACGATGATGTAGAAGTGCACCGTAGCTCCCAGCGTCTTCTTAACATCGGTAAAGAAGAGAGCGTTCCAGACGGCCGCTGAAGCACGTAAGCAGCCGCCGCTGCTGCTGCCGCCAGGATGACAATCGTGCGACGAGCGAGAAGGGTCAATGCCCCGGGAACGTAACCCACGTTGCGCATATTTCTCCTTTTAAGGCCACGTACGCTCGCACGCACTCACGGCGGCGACGGTGGTGTGTTGGTATCATTATTACTGACGAGTGTGTGTTTTTGTCAGACGTGAAAATAATGGGTTGCCCGCGCCGCCGTCACGAATATCTGTGGGAATGCGAAAAGCGTGCGGTGGTGGCGGCAGTGGTAGTGGTGGTGGCTGTGGTGGCGGTGGTGGCGGCAGTGGGTGTGGTGGCGGTGGTGGTGGCGGCAGTGGTTGTGGTGGCGGCGGCGGTGGTGGAGGTGGTGGTGGCGGCAATGGTTGTGGTGGCGGTGGTGGCTGTGGTGGCGGTGGTGGCGGCAGTGGGTGTGGTGGCGGTGGTGGTGGTGGTGATTGTGGTGGTGGTGGCGGTGGTGGTGGTGGCGGCAGTGGTTGTGGTGGCGGCAGTGGTTGTGGTGGCGGTGGTAGTGGCGGCATTGGGTGTGGTGGCGGCGGTGGTGGCGGTGGTGGTGGCGGCGGTGGTTGTGGTGGCGGTGGTGATTGTGGTGGAGGTGGTGGTGGTTGTGGTGGCGGCGATGGTTGTGGTGGAGGTGGTGGTGGTGGTGGCGATGGTTGTGGTTGTGGTGGTGGTGGCGGTGGCACCCCCGAGGCCAGGCCACTGCGGTGAGCACCGCACGAGCCGCCCAACAGGTGGGCAAATTAATTCCACGCGAGATGCGAAAATGAAATGTCTGGAGCCGTCACATGTCGCAAGTGCCGAGACTGACGGCTCGCGCTCCGCAGCTACTGGGGGGGGGGGGGAGGGATTAGATCGCGTAAATATACCAACATTTTAACAATTGTAAATGTTGTAAATTAAATAAAACATATACAATTGCAGGCAAGGTTACAATTGTTACATTTACATGAGACTGTCTATGAGAGATAGAGAATCTCCATGTCCATGGGACTCTGTCTATGAAAATGTCTATGAGAGGTGTAAACTGCTGCTGTGGCCTCTCTACGTGCTCTGCGGGAGGGCCATTGTCCGAAACGTCATCTCGTATTTTCGAGGTCATGCATACAGCGGCATTGACCAACATTGTGAGTTTGTTTTTTTGTTATTGTCGGAACAAATTTCATTAGGTCCGCGTAAAATATAGGGCGGTGAAACATCGCTATGGAATTTAAAGAAACGGTTGATAATGATAATGGTGGAAACACTTAACCGCGAGCTCTGTAACGCGTGACATTTTATCGAAAACACGCAATCATAGGTGTCCACCATCGCATTAAACAATTAAAACGTAACTGCCGAGGAATGCGCCTCTTCGCACGCTGCCACCAGCCTGCCACCCGTAATGGACGTCAAGAGCTCTTGCTGCAATTGAACTTGTCACTCCTAATGTCTGAGGCACTCACGCGCTGACAGGTTGACGGGCTCACGCCCATCTCACGAGGCATGGATACCTCGCGAGATGACGGCAGAGATACGGGCAGGAGGTAGGAGGTTTAGCGAGACGAGACGGAGATGTCGCGAGTTGGCAGAGGTGCAGACAGGATCGAGACCAGGGAGATCCACTGGCGTGCGTGATTGTTAATGATCCCAATTCATCTTCTTGGTTCTTTCGGTAAAGTCACGTAGAAGGGAAATAATAATAATAAAAATAAAACATAATAAAATATTTTTTTATTATGCTTTATTTTTATTCTTTTATTATTTCCCTTCTACGTGACTTTATCGAAAGAACCAAGAAGATGAACCCCTGCAGTCACGAAAGCTTTAAATCGAGATCCCAATCCTGATAATTGTTTTTTTACCCTTTTATCTGGCAACAAAACTGACACCTTTTTTACAAGGAGTCATGTTTGCATAGACCACAATACCTGCAGTTATAATGCAAACAACAAACATAGCTCTGATAATGTACGCACTGTCCTTGAAGTTGATTGGTCCACACCCTGGCTTCGTCGCCCATATAGACACGTGGTCGCCTATTGCTGCTCAGCATCGTCCATATCAGGTGCATCGTTTAGAGGCAAGGAATGGTCCTTGCGAGCTTCACCATCAAGTCGTTAATCCAGACGGTGGCGTAGGCCCATGACAAGTCCACGAAGGCCGCGCCGGTCTTGGATTTCTTCTGGAATGCGGCCTCGATGTGCGTCGCACGGAGCCAGAACTTGGTCACAGCAGCTGCTGCGTCCAGGCCGGAGTCCCGCTCTCGTTGTTCAGGCATCACCGACTCGACGAGGGAGCTGATTCTCCGGAGGAGGATGATGATGATGATGCTTTCCAGGAGTTTCTAGGTCGTGCGCAGGAGTGACATTGGCCAATATCTCGGTTTGGGTTTTGCAATTCTCATCGCCTCCCGCCGTGCATCCGGTTTTCATGGTTTTGGTGTCCAGGTTTGCCAGCCACTCGAGTCCCCGAGGGCCTAAGTGATGGAGGCGATTCTAGTAGGATACCATCTCGGCCAGCAGCTTTGCCTTTCTTCATTTCAGCCATGCCCTCCCTCGCTTCCTCCATGCTGATGGCGGTTGGGGGTCTTGTGAAGAAATCGAGGCCCCATTGCCTGGTGGTGTAATTGGCGATGTATTTCTCGTTTCGATTTAAAGCTTTCGTGACTGCAGGGATTCATCTTCTTGGTTCTTTCGGTAAAGTCACGTTGAAGGGAAATAATAAAATAATAAAAATGAAACATAATATGTCAGAGCAGGTCCCCTGGGTCTCTATGTTTATTATGATTTATTTTTATTATTTTATTATTTCCCTTCTACGTGACTTTACCGAAAGAACCAAGAAGATTTTGGTTCTTCCAAGAAGATTTCTCGTTTTTTTTAGTCGAGCGGTCCTTAGGTTTAACACATGGTTGGCTTCCGCAACCAATATCACCCACAATACAGGTTTTTGTGGTTTAGATCGCGTAAATATATAAGTGTGTCGTTAAAGCCGTCACCACCGGACACAGCCGATTAGTAAGGTTTGTCACGTAAACTGAACGTAGCCAATTCGTTACTCGTACAGCCACATTGGTGTGTTGTAGCCTGATGAAGCTAGTTGTAATTACTGGCGAAACGTCGTACTCAGATTGAAAATGTGGCTTTGCTCTTCAACACGCAATCGGCGTTGCTGTACTAGTGTAGTGGGTTCGAATTAGGTGCACACACGCAGCTTGGAGGCAACACTATTTATTAACGGTAAGTAATATAACACTGTACATGAGGTGGTGACCACCTTCCTCAACTCACTAACACTCTGGAACGCGACACAGACTGGACCAGGCAGGCAACGGCCTGCCTGGCCCAGGACGACGACTCGGGACTTGACGACCGATGATGGAGTACAGTACAACAGCCTCGCTCTGCGTTCACACCACGCTTATATCTGGTTTGGCGTGGCTGGCTCCGCCCCGGCGTGGCTGGCTCTCTTCAGGCCACGCCTCCCTTCCCAGGACACGCCTCACTTCCCCCACCTCTGGGAAGGTCCGGATCCCTCCAGCACGTGACCCCCCAGGCACCCCCTTGGGGCCCCCAGCCCTCGTACAGGCCGACACAGTAGTGACCATTCTATGTCACTACACTAGTAACGAATTGGCACGTTCTGTTTACGTGACAAACCTTACTAATTGGCTGTGTCGGGTGGTGGCGGCGGCTTTAACGACACATTTATTTCCGCGATCTAACTCGAAAAACCCTCTATTATGGTCCTTTTGTGTTCCCCCCTAGTTTGGAGGCTTTAGAGTTGGGCAGGACTCTTGTGGTCCGGTATTCTCTGTTGGGTGAGCAGCACCCAGGTGTCGTAGCAGGGCCCAGGCATGAAGTCTGTGAAGTCCAGGCACTGCAACGCACTCAACGCACCGCTGGCGTGTGGCCGAGTCTAAAGACTCCAGAAGGTTCTAGATTTGAAGCTTTCGTGACTGCAAGGATTCATATTCTTAGGTTTTTTTCGGTAAAGTCACGTAGGTAAAACATTAACATTAATAAAAGTAAAATAAAATAAAAATCACGACGTTTCGGAGGCAACACAAGCTTCCGTCTTCAGGTGGAACCGTCACAGCCACGACAGCTGTATCAAGTAATCTCTCATTTACTTGATACAGCTGTCGTGGCTGTGACGGTTCCACCTGAAGACGGAAGCTTGTGTTGCCTCCGAAACGTCGTGATTTTTATTTTATTTTACTTTTATTAATTTTAATGTTTCACCTACGTGACTTTACCGAAAAAAACCTAAGAATATGAATAAGACTCCAGAAGGGCCTATCAAACCTGTGGGCTGCCTGACTGGTTGCACTGTCGGAAGCAGGTCCCCTGGGTCTCTCTGTTTTTTCCAGCAGGGAGTGGATTCTCTCCGGAAGTCTCCGGAGGATGCTCTTCTTGGCAGTCGCAATGAAGAGGCCAAGAAAACGGTGACAGCATTCGGGTGTTGCGGGGAATTCGGGCTCGCCACTCTCCCGGCAGCCTACTTATAGGTGGTCCCAGGCAGCTTTGGCCAGGATTCCACCCTGGTAATGATTTTGACAGAATCACTAGGCGGGATTTCGATCGATCGATGATCGATTATTGGGTTGCCGCGTTAATAGCGCTCAACAGTGGGCTGCCCGTCTTCCGCTCCTGCGCAAAAATTGCATCGATCACCCAGAGATGCTGACAAGCGGTGAACGGCGACCCTCTGGACAAAGCGATGCCCGTCAGGCGCTCTCGAGCACAGGGTGTGAAGATCCCTTGCAGCAGGTCGTCTTTCAAATCATGCAGGTCAAAGCAGAAGACCCATTGCCCGAAACGTCATCTCTTGCGTAGCTTTTTAAATCCTTTATATTAAGTTCACTTGCTTGCTTGCTTGTTTGCTTGCGCGCTTACGACCGTGAAAATCTTTCGGTCGTTTTTTAACCCACTTCCCGTGATCCAATCGAGCTGACATTTTGCACACAGACTCGTTGTGCGTGACAATTTGTTTTCGTGAAATTTTTTTCCCAAAATTTTCCACTTTTTAGGAAAAAAAAAATGTCACTAACACAATCATATATTTTTCCTAAACACAGAAAATTATTCAAGAAAACAACAAAAATGTACAATATAAACAATCATACAAAAACTGAAAACCTTATAATCCTTATATACGACTTTCCTTATATTTAATTTAAAATACCAATGTGATAAAAATGAAACTCTTACTCAAGAAAAACAGAAATGAATAATAAAATAAAACCGATGCCACGCATATAAAGGATTTATAGTGAAAAACTTTGTTTTTACGGGTTAATTTTTTTGTCATTTTCGAGGACACGAGCACAGCCGTATCGAGCGATAGTGCCGAGTTGTGTTTTTTTTATTCAGTTGTCGAACAAATTTAATTAAGTCTGCGTAAAGTATAGGGCGGTGAAACGTCGTGATGGAATTCAAAAAAACGGCTGATAATGATAATCGTGGAAACACTTAACCGCGAGCTTTGCAACGTCGTGACATTTACATCTTGAGCACGCAATCGTAGACGGTCGGCATCGCATGCCAGAGAATTAAAAGGTGTTAATGTAACTGCCGAGGAACGCGACTCTCACTGCCAGCCGTAATGGATGTTCAAGAGCTTTAGCCGCAATTGAACTTGTCGTCTCTAATGTCCGAGGCACTCACCCGCTTGACAGGTTGTGGGGCTCGCGCCCAGTTAGGGGTAAGCCGGCACATTTGGGGGGGGGGGCAATGAGCCCCCACCCCCCACCCCCCCCAGTTTAAATGTCAGAACACCTCGGCAGATAATGTATTTTTTGGGGTTAATTTAATGATTTCTCCACCAATCTGGCTGTCGCCTGATGATGCTGGTGGTTGTTGTTGTAATTGCAATTACCGGCGGCGTGTCACGGTACTCGAATTTTAAATGTTGTAGTAGGTTTACTCTCCAACACACTATACTACATTATACATTGCACTATATACTACACTATACACTTCACTAAAATTCACTATAATATAAACAACATTATACACTACGAAATACACTCTATACTACACTTTACACGACTATACACTACACTATACACTACTATTCACTACAATATACACAACATACACTACAAACTACACTATATACTACACTTTACACTACTATACACTACACAATTTTACACTACACTATACACTACATTATACACTACTGTACACTACACTATACACTACACTACTTGTAGTGAGTTTTCTTCTCCAACACACAATCGGTTAGTGCTGAAATAGTATACTACACTACACACTACACTATACACTAAACTATAATTGTAAATGTTGTAGTGCGTTTACTTCTCCAACACAACTGGTTAGTGCTGAACTAGTAACGAATTGTCAATGTTGTAGTGGGTTTACTCTCCAACACAACCGGTTAGTGCTGTACTTGTAACGAATTGTCAGTGTTGTAGTGGGTTTACTCTCCAACACGCAACCGGTTAGTGCTGAACTAGTAACGAATTGGCACGTTTTGTGTTACGTGGCAAACCTCTATTATATAATTGGCCGTGTCGGGTTGGTGGTGGGTTTAACGGCACATCTAACCCGCGACCAATATTATGTATAATATTATGGTTAATATTGGTCGCCAAAGCCCTAACGCGTTAAACTACCTCGCGAGATTACGGCAGAGATACAGACATGATAGAGATGAGACGAGAGCGATCCACCCGTGTATTTAACGTGAATTGTATCCCAATTATCTTCTAAGATTTCAATCGTTGTTTTTTCACGACTTGAATGTTTTAATTTTCACCGGGGGTGACTTCGCCCTTCGACCGCAAAAACCCACGGTCGAAACCTCTGCGTCGTCGTAATTCCCAAGCGGTGTGCTGACAGACAATGGGACTGGGGTAATAATAGCCCTCCGCGCAAGATTAAATGAAAAATACATCAATCACCCACGAAGGCTGACAAGTAGCAGACAAGCCCCTTATGATATAAAACGATGCCCGGGCAGGCGCTCTCGAGCAGAGGGTGTGAAGACTCGTTGCAGATCATCTTTCAGAGCATGCAGATCAAGCAGAGCATGGGCAGGTGAGTTGTTAACTTCGTCGTGATGACGCAGATCGCTGCCAGGTGAAGTTGTCCACCTGGTCATGATGATGCAGATCGCTGCCAGGTGAAGTTGTCCACCTGGTCGTGATGATGCAGATCGTGGCCAGGTGAAGTTGTCCACCTGGTCGTGATGATGCAGATCGCTGCCAGGTGAAGTTGTCCACCTGGTCGTGATGATGCAGATCGTGGCCAGGTGAAGTGGTCTACCTGGTCGCGATGATGCAGATCGTGGCCAGGTGAAGTGGTCTACCTGGTCGTGATGACGCAGATCGTGGCCAGGTGAAGTGGTCCACCTGGTCGCGATGATGCAGATCGTGGCCAGGTGAAGTGGTCCACCTGGTCGCGATGATGCAGATCGTGGCCAGGTGAAGTGGTCTACCTGGTCGCGATGATGCAGATCGTGGCCAGGTGAAGTGGTCCACCTGGTCGCGATGATGCAGATCGCTGCCAGGTGAAGTGGTCTACCTGGTCGCGATGATGCAGATCGTGGCCAGGTGAAGTTGTCCACCTGGTCGTGATGATGCAGATCGCTGCCAGGTGAAGTGGTCTACCTGGTCGTGATGATGCAGATCGCTGCCAGGTGAAGTTGTCCACCTGGTCGTGATGATGCAGATCGCTGCCAGGTGAAGTGGTCTACCTGGTCGCGATGATGCAGATCGTGGCCATGTGAAGTGGTCTACCTGGTCGCGATGATGCAGATCGTGGCCAGGTGAAGTGGTCCACCTGGTCGCGATGATGCAGATTGTGGCCAGGTGAAGTCTACCTCGTCGCGATGATGCAGATCGCTGCCAGGTGAAGTGGTCTGCCTGGTCATGATGATGCAGATCGTGGCCAGGTGAAGTGGTCCACCTGGTCGTGACGATGCAGATCGTGGCCAGGTGAAGTGGTCCACCTGGTCGTGACGATGCAGATCGTGGCCAGGTGAAGTGGTCCACCTGGTCGTGACGATGCAGATCGTGGCCAGGTGAGTTCATCACCTACCTGGTCGTGTACTGATAGTCTTTGTTTGTTGCTATCACCACCCTCGCTCGCCTCCTACTGCCGAAGCCATTATTGTTGAACATTTTGTGTCACTTTCCATTCGGCGAAATGACGCTGTCCTCCTACAATATCACCAAAGACTTAAAGCTTTCGTGACTGCAGGAATTCATATTCATTGCGTCTTTCGTAAAAGTCACGTAGATCGGTACAAATTAATAAAAATATAAAATGAACAATTTGTGCTGTGCTAGTAACACACCTGATGATGATTGCTTGTGTAGCAATCGAAACGTCGTGAGAATTTTATAGTTTTATTGTTATAATTTTTATTATTTTATTATTTCCCTTCTACGTGACTTTACCGAAAGAACCAAGAAGAACTTTCTCTATGTCTGCACTCCCTATCGGTAGCCTTCCCCCCCACCCCGCCCACCTTTGTAACTCGCTCACCCCGTGGCCTGCCGACCGACTGCAACGTCTGCGGCGCAAAGAGCTTTGCGGCTCACCGGATTTCCTCCCCCGGGTCTCCGGAACGAACTTTCTTATCCTGTCGCGTGGTGACCGCCGCGTGGTGACCGCAGTGCGGCGATGCTGCTGGTGGTGCTGATGGCGCTGGCTCCCGTGCCGGGCACGGAGGGTGCTCCTGCCAGCACGGTGAGCAACTGGACGTCGCTCAACACGTCGCAGGCGTCCGTGCAGAAGGTCATCGTGGATCTGCACAACCAGCTGCGCCGCAGCGTGAGCCCCGCGGCCAGCAACATGCTGCAGATGGTGAGGGCCGGTCGGCGGGCGGCTGCGGTGGCGGTGTCATCGTCGTTGTCGTCATCATTGTCGTTATCGTCGTCGACGTCATCATCATCGTCGTCATCATTATCATCGTCGTCGTCATCGTCGTCGTCATCATCGTCGTCATCATCGTCATCGTCGTCATCATCATTATCATCATCGTCGTCATCATCGTCATCATCATCGTCGTCATCATCATGATCATAATCGTCGTCATCATTGTCGTCATCATCGTCATCATCATTATCATCATCGTCGTCATCATCGTCATCATCATCGTCGTCATCATCGTCATCTTCGTCATCATCATCATCTTCGTCATCATCATCATCTTCGTCATCGTAGTCGTCATCGTAGTCGTCATCATCGTAGTCATCATCGTCGTTGTCATCGTCGTTGTCATTGTCCATTGCCAATCCACCGGTGGATGGAGGCCTCCTTTCCCACCCAACAACCGCCACCGCCTCCACGCGACTCGCGCCGTATCGACGATGCGACCCCAGGAGGCAGCGGCGGTGATTCTCGTGGGGAGCTCGGCGCCACTCCAGAATCGGCGCGTTTCATCAAGTCCCTCGTGCGAGCGAAGCGCTACCCATCGAGTCCGCGCGGCTCATGAATGAGATGTAAAACAAACAACAGCAAAAAACACCGAGCAAACGATATCGACACGACGCAAAGTAACATTTTTTTTTTAAAAAAACACCCAAAAAGCATCTGGCCGAACAATTACGCGCGTTTGCCATTTTTTTAAAATCGTTTCCACCTCGACAGTGTTTTCGCGTAAAAGAGTTACAGAGAGAGAGAGAGTAATACTTTTTTGACTTTTTATAATTGTATTTCCTCCAGCGGCAATTGAGCTGGAGTGTTCCCAACGTATCAGAATACCAGCCTTTAGAGAGAGAGAGAGTAAGAGAGTAAAAGATAGAATAAAATAGTTACAGACTTTGACTTTTAAACAACTTTTATTGCCGCCAGCAGCAAAAGCACTGGAGGCGATTTCGATATGACAAAATACAGAAAGTCACCAGCAAACAAATGAAAATAAATGCTACAAATCCACGCGCTGTGGCGCTAAATGCACCGCGCACAACACGAAAGAAAAGCCACGTGGTGGTGGTGGTTGTGGTAGTGGTGGTTGTGGTGGTAGTGGTGGTGGTGGTGGTCATCGCGCACGCCACGGTGACGAGCGAGCGCTTCAGAAGGTGAACACCACGAGGGTGCCGAGAGAGAGAGAATAAGAGATAGAATAAAAGAGTTACAGAGACTTTTGACTTTTAAACAACTTTTATTGCCGCCAGCATCAACAGCACTGGATGCGATTTCGATATGAAATACACAAAGTCACGAGCAAACAAATGAAAATAAACGCCAGAGAGAGAGAGAGTAAGAGAGAGAGTAAAATAAAGAATAACCTACTACTATATTTTGCCACTGGTAAAAGAGATCTCATAGTGTAAATGCTTAACCCGAGCTCTCAATACTCTGATATTGCACTGTGTTTGAGTTGTACGCCTTCTGGTGCCATCTGGTCCAACACCAATGGGGACTAGGCTCTAAAGAAAGCCGTCTCGGGTGTGGACCAATCAACTTCAAGGACAGTGCATATTATTATTATCATTATCAGAGTTGCTTATTTTTGTTTGCTTTTTTGACTACATGTGTTGTGGTTATTGCAAACATGATGCCTTGAATAAAGGTGTCAGTTTTGTACCAGTTTAAAAGGGTAAAAAACTACTACTAGAGAATAAACAAGTTACAGAGAGAGGAAGAGACATGATCCCCCTTTGAAGAGGGACCACACCAGGTCCAGTCCCAACACTTTGGAGCAGCGTCAGCTCCGTCGAACGCCTTCTGAACCAACTTCACTACCGACTGGTATGATAATTGTTTTTTTTACCCTTTTATCTGGCAACAAAACTGACACTTTTTTTTTACAAGGAGTCATGTTTGCATAGACCACAATACCTAGTCTAACATGGGTTGGACCAGAAGACGCCAAAAGGCGCACAACTCAAAGACAATGCACCATCAGAGTATGAGAGCTCGGGGTAAGCATTTACACCATTGGAACCTCATCTGTTCCAACCCATGTGAGACTAGGCTCTAAGGAAAGCTGTCTCGGGTGTGGACCAATCAACTTCAAGGACAGTGCACATTATCAGAGTTATGTTTTTTGTTTGCATTATGACTGCAGGTATTGTGGTCTATGCAAACATGACTCCTTGTAAAAAAAGGTGTCAGTTTTGTTGCCAGATAGAAGGGTAAAAAAACAATTATCATATTTTTTACTGGCAAATGAGGTTCCAATGGTGTAAATATCGAGTGGTAGTTGGAGGGATTTCGCGACCGATGTTGTCCAGCAGTGGAGGTTTTTTTGGCTCGGGGTGAGATGCAAATGTGTGTCGGTGAGCCCGCCCGGCCGATTAGCAAGGGGATTGAGGCGTAATGCAAAGAGTGCCCAATTCGATAATTGGTTTTTTACCCTTCTATCTGGCAACAAAATTGACACCTTTTTACAAGGAGTCATGTTTGCATAGACCACAATACCTGCAGTCATAATGCAAACAAAAAACATAACTCTGATAATGTGCACTGTCCTTGAAGTTGATTGGTCCACATCCGAGTCTCACATGGGTTGGATCAGATGACGCCAAAAGGCGCATCTAAAAAAGGTGTCAGTTTTGTTGCCAGATAGAAGGGTAAAACACCAATTATCATATTTTTACTGGCAAATGAGGTTCCAATAGTGCCCAACTCATTCCTTAGTTCAGCGCCGAGTGTGGAGTGTGTTGGAGAGTAGACCCCACTACAACGTTTACTATTCGAGCGCTGATGTCGATGTTGTAGTGGCACGTCGGTGTCCCGTTGGTGTCCCGTTTCTGTGCGGTCGGTGTTCTGTCAGTATCATGTCGATGTCCTGTCAATGTCCCATCGGTGTCCTGTCAATGTCCCATCGGTGTCCTGTCAATGTCCCATCGGTGTCCTGTCAATGTCCTATCGATGTCCCATCGGTGTCGCGTGCCCCCCGCGGTGCAGGTGTGGAACCAGGAGGCTGCCAATAACAGCGCCGTGTGGGCAAAGTCGTGCTCCTTCAGCCACAGCCCCAACGCCAACCGCAAGACGTCGGGTGAGGAGGCTCCCCGCACCCCTCACCCCTCATCCCTCACCACCCCTCATCCCCCGGTCCACCAGCGCAGGGCAGTGAGCTCTGGCGAGTCACGGCGGGCAAGCAAGGCCACGGGTTCATGGCAGGGGGTGGGTGGTGGTGGCGGTGGTGATGATATTCTTAGGTTTTTTCGGTAAAGTCACGTAGGTAAAAAAATTACAATTAATAAAAGTAAAATAAAAATCAAATAAAAATCACGACGTTTTCGGAGGCAACACAAGCTTCCGTCTTCAGGTGGACGATGCCACGTGCCTTTAGCGAGTTCAGTAAAAAAAAAACCTGCGGAGGGTGATTGGTCAAACGTGGCAGCTCCTTCTTTGTGGGGGGGGTGGGGGGAGGGGTCTCTCTCGCGTCCGCCGCTCCGAAGTGAATCCACGGCGGTTGGTTTCTTTGTCGATGCGGTATTAACCGGGGGGGGGAGGGGGGGGAGGTTCGAACCGCGAGCCTCTGCAACAACGAACGGCAAACGCTCGCGCCGATTCTCGCTCGGCACCGAGCTACACGGGGGGAGGCGGGGGGAGGACCACGTGGGAACAGGGATCGATTCCCTGGGCCCTCTCCGTCACCGCTGTCACCGCCGCCGGCTTTACATCAGGACCGTGTCCGGGGTGGCCACGAGGTGTTAGCTACCTCGCCTGGCGTGCAGGAGGTTCGTGGGTTCGATCCCGGCCACCGACGATGCCTGCCGCTGTGTGTATGTTGGGTTCGCGGTGTCTCTCGCTCGCTTCCTCGCCGTGGTCGCGTGGAAATTCCCTCTCTGGGTTCCTCCGGGTGTTTTTATAAATCCTTTATATTAAGTTCGCTTGCTTGCTTACGACCGTGCAAATCTTTCGGTCGTTTTTTAACCCACTTCCCGTGATCCAATCGAGCTGACATTTTCAACACAGACTCGTTGTGCGTGACAATTTCTTTTCGTGAAAATTTTTTCCAAAATTTTACACTTTTTAGGTAAAATTTTTTTTATATTTAATTACCAATTGCTTAATGGTGGCAGGCAATCATCTGACCCATAGGTGGCAGCCATCTCAAGCCAAAGGACGAGAGGACTCTAGCCGCCCGTTTCAAAGACCAATGTGGGCTGGGTTGTGGCCCATTGAACACGCATATAAAGGATTTATAGTGAAAAACTTTGTTTTTACGGGTTAAATTTTTTTTCTTATCGCGCCTACTTTTAGAATCAACATCGTGCACTCTGGAGGGTGTCCGGCTGCCCCTATGAATGTCCACGACGACGATGATACCGGCCGCTCCGACGTTGAGCGATAGCAGGAAGTCGCTTCTGGACAAACAAACACGCGCACTAATGAGCGAATGCGGTCAGCTCAGTGGGGGCCTCACCCCGTGTAAAATAATAACTTAGTTTGAATTTTGATTTAAAGCTTTCGTGACTGCAGGGATTCATATTCTTGGTTCTTTCGGTAAAGTCACGTAGAAGGGAAATGATAAAATAATATAAATATAAAACAATAAAAATTCTCACGACGTTTCGAATGCAACACACCACCCATCACCTACCACCAACCCCACCTCCACTCCCCACCACTCACCACCCACACCCCTCACCCCCCCCCCGCACCAGCGTTCACCTGCGGCGAGAACCTGTTCATCTCGAGCGCGCCCTTCACCTGGGACTACGCGGTGCGCGACTGGCACAGCGAGGTGGTCAGCCCCGGCTTCGAGTTCGACAAGGGAGCCAAGGGGCCCGGCATGATCGGCCACTACACTCAGGTGCGGAGCGCGGTGTGCTGCGTGATTGTGCTGCGTGTGTGTGTGGTGTGTGTGTGTGTGTGGTGTGCTGCCTGGTATGCTGTGCGGTATGCTGCGTGGTGTGTGTGGTGATGATTTCTGGGTAGACTGGGGGATCATGGCATGATCGGCCACTACACCCAGGTATGGAACGCGGTGTGCTGCGTGGTGTGCTGCGTGGTATGCTGCGAGCTGTGCTGCGAGCTGTGCTGCGTGGTATGCTGCGTGGTGTGTGTGTGTGGTGATGCTTTCTGGGTAGACTGGGGGATCATGGCATGATCGGCCACTACACTCAGGTATGGAGCGTGGTGTGCTGCGTGGTGTGCTGCGTGGTGTGCTGCGTGGTGTGCTGCGTGGTGTGCTGCGTGGTGTGCTGCGTGGTTGTGCTGCGTGGTGATTCTTTCTGGGTAGACTGGGGGAAGTCGGCACGTGACTCGCAGTAGCCAGAGTCCATAGCGAGTTGTATACTGGACGTGGTGTGCTGCTTGGGTGTGTGTGGCGATGCGAAGTCTCCCCAGTGGCGATGTTTACACACCGCCACCCACGTACTCGTTAGAGGCTGAGTCGACCTAGGGGAGGCCCACGACCGGTTCAGATAATCGTCACTGGGTGTTGGCCGCGAGTGGGAATTGAACTCGGGTGGTCGGGTTTGTAGCGTAGCGCGCTAACCACTACACCACCACTCCACACACCACCACCACAACTAACACCACTACCACAACTAACACCACCACCACCACAAATAACACCACCACCACAACTAACACCACTACCACAACTAACACCACCACCACCACAACTAACACAACCACCACCACAACACCACCACAACTAACAACACCACCACCACCACAACTAACACCACCACCACAACTAACACCACCACCACAACTAACACCACCACCACAACTAACACCACCACCACAACTAACACCACTACCACAACTAACACCACCACCACCACAACTAACACCACCACCACCACAACACCACCACAACTAACAACACCACCACCACAACTAACACCACCACCACAAATAACACCACCACCACAACTAACACCACCACCACAAATAACACCACCACCACAACTAACACCACCACCACCACCATAACACCACCACAACTAACACCACCACCACAACTAACACCACCACAACTAACACCACAACTAACACCACCACAACTAACACCACCACAACTAACACCACCACAACTAACACCACCACATCTAACACCACAACTAACACCACCACAACTAACACCACCACAACTAACACCACCACAACTAACACCACCACAACTAACACCACAACTAACACCACCACAACTAACACCACCACAACTAACATCACCACAACTAACACCACAACTAACACCACCACCACAACTAACACCACAATTAACACCACCACAACTAACACCACTAACACCACCACAACTAACACCACAACTAACACCACCACAACTAACACCACCACAATTAACACCACCACAACTAACACCACCACAACTAACACCACCACAACTAACACCACAATTAACACCAACACAACTAACAGCACCACAACTAACACCACCACAACTAACACCACCACCACAACTAACACCACCACAACTAACACCACCACAACTAACACCACCACCACAACTAACAACACCACAACTAACACCACCACAACTAACACCATCACCAAAACTAACACCACCACAACTAACACCACCACAACTAACACCACAACTAACACCACCACAACTAACACCACCACAACTAACACCACCACAACTAACACCACCACAACTAACACCACCACAACTAACACCACCACCACAACTAACACCACAACTAACACCACCACAACTAACACCACCACCACAACTAACACCACAACTAACACCACTAACACCACCACAACTAACACCACTAACACCACCACAACTACCACCACTAACACCACCACAACTACCACCACTAACACCACCACAACTAACACCACCACCACTACAAGTGCAGCACAACCAATCGAATCGCCGCACCGCACCCCTCTAGTGGTGGGAGGTGGTGGTGATGGGGGGTGGGGTGGTGGTGGGTAGTGATGGTGGTGGTAGTGGGTAGTGGTAGTGGGTGGTGGGTGGTGGGAGGTGGTGCTAGTAGTAGTGGGGGGGGGCGCGCTCCCTCGATCTCCCCGCCCACCACCACCACCACCCCCAGCAGTTTGCGGCGAGCGAGCGGTGCACTTGCAGGTGCTGCGCTTTGACCCGTCGCTGCCCCGTGCCGTGCGCGTGTGCGTGCAGGTGGTGTGGTACAGCTCCTACCAAGTTGGCTGCGCCGTCAACTACTGCGAGGGCTCTGCCAAGTACCTCTACGTGTGCCACTACTGCCCAGCGTGAGACTATTACAATGCGGGGGGCTGTGGCCCCCCCCCCCCCAACCTCAACTCCCCCCCCCCCCCCGCCCTCCCACACTCTCTCTGTCGACCACTATCATCGGTCGTGCAATGTTACGATTGTTGTTGTGCAGCAGCGCCTTGCAATGAGGCGATGCGACATACAGGGACTCGTCTTCTTGGTTCTTTCGGTAAAGTCACGTAGAAGGGAAGTAATAAAATAATAAAAATAAAACATCATAACATAATTCTCACGACGTTTCGGCCACAACGCAAGCAGCCGTCCTCAGACGCTGTCGCCTCGACAGACCTGGTTTTCACCTGAGGACGGCTGCTTGCGTTGTGGCCGAAACGTCGTGAGAATTATTTTATTATGCTTTATTTTTATTATTTTATTACTTCCCTTCTACGTGACTTTACCAAAGAACCAAGAAGATGAATCCCTGCAGTCACAAAAGCTTTAAATCGAAATACACGGACTCCTCTACTTACGAACAATTCGACTTACGAACTTTCAGAGATACGAACGCACCCCGGTCCGTATGTCCAGTTGCCTGTTCGGACCGAGAGTCGTAAGTTCAACTGCCACGCAAATAGATGGCGGTGGTGGCATCTACATCTGCAGAGCGTGAAGAACCAGTGGCATCTACACCTGCAGAACGTGAAAAACCAGTGGCATCTACATCTACAGAATGTCAAAAACCAGTGGCATCTACATCTGCAGAACGTAAAAAACCAGTGGCATCTACATCTGCAGAGCGTGAAAAACCAGTGGCATCTACATCTGCAGAACGTGAAGAACCAGTGGCATCTACATCTGCAGAACGTGAAGATCCAGTGGCATCTACATCTGCAGAACGTGAAGAACCAGTGGCATCTACATCTGCAGAACGTGAAGAACCAGTGGCATCTACATCTGCAGAACGTGAAGAACCAGTGGCATCTACATCTGCATAACGTGATGAACCAGTGGCATCTACATCTGCAGAACGTGAAGAACCAGGGGCATCTACATCTGCTGATCGTGAAGAACCAGTGGCATCTACATCTGCAGAACGTGAAGAACCAGTGGCATCTACATCTGCAGAACGTGAAGAACCAGGGGCATCTACATCTGCTGATCGTGAAGAACCAGTGGCATCTACATCTGCAGAACGTAAAGAACCAGTGGCATCTACATCTGCAGAACGTGAAGAACCAGTGGCATCTACATCTGCAGAACGTGAAGAACCAGGGGCATCTACATCTGCAGAACGTGAAGAACCAGTGGCATTTACATCTGCAGAACGTGAAGAACCAGTGGCATCTACATCTACAGAACGTGAAGAACCAGTGGCATCTACATCTTCCGAACGTGACAAACTAGTGGCATCTACATCTGCAGAACGTGAAGAACCAGTGGCATCTACATCTGCAGAATGTGAAGAACCAGTGGCATTTACATCTGCAGAACGTGAAGAACCAGTGGCATCTACATCTACAGAACGTGAAGAACCAGTGGCATCGACATCTGCAGAACGTGAAGAACCAGCGGCATCTACATCTGCAGAACGTGAAGAACCAGGGGCATCTACATCTGCAGAACGTGAAGAACCAGTGGCATCTACATCTGCAGAACGTGAAGAACCAGTGGCATCTACATCTGCAGAACGTGAAGAACCAGGGGCATCTACATCTGCAGAACGTGAAGAACCAGTGGCATCTACATCTGCAGAACGTGAAGAAACAGTGGCATCTACATCTGCAGAACGTAAATAACCAGTGGCATCTACATCTGCAGAACGTGAATAACCAGTGGCTTCTACATCTGCAGAACGTTATGAACCAGTGGCATCTACATCTGCAGAACGTGAAGAACCAGTGGCATCTACATCTGCAGAACGTGAAGAACCAGTGGCATCTACATCTGCTGATCGTGAAGAACCAGTGGCATCTACATCTGCAGAACGTGAAGAACCAGTGGCATCTACATCTGCTGATCGTGAAGAACCAGTGGCATCTACATCTGCAGAACGTGAAGAACCAGTGGCATCTACATCTGCAGAACATGAAGAACCAGTGGCGTCTGCAGAACGTGACGAACCAGTGGCATCTACATCTAAAGGAGATGAAACACTTTTAAAGCCATTTCCCGTGTCTAGTGTACACGCCGTACAACACGTTTGAAATCGACAGGAGTAAAGTTTGGACAGAGCAGAGCCTCACCATTCTGGCGAATTGCCCGATGATGCTGGATGCAATTACCAGCGAAACGTCGTACTCAAATTGTAAATGTTGTGGTTTCACGCTTCAACACACCGGTGGGCTAAAGCAGTGAACTATTTGTCTTTTGTCAACGTGACACTTTTTTACTGATTGGCCGTGTCGGGTGGTGGAGGGTTACGACACATTTATAAATAACGGCATCTAAACCCAAAAACGTTGATTATGAATAATATTGGTCGCGAAAGCCTCACACGTGTTAAACTAACTTATGAACACAGACCTTTTGGAAGCTGACTCGTTCGTAAGTTGAGTAGTCCCCGTATAGAAATACTTTGCGATGAGATCGATTGCTAAGGCGGCTACGCGTGACGTTGACGGCGATCCGCCCCCCCCCCCCCCCCCGTGTTGCATCCCACGCAGCGGCAACCTGAACACTCGACTCACGCGCCCCTACGACAGCGGCCCGGCGTGCAAGTCCTGCCCCAAGAACTGCACCAACAAGCTGTGCAGTGAGCCCTCCCTCCTGCCGCGCACTCACTCGCGCGCTCACGCACTCTCTCATGCACTCACTCACGCGCTCACTCACGCGCTCACTCGCTAACTCACGCGCTCACTCACTCACACACTCACGCGCTCACTCACGCGCTCACTCACGCGCTCACTCACTCACTCATGCACTTACTCGCGTACTCACTCACGCGCTCACGCGCTCACGCGCTCACACACTCGCGCACTCACTCACGCACTCACTCACTCACTCGCGCACTCGCGCGCGCACTCACTCACGCGCTCACTCACACTCACGCGCTCACACACGCGCTCACTCACTCACGCGCTCACACACTCACTCACTCACTCGCGTACTCACTCACTCACACACTCACTCGCGTACTCACACACGCGCTCACTCACTCACGCACTCACACACTCACGCACTCGCGCGCTCACGCACTCACTCACGCGCTCACGCACTCACTCACGCGCTCACTCACTCATGCACTCACTCGCGTACTCACTCACGCGCTCACTCACTCACGCACTCACACACACACGCGCTCACTCACTCGCGCACTCACTCGCGTACTCACTCACTCACACACTCACTCGCGTACTCACACACGCGCTCACTCACTCACGCACTCACACACTCACGCACTCGCGCGCTCACGCACTCACTCACGCGCTCACGCACTCACTCACGCGCTCACTCACTCATGCACTCACTCGCGTACTCACTCACGCGCTCACTCACTCACGCACTCACACACACACGCGCTCACTCACTCGCGCACTCACTCACGCGCGCACTGACGCACTCACTCACGTGCTCACTCACTCACGCACTCACGCGTGCACTCACTCGCGCACTCACTCATGCACTCACTCGCGCGCTCATGCACTCACTCACGTACTCACTCACGCACTCACTCGCGCTCAATCGCGCACTCACGCGCTCACTCACTCACTCGCGCACTCACACACTCGCTCACTCACTCACTCATGCACTCACTCACGCGCTCACCCACTCACGCGCTCACTCACTCACTCGCGCACTCACACACTCGCTCACTCACTCACTCATGCACTCACTCACGCGCTCACCCACTCACGCGCTCACTCACTCACTCGCGCACTCACTCACGCGCGCACTGACGCACTCACTCACTCACGCACCACCACTACCACTACTCCCACCACTACTACCATCACTACCACCGCCACTACTACCACCACCACTACTAACTAACATCACCACCGCTACCACCACCACTACCACCACTACTACCACCACTACTACCACCACCACCACTACTACCACCACTACTACCACCACCACCACCACCACTACTACCACCACTACTACCACCACCACCACCATCACTACCACCGCCACTACTACCACCACCACTACTAACTAACATCACCACCGCTACCACCACCACTACCACCACTACTACCACCACCACTACCACCACTACTACCACCACCACTACTAACTATCACTACCATCACCACCACTACCACCACCACTACCACCACTACTACCACCACCACTACCACCACTACCACCAGCACCACTACTACCACTACCACCACTACCACCACCACTACCACCACCACTACCGCATCCACCGAGGTCTCTCCGCGTGCATTTTTTGTCCTCCTGCTTCTAAGCCCCGCCCCCCCCTCTGGGGGCGTCACCCTCTGACGCGTCGCGCTCGCTCGCCCCTTCTCTGTGACGCAGCCAACGCGTGCCCCTTCACCGACTCCTACTCCAACTGCGCGCTCATGAAGAGCGCCCTGGGCTGCGGCGACACGCTGTACGGGCGCATCGTGCGAGCCGCCTGCCCCGCCTCCTGCCAGTGCGCCAACAAAATCTACTAAGATACTTCGACGACCGGACCGGCAATCAGCAAGCCACCGTGGGATGGGGGGGGGGGGCCCTCCCCGGGGGGGGGGGCCCTCCCCCCCTCCCCCCCCTCTCCTCTCGTCTCCTATCTCCGCTAGACGCCGCTTTGCTCGGTTGACCGTCTCACCCCCCCCCCCCCGCCCGCCCCTCCCGCCGCAGCGAGTCGGTCGCGACGCGTAGCCGATGCACGCGAAGGTGGTCACGCTAGCCCCCCGGGGGGTGGGGCGGTGTCGTGCACGCGGTCGACGCGGAAGAGTAGGCCAAAGCTCCTCTCGAGCCGGCAGCGGTGGGCGTTGATACGAGCACTTTAAAAAAAACAACAACAACCTCCGTTTAACAAAAACCGCGCGGCTTTAGACCCCGCGTCGAAATATCAAAATAGAGAATTCGAATCGACTTTTAGTGAGATGTACCAGGCAGAGAGCAGAGGCCCTCATCCAACGGTGGCTAGACCATGGCTAAGACTGACCACGACGATGATTCCAAGCTATAATATAAACGCAAATACTACACTGGTCAACACACTTTTTCTGGCATAAGGTATTCCGACGATTGTAAGGTAATTTTGGGGTGCTGATTCCAAATCTGGCATCGGGTTTTGTCTATCACATCAGGTTTTTGAGATATCAAATATTGCATTTTCAATAAAAACTGCAGAAGAAAAGTATTAAATAAATGTGGATATGCACATAAAATGATATTATAAACACACTATCCTACAGCACCATATTTATCTACATAAAATGATATTATAAACACACTATCCTAAAAATACAGCACCATATTTTAACACTAAAGCAGTCACTGACTCGCAACAACTTGCAATCATAAGTGACGGAGTTAATTTCGGGTAAAATCAATGAAAATGGGGTATGCTGCTAGCATAAAAATTAGATGTGATAGAGCAAATCTGAGATCATATTTAGAATCGGCACCCTGAAATTAGTCTAGAACAGCTGCAAAAGTCCAGGCCAGAAAAAAAACGTTTTTGATGTTGTTGTTGACCAGTGTTATTATCTATCGCTCTATCTCTCTCTAACTCTCTCTCTACCACCTCTGTATCTCTCTACTCTCTCGATCTCTCTCTCGATCTCTCTGTGCGTGTGCACACACACGGCGCTCCGTGCTTGACGCTTTTTCTGGGGGGGTTGGAGGGGGGTCTCGTGGCTTTTCTACGCGAGTCGTTGGGTGTCAATCAATAAACCTTCCCGTGAACATTGCCTACACGCGTTGGCTTCTGGGTGGGGGCTGACCAGAGGTCACAAACGGGTTTTGATTCCTTACCCGTACCCGTACCCGGCCGCACCAGGGTCGCAAACGGGTACCCGTACCCGGCCGTACCCGTACCTTACCCGGCCGGGTACGGGTACGGTACGGGTATCGGGTACCTGATTGCGACCTCTGAAATGAAGCCATGTTGCAGGCGCGGGTGGGTTGATTCTAGGAACTTGAATTGTGAGAAGAGACAAGACGTTGGGAAATGAGTGACAAACGGTGACTCACCAGTGACTCACGGCCTACCCGTACCCGGCCGCACCAGGGTCGCAAACGGGTACCCGTACCCGGCCGTACCCGTACCCTACCCGGCCGGGTACGGGTACGGTACGGGTATCGGGTACCTGATTGCGACCTCTGGGATGTTGCCATGTTGCAGGCGTGGGTGAGTTGATTCTAGGAACGTGAATTGTGAGAAGAGACAAGACGTTGGGAAATGAATGACAAACAGTTACTCACCAGTGACTCACGGCCTACCCGTACCCGGCCGCACCAGGGTCGCAAACGGGTACCCGTACCCGGCCGGGTAGCCGGGTATCAACAGCAGCAGCCTATGACACCTGTTATGCACGGTGGCTGAACGCCGCTTTACCCTCCGAGGGCGGGCTGATGGAAGTTCTGTCACGTGACCCGTCCACTGCGTGTGACGTCGGCGGCACGGCACGGCTTCCCCGCAGTGGGAAAACATTAACGGCTCGGCGGCACGGTTGTGCAGTGGAAAAGAAGCGAGTTACAGGATGGCCCAAGTGACCCTCTACTGAGTGGGGACGGGTGGGGGGGTAGGAGCGTAGAGGTACGGTACAACATGGGATTTTCTTCCACTGCACTGCTCTCCGCTTCTCGCTACGTAGTACAGCAGCAGCAGCCTATGGCACCCGTTATGCACGGTCACTGCCCATCCGATCGCTGTCCGGGCTGAACGCTGCTTAGCTTCCGAGGGCAGGCTGATGGGAGTTTTGTCACGTGACCAGTCCACTGCGTGTGACGTAGGCGGCGCGGCACGGCTCCCTGCAGTGGACAAAAAAACAAATCACGTGTCTCTTCTTCCAGGAGCGACCCTGGCCGTCACAAATGATAGCTCAACGAAGCGGCTCGTCGCCGCGTGGAGATTTCACGGCACGCCAAGTGCTCTGAACGCGTGGCGATGTGGATTCTAAATGTTGCGGGGGAGGGGCGGGGATATTCATATTCTTAGGTTTTTTCGGTAAAGTAACGTAGGTAAAAAATTTAAATTGATAAAAGTAAAATAAAAATAAAATAAAAATCACGACGTTTCGGAGGCAACACAAGCTTCCGTATTCTTAGGTTTTTTCGGTAAAGTCACGTAGGTAAAAAATTAAAATTAATAAAAGTAAAATAAAAATAAAATAAAAATCACGACGTTTCGGAAGCAACACAAGCCTCCGTCTTCAGGTGGAACCGTCACAGCACGATAGCTGTATCAATATATACAAGGACTGTTTTCTTGGAATTTCTCTCACTTGATACAGCAAGCGTGCTGTGACGGTTCCACCTGAAGACGGAAGCTTGTGTTGCCTCCGAAACGTCGTGATTTTTATTTTATTTTTATTTTACTTTTATTAATTTTAATTTTTTACCTACGTGACTTTACCGAAAAAAACCTAAGAATATGAATCCTTGCAGTCACGAAAGCTGCAAATCTAGAATTAATACCCTCTAGGGGGGGGGGGGGGGGGAGGACCGGAGGACCCCGGAGAAAAATCCACGCGACCACGGGGAGAGAGAGAGAGAGTGACACTTTGGTCCACACACACTGAACGGCCAGAGGAAGTGGATATTACAGAGCTACTTCTGAGATCCCTTCTTCAAGTGACACTCTGGTCCAGTAAAGGGCACTTTCCCGCCCACTCTCCCACGACCTCCTGTATACCAGGCGAGGTAGTTAACATCTCCTCGCCACCGTGATGATGATGAGAGAGAGAGACACGCAAACTCCAAATATACAGCAGCAGGCGTCAGGGTCGGGATCGAACCCACGACCTCCTGTACACCAGGCGAGGTAGTTAACATCTCCTAGCCACCGTAATGATGATGAGAGAGAGAGACGCAAACTCCAAATATACAGTAGCAGGCGTCAAGGTTGGGATCGATCCCACGACCTCCTGTATACCAGGCGAGTTAGTTAACATCTTATAACCACCATGATGATGATGATGAGAGAGAGACACGCAAACTCCAAATATACAGCAGCAGGCGTCAGGGTCGGGATCGAACCCACGACCTCCTGTACACCAGGCGAGGTAGTTAACATTTCCTGGCCACCGTGATGATGATGATGAGAGCGAGAGACACGCAAACTCCAAATATACAGCAGCAGGCGTCAGGGTCGGGATCAAACCCACGACCTCCTGTATAACAGGCGAGGTAGTTAACATCTCCTAGCCACCGTGATGATTATGAGAGAGACACGCAAAGTCCAAATATACAGCAGCAGGCGTCAGGGTCGGGATGGAACCCACGACCTCCTGTACACCAGGCGAGGTCGTTAACATCTCCTAGCCACCGTGGTGCCCTCTAAAAAAAACAAAACACCATTCGGCTCGGGGAGCTCGGGTTGTGCGGTGGGACAAAGTAAAAAAAACGAAATCAAAGTGAGCGATGTGATAGGGGAGGCCCAAAATCCGGTCGCGTTTTCGGCAGCGTTGAGGGTGGCAGCTTCCCACGCTCACGCGAGAGGCGCTGAGGTGCAATCAACTGTGGGGGGTCGACCCGAGTCACCCCCCCCACCCACACCCAATGGTGGAGCCAGGATGTTCAGGTAGAGGGGGAAACCCCTCCAGCAATGAGAAATGATAGAGGAGTTGTTAGTGAGTAAGGAGTTGTTAGTAAGGAGTTGTTAGTAAGGAGTTGTTAGTGAGTAAGGAGTTGTTAGTGAGGAGTTGTTAGTAAGGAGTTGTTAGTGAGTGAGGAGTTGTTAGTGAGTAAGGAGTTGTTAGTGAGTAAGGAGTTGTTAGTGAGTAAGGAGTTGTTAGTTAGTAAGGAGTTGTTAGTGAGTAAGGAGTTGTTAGTGAGTAAGGAGTTGTTAGTTAGTAAGGAGTTGTTAGTGAGTAAGGAGTTGTCCCTTGCTTTGTATTCGACGCGTGTGCGGCGATGACGCAGCCATCGATCGAGGGTCGAGTTCGAACCGCGTCGTGTGATCGGCATCGCGCTCGTTGAAGGTGAATGCCTTCAGGGAAGTCGTGTGGACTGTATACACGCAACTGCGCACAATTCTGAGTCACTTATAACTGCTTTGCCGTTCCTTATTGCCAATTATGGATTCATACTATTGTCCTATCATCTCATAGAGTCCCTGGCACATAATAATATGCTACACAATGGCAGTGGGGGTCGAAAAAATGCCGATTTATTACTAATAAACCCCAACGATCCGATCGAAATCAGGGATTTTGATCGGATCATTGGGGGGGCACGTGCCCCCCACCCACCCACCGCCCCCCCCCTCCCCAGGAGGCTAGGCCTGTGGTGTAATCGGCCGAGGATTAGCCCGCACCCGTTCGCAGCAAACCACTCCCGAGGTGAGAATCAAATTCTATGCAAATCTTACCCCGCCCCCCCTCCCCCTCTCCACCCCCCTCCACCCCCCCCAAAAAAAAAAATCTCAGCAAATATTAAAAAGAGCACGCGCCCACACACTTTGCATGCCACCAAGTTGCGCAATCGTCTCCTAAACATTGGCAAACTTAAAAAGTAAAAAGTGATTTTTTTGTTGATATGTGAGCAGGTGTAAGGGCCCCGTCCATAAATGACGTCACGCACCTAGGGGGGGGGGGGGTCAGACATTTGTTACGATGGGGGGTGAGAAAGGTGACGTCACATCAAAATGCGCAACTTTAAATAAATATACACAACACGTTTTACTTAATTAAATAGACTTTTTAATAAATGTTTTCTCCTACAACGTCAGAGTGCAGCGCCACATTAAATACGCACTACAATGACAATAGTTTAAAGCGATTTGAAGCATGTTTTATTTTTGCGAGGAGGGGGGGGGCAGAGCTTTGTGACGTCATATTTCAGGGGGGGGGTCTGACTTTTTGTGACGCCGTGTGACGAGGGGGGGGGGGGTCAAAAATAGTCAAAAATCAAGTGACGTCATTTATGGACGGCCCCACTAAGGCCTCCACTGATCTACTGCGTAGCTCCTTGACCTCCTGGCCATCACAAATGAGAGGTAGTTAACATCTCCTAGCCACCGTGATGATGATGAGAGAGAGAGACACGCAAAGTCTAAATATACAGCAGCAGGCGTCAGGGTCGGGATCGAACCCACGACCTCCTGTATACCAGGCGAGGTAGTTAACATCTCCTAGCCACCGTGATGATGATGAGAGAGAGAGACACGCAAAGTCTAAATATACAGCAGCAGGCGTCAGGGTCGGGATGGAACCCACGACCTCCTGTATACCAGGCGAGGTAGTTAACATCTCCTAGCCACCGTGATGATGATGAGAGAGAGACACGCAAACTACAAATATACATTCTAGATTTGAAGCTTTCGTGACTGCAAGGATTCATATTCTTAGGTTTTTTTCGGTAAAGTCACGTAGGTAAAACATTAAAATTAATAAAAGTAAAATAAAATAAAAATAAAAATCACGACGTTTCGGAGGCAACACAAGCTTCCGTCTTCAGGTGGAACCGTCACAGCCACGACAGCTGTATCAAGTAAATGAGAGATTGCAGGAGCTACCACTCCGTTTATATAATGGTTGGAGAAGGTGGTGGGGCAAGGGCCAAGTACAGCACACTTTTTATTAATTTAACTACACTTGTTTGCCAATCTTCTTTGATAGACAACTATTACAGGTTTACCATGTTTAGTGGTTGTCTCCTTGTCACAGGTTGAGTCACAAACCGTACCGCTCCATAACAAAGGCTCACCCTCTTAAGCCTCACCTTACCATATTAATAAAAAGTGTGCTGTACTTGGCCCTTACCCCCTTCTCCAACCATTATATAAACGGAGTGGTAGCTCCTGCAATCTCTCATTTACTTGATACAGCTGTCGTGGCTGTGACGGTTCCACCTGAAGACGGAAGCTTGTGTTGCCTCCGAAACGTCGTGATTTTTATTTTTATTTTATTTTACTTTTATTAATTTTAATGTTTTACCTACGTGACTTTACCGAAAAAACCTAAGAATACAAATATACAGCAGGCGTCAAGGTTGGGATGGAACCCACGACCTCCTGTGTACCAGGCGAGGTAGTTAACATCTCCTCGCCACCGTGATGAGAGAGAGAGAGAGACGCAGACTCCAAATATACAGCAGCAGGCGTCAGGTTTGGGATCGAACCCACGACCTCCTGTATACCAGGCGAGGTAGTTAACATCTCCTAGCCACCGTGATGATGATGATGAGAGAGAGAGACACGCAAACTCCAAATATACAGCAGCAGGCGTCAGGGTTGGGATCGAACCCACGACCTCCTGTGTACCAGGCGAGGTAGTTAACATCTCCTCGCCACCGTGATGAGAGAGAGAGAGAGACGCAGACTCCAAATATACAGCAGCAGGCGTCAGGTTTGGGATCGAACCCACGACCTCCTGTATACCAGGCGAGGTAGTTAACATCTCCTAGCCACCGTGATGATGATGATGAGAGAGAGAGACACGCAGACTCCAAATAGACAGCGGCAGGCGTCAAGGTTGGGATCGAACCCACGACCTCCTGTACACCAGGCGAGGTAGTTAACATCTCCTAGCCACCGTGATGATGATGATGAGAGAGAGTGAGAGACACGCAAACTCCAAATATACAGCAGCAGGCGTCAGGGTTGGGATCGAACCCACGACCTCCTGTACACCAGGCGAGGTAGTTAACATCTCATAGGCACGAGCTGAATGAATATCACGTGAACGTGAGGGGTACTGCACCCGGCTACCCATGAGGGGGAGGTGGTCGGAGGTTCGTGGTGCAGAGCCAGTACAGCTGGCGGCCTGGGTTCGAGTCCACGTTTCAGCCGCTAGCCTGTGGGAAACCCAGCGCAGTGAGTTGATGGTGTGTAGCCTGATCACCAATCACTCGCGTAGAGATCCATAGACTCGGGCAGAGATCCATAGACTCTAAAGACTCGCACAGAGACCTATAGACTCACACAGAGATCCATAGACCCACAGACTCTATAGAGACCTGTTGATTCGCGTAGATTTGGGTTGTTATTAAACTGGGTTCTCAGGTGTAGTGGGTTGATGGTGTTTATCCTGATGACCAATGACTCACACAGAGATCCATAGACTCAAAAAACTCACACAGAGACCCACAGACTCATATAGAGATCTATCGACTCGCGTAGATTTGGGTTGTTATTAAACTGGGTTCTCAAGTGTAGTTAGTTCATGGTCTCGGGGTGGTCACCAATGACTGCACAAAACACCAATCACCGTAAGTTTGGCTCTCCACTGAATTTGTCCAAATTACAGCTCTGGTCATTTGAATATCGGTTTGACTGTCACATGACGAACATCGCTCTCGTATGATCCAGAGTGTCACTTGAAGAAGAAGGGATCTCGGATGAGGCTCTGTGATATCCACTTCCGTGGGTCAGAGGTAGCTCTATGAAATCCTCTTCCGCGGACCGTTTCTCTAACACGGGGACTGGGGGGAGGGGGGGGGGGCGTCACGCTGCTCCGGATTTTCCTCATCCCGTGTAAATGAAGGTGGCTGCTGCGACCGGAGATCAACATTGGGATAGAAAAGTAAATAAATAAAATAGCCAAAAAAATACCAAAAATATGAAAACAAGTATTTAAAAAAATATTAAGAGGAAATAAACCAACAATAAAAAAGTAAAAAAAGATAAAGAAAATATAAAGAAAAACAAGAAAGAAAGAAAATTCAAAAGGGAAGAAAAAAATAGAAAGAAAGAAAAGTAAAAAAAAAACAAAAAAAACATTCAAAATGCAAAACGTCAAATTGGCACGGAGGGAACGAGTCAACAAATCCTTTTGGTACAGAGGAAAAAAAAGAAACTACGAGAGGGGCCAAACCTCCTTTTTAATATAAATAAATCGCCCGCCCAATTTAAAACAAACGATCCGCCTGGGGCGTCAGCGCCTGAAAGTGTAAACGTTGCCACATTTTTCTTACATCAACGTTTATCTCAGAGGCCTCGCCGACACATTCAGCGTCGGTGTCGACATCGCAATCCCTAAAAGCGCCCCCGCTTTTAGGAATTGCGTGATGGGGGAATACATTTCTTGTGCAATTCACCATCCTTCACATCCATGAGTCATCACGGTGGCTAGGAGATGTTAACTACCTCGCCTGGAGTACAGGAGGTCGTGGGTTCGATCCCGACCCTGCTGCCTGCTGCTGTATATTTGGAGTGTGCGTGTCTCTCTCTCTCTCTCATCATCATCACGGTGGCTAGGAGATGTTAACTACCTCGCCTGGTGTACAGGAGGTCGTGGGTTCGATCCCGACCCTGACGCCTGCTGCTGTATATTTGGAGTGTGCGTGTCTCTCTCTCATCATCATCATCACGGTGGCTAGCAGATGTTAACTACCTCGCCTGGTATGCAGGAGGTCGTGGGTTCGATCCCGACCCTGACGCCAGCTGCTGTATATTTGGAGTCTGCGTGTCTCTCTCCCCGTGGTCGCGTGGATTTTTCTCCAGGTCCTCTGGTTGTTCCCTCCACATTTAGAATCAACGAGCTTTTAGAGTCTTTGGCTGCGATACATTTCCACGCGATGTGTGCACGTTGAACTTCTTTCGCACCGTACGTAGCCAACCGTCCTAAATCGGAGGTGTGGGGGAAGGCCAAACAACACTCACCACAAAAAGCAATTTTAGAGAAAGTAGTTTTCAATCTAGATTTAAAAGTGCATAGCTCCAGTGGCTTCCTAATATCGGAGGGAAGAGGGCGATAAGCCACCTCGCAAGCTCTCGTTTGCGATTTCCATGAGGTTGCTTCTGAAAAAAAGCTAGGTAGCTCAGTGGGCCCTGGTAAAATAAAACAAAGTTGAAATATAATAACAGGGTTTTCCCCCTTTTTTCTGGTGACAAAACTGAAAAACCCTATTATTATATTTTGGTACTGGCAAAGATGGTCTAATGATGTAGATGCTCACCCCGAGCCCTCATTACTTTGATAGTGCAGCATTGTCTTTGAGCTGTACGCCTTTTGGCGTCCTCTGGTTGAGCACCAATTGGGTCGAGGCTTAAAAAAAAAATTAACCCGTAAAAACAAAGTTTTTCACTATAAATCCTTTATATGCGTGGCGGCTAGAGTCCTCTCGTCCTCTGGCTTGAGATGGCTGCCACCTATGGGTTAGATGATTGCCTGCCACCATTAAGCAATTGGTAATTAAATATATTTTTTTTCCCTAAAAAGTGTGAAGTTATGGAAAAAAATTTTCACGAAAATAAATTGTCACGCACAACGAGTCTGTGTGCAAAATGTCAGCTCGATTGGATCACGGGAAGTGGGTTAAAAAACGACCGAAAGATTTGCACGGTCGTAAGCGCGCAAGCAAGCAAGCAAGTGAACTTAATATAAAGGATTTAAAAAAGCCGTCCCTTGGTGTGGACCAATCATTTTCAAGGACAATGCATGTATTATCATAGTGTGTTTTTTGTTTCCATTTTGACTGTAAGTATTGTGGTTAATGCAGACATGAATCCTTGTTAAAAGGTTTCAGTTTTGTTGCCAGAAAAAAGGGGAAACATCCTATTATTATATTTTGGTACTGGCTAAGGAGGTCTAATGATCAAAGTTTCAATAGCTTCTAGATTTGAATCTTTAGTGACTGCAAGGATTCATACTCTTAGTTTTTTCGGTAAAGTCACGTAGGTAAAATTAAAATTAATAAAAAAATAAAATAATAAAAATCACGACGTTTCGGAGGCAACACAAGTCTCCGTCATCAGGTGGGACCGTCACAGCCAGATTTGCTGTATCAAGTGAGGCAGGGATTCCAAGATGCAAGCTCTTAAATACAAGTTAAGGGGGAGGAGAGGAGGTGGGGGGGCTTATCAGAATGTGGCAGCCAATGAATGGAACGTATTGGGAGGGGGGGGCGGGGCTAAAAGAGCACGAGGTGAACGTAGACGTGGACGTGTTTGTGCGCTATGAACCCGGCGACACGAGTTCGATTCCAGCTAACGGCCAACACCAGTGACGATTATCTGAACCGGTCCCGGGCCTCCCCTAGGTCGACTCAGCCTCAAATGAGTACCTGGTGCGGTGTGTAGTAAACATCGCCACTAGGGAGACAAAGGCGGTCGGGCGTGGTGCTGGCCACCCACCCCCTCGTGTACCGTTCCGGCCTTCATTGGTGCTCGCTAACAGCACTTGCCCCTACAGTCTGTTAAGGCTATACAGGGGATCTTTGTCTTTGTTTGTGCGCAAGCCTCTGTTGGTGCACATGATAGAAGAGAACGAAAATGCCCATGTTGTTGTCTACCAGTGTTGGCTGACAATCAAATACGAAAAAGGAGAGTACTGTTCAACGCTGGGGATGTTAACACTCGGTAAAGTAAAATAGTGCCTGTCAAATAAGATGGTCCAAAAATGTGTAGTTACATCTTTTTTGCATGGTTAATAACATCTTTCCCACGATTAAAAAGAGAACACCGGTCTCCCCCCCTCACTCGGCTCCACTCTGGAATTTCCTCAAAATCGGCTGCCTTCTTGACTTCTTATTAGCATAATAAAAAACTTGCTGAATCCGAGAAACGTCTGGACTCATGGACTCTTATCTCTAACGACCATAAGAGTGCTGCTTGTTGCTGGCTACTGGGCGTATTGGGCCATTAGGGCAAACTGTGCAATATTTGATTTACATATAAAAGGTTTTTGGGTTAGGTCATCTAAATATCAACGTGTTGTGAAACCCGCCACCACCCGGCGCTGAGTAAACCCACTCTCCAACACACAACCGGTTAGTGCTGTACTAGTAACGAATTGTCAATGTTGTAGTGGGTTTAACTCTCCAACACACAGCAACCGGTTAGTGCTGAACTAGTAACGAATTGTCAATGTTGTAGTGGGTTTAACTCTCCAACACACAGCAACCGGTTAGTGCTGAACTAGTAACGAATTGTCAATGTTGTAGTGGGTTTAACTCTCCAACACACAGCAACCGGTTAGTGCTGCACTAGTAACGAATTGTCAATGTTGTAGTGGGTTTAACTCTCCAACACACAGCAACCGGTTAGTGCTGGACTAGTAACGAATTGTCAATGTTGTAGTGGGTTTACTCTCCAACACACAGCAACCGGTTAGTGCTGGACTAGTAACGAATTGGCCACGTTCTGTTTCCGTGATAAACCCTTTACTAATTGGCTGTGTCGGGTGGTGGCGGGTTTAACGACACATTTATATTCACACGATCCCCCCCAAAAGAAACCCCTCTGTTATGGATAATATTGGTTGCGAAAGCCTCCGACCACGTGTTAAACTGATCTTTTATATATATTTCGATGTCATCGAGGGTAGTGGTAGGTGTCATTACGCAACGCCGCTAAACCACAACTCTCCTTCCAAGTCACCTGGGCGGTGGGGGGGGGTGGCCCGGCTGAACGCGCCCATCGCACCGCAAGTCCAATTAAACCGCGCGCCCAACCACTGTGATTGTGAAGTTATTGCGAAGTTATTGTGAAGTGTGTTTTGGGTTATTCTGACGGGTGACAAGCGAGCGACGCGCCCCTTGTCAAGGATTTCGCTGCGTATAAAAGTCGAGCACCAGCTCCCAACGCCGATCAGAGAGGCACTGCCGCCCGTTCCCATCCCAGCAGCCAGAGATGTTGTGAGTATGTGAGCATCAAACTTGTTTCGATTTAAAGCTTTCGTGACTGCAGGGATTCATCTTCTTGGTTCTTTCGGTAAAGTCACGTAGAAGGGAAGTAATAAAATAATAAAAATAAAACATAATAAAATACAATTCTCACGACGTTTCGGCCACAACGCAAGCAGCCGTCCTCAGGTGAAGAACAGGTCTGTCGGGGAGACAGCGTCTGAAGCTTTCAGACGCTGTCTAAAACATAATAAAAGCTTCAGACGCTGTCTCCCCGACAGACCTGGTCTTCACCTGAGGACGGCTGCTTGCGTTGTGGCCGAAACGTCGTGAGAATTATTTTATTATGTTTTATTTTTATTATTTTATTACTTCCCTTCTATGCGACTTTACCGAAAGAACCAAGAAGATCAAACTTGTTTTGAAGCTTTCGTGACCGCAGGAATCCATACGACGTGGCTAGAAGTGAAATGAGTTAATTTAATTATTTTATTTTATTTCTACCTACGTGACTTTATCGAAAGAACCAAAGAGAACGAGAGCATCGTGATGATCGCGGTGTATCGGCATGACGCGATCTTCGTAATCGTTACGGTGCATCCGTCAGTACGCGTGTATCCTAATGGCGATGCTACCGACAGACCTGTTCTTCACCTGAGGACGGCCGCTTGCGTTGTGGCCGAAACGTCGTGACAATTATTTTATTATGTTTTATTTCTATTATTTTATTATTTCCCTTCTACGTGACTTTACCGAAAGAACCAAGAAGATGAATCCCTGCAGTCACGAACGCTTTAAATCGAAATTTAACCGCAACTATGGGGTGGGATTCCACAAAACTTTAAGATCCTTCAACAAACTCGATTAGGCTCAGCTAATCGAGTCTCTCACCTTTCTGAAGAGATGCCGCGACTCTAAGACCTGTTTTTCACCTGAGGACGGCTGCTTGCGTTGTGGCCGAAACGTCGTGAGAATTATTTTATTATCTTTTATTTCCATTATTTTATTATTTCCCTTCTACGTGACTTTACCGAAAGAACCAACAAAATAATAAAGATATATTTTATTATTTCCCTTATTCTTGGTTCAGCGTCTGAATGAGACGCTGTCTTTCCGACAGACCTGTTCTTCACCTGAGGACGGCTTCTTGCGTTGTGGCCGAAAACGTCGTGAGAATTATATTTAATTATGTTTTATTTCTATTATTTTATTATTTCCCTTCTACGTGACTTTACCGAAAAAACCAAGAACACCCTGTACTACCTGAAAGTTTAAATGTTTGACGGCGGAGGAGGCCGGGCCAATCCGGGTCTCAGTCCCCGGCCTCGAACCGGGGTATTAAGTCTCGAGAAATTCATGGTCTCAGACCGGTTACAATTGCCTGTGTAGGGGTGTCATGGGAAGGATTCCCACCAATAGGAGGGGGAGTGGGAGGTTGACAGGAGAAGGGGGAGAAGAGGAGATATAAGGGAGATAACGGGCGGGGAGAGGGATTGGTTGACAGGAACGAGATTGGGACGGCTGGGGACAGGTGGATGGGAGGAAAGGAATAAAATGCGAACCCCCTGCAACCTTGTGTTGGCTCTCCTTTACACCTGTCAGTTTTTGGTTCAACTCCAGCCGTGTGAGTCAGAGGTCGTGGTCTGACCGTCATTACTCGCAGTGCGCTGGTTGCCGCCAAGGATATCACAGTTAGCTCTGTTACATTTGCTTTCACGAGCTGTTCACCGAACGAAGCACTGGCCTGAGCAAGCCTTTATCCAGCAACGTATTGATCGTGGCTGATGATGGTGGTGATCACGATGGTGGTGGTGCAGGTGGTGATGATGGTGATGATGATAATGGTGGTAGTGAGGGTGATGGTGATGGTGACGATGATGATGATGGTCGTGGTGATGGTGGCGATGATGATAATGGTGAAGGTGGTGACGATGACGGTGGTGGTGATGGTGGTGATGATGATGGTCGTGGTGATGGTGGTGATGATGATAATGGTGAAGGTGGTGACGGTGATGATGATGGTGACGACGATGATGATGGTCGTGGTGATGGTGGTGATGATGATAATGGTGAAGGTGGTGACGATGACGGTGGTGGTGATGGTGGTGATGATGATAATGGTGAAGGTGGTGACGGTGGTGATGGTGGTGATGATGATAATGGTGAAGGTGGTGACGATGACGGTGGTGGTGATGAAGGTGGTGATGAAGGTGGTGACGATGACGGTGATGGTGACGACGATGATGATGGTCGTGGTGATGGTGGTGATGATGATAATGGTGAAGGTGGTGAGGGTGATGATGATGGTGACGATGATGATGATGGTCGTGGTGATGATGATGATAATGGTGAAGGTGGTGACGATGACGGTGGTGGTGATGGTGGTGATGAAGGTGATGATGATGGCGATGATAATAGTGAAGGTGGTGAGGGTGATGATGATAGTGACGACGATGATGATGGTCGTGGTGATGGTGGTGATGATGATAATGGTGAAGGTGGTGAGGGTGATGATGATGGTGACGACGATGATGATGGTCGTGGTGATGGTCGTGGTGATGGTGGTGATGATGATAATGGTGAAGGTGGTGACGGTGACGGTGGTGGTGATGGTGGTGATGATGATAAAGGTGAAGGTGGTGACGGTGATGATGATGGTGACGACGATGATGATGGTCGTGGTGATGGTGGTGATCATGATAATGGTGAAGGTGGTGACGATGACGGTGGTGGTGATGAAGGTGGTGATGGTCGTGGTGATGGTGGTGATGATGATAATGGTGAAGGTGGTGAGGGTGATGATGATGGTGACGACGATGATGATGGTCGTGGTGATGGTGGTGATGATGATAATGGTGGTGAGGGTGATGATGATGGTGACGACGATGATGATGGTCGTGGTGATGGTGGTGATGATGATAATGGTGAAGGTGGTGACGGTGACGGTGGTGGTGATGAAGGTGGTGATGAAGGTGGTGACGATGACGGTGGTGGTGATGATGGTGATGATGATAACGGTGAAGGTGGTGACGGTGATGATGATGGTGACGACGATGATGATGGTCGTGGTGATGGTGGTGATGATGATAATGGTGAAGGTGGTGACGGTGATGGTGACGATGATGATGATGGTCGTGGTGATGGTGGTGATGATGATAATGGTGAAGGTGGTGACGATGATGGTGACGATGATGATGATGGTCGTGGTGATGGTGGTGATGATGATAATGGTGAAGGTGGTGACGGTGATGGTGACGACGATGATGATGGTCGTGGTGATGGTGGTGATGATGATAATGGTGGAGGTGGTGAGGGTGATGATGATGGTGACGATGATGATGATGGTCGTGGTGATGATGATGATAACGGTGAAGGTGGTGACGGTGATGATGATGGTGACGACGATGATGATGGTCGTGGTGATGGTGGTGATGATGATAATGGTGAAGGTGGTGACGATGACGGTGGTGGTGATGGTGGCGATGATGATAATGGTGACGGTGGTGACGATGACGGTGACGATGACGGTGGTGGTGATGAAGGTGGTGGTGACGATGTCTATGCGCGTGCGTGCACCGCACCCCACCGCCCCAGCACTAACCTCGTGACCTCGGCGGTGGCGGCGTTGGTGTTCATGGCGAGCGTCGTGGTGCCGACATCCGTCAACGACTGGAAGCTCCTGGACACGACGCTGCCGGCGAACAGGAAGGTCATCGTGGACCTTCACAATGAGCTGCGGCGCGGCGTGGTGCCGACCGCCAGCAACATGCTCAAGATGGTGAGGACACGTGGCAGTCAGCGCCCATCGCCCCCCCCCCCCCTCCACTATGTGGCCCCCACACACCAGATGTCGCAACCGGGTACCCGATACCCGTACCCTACCCGGGTAGCCGTTTGCGACCTTGGTGCGGCTGGGTACGGGCACGGGTAGGCCGTTAGTCACTGGTGAGTAGCCGTTTGTCACTCATTTCTGGTAGGGTACGGGTACGGGTAGGATACGGGTACCTGTACCCGGCCGGGTACGGGTAGCAGTTTACGACCCTGGTGCGGCCGGGTACGGGTAAGGAATCAAAACCCGTTTGCGACCTCTGCCACACACTCCACCCATCCTCCGATTAGCAGGGTCGGCTACGTACAATGATTTAGACGCAAAGATTTAGACAATGATTTAGTCACGATGATTTAAACACGACGATTTAGACGGAATGATTCAGACACAATGATTTAGAAACAATTAGTCAGGTACGATGATTTAGATACGATCCTTTAGACAATATTATTTAGACACAATTATTTAGACACGAAGATTTAGGCACAATAATTTGGAAAAATGATTGAGACACGACGAATTAGATACAACGATTTAGACACAAACACAACAGACAGCCCAGCAGAGCCGCGGGACATATTAATGCTGGGGTCCCCCACTTGAGCAATCAGTTGCATGCGACTCGGTTGCATACGCGAACGTGTCTCTGCAACCGGTTGCGAGCAAATTGCGCTTTCCACTTTGGTTGTGTTTGCTTCTCCGCAGCGGTGAGCAGAGGCTTCGCCTTCAAGCGGCGACCGATTTTGTAAAAAACAAGACGGATTTCACTTCCCACTTGTGTGCGTGTCGTGAGGTCTTACGCGACCATACCTCACCACGCCGGTGAATTTGCGGATTTGCTAGAGAGGGGGTGGAGGTGGGGGCGTCAGTGGGGTGGGTGGGATGGAGGGGTGAGTGGGTGAAGTGAGGGGGTGGAGGGGTGAGTGGGTGGCATGGAGGGGTGAGTTGGTGGGATGGAGGGGTGAGTGGGTGGGTGGGGTGGAGGGGTGTGTGGGTGGGGTGGAGGGTGGAGGGGTGAGTGGAGGGGTGAGTGGGTGGGTGGGTGGGTGAGTGGGTGGGATGGATGGGTGAGTGGGTGGGTGAGGTGGAGTGGTGAGTGAGTGGAGGCCTGAGTGGGTGGGGTGGAGGGTGGGTGGGTGAGTAGGTGGGTGAGTGGGTGGGATGGAGTGGTGAGTGGGTGGGTGGGTGAGGTGGACGGCTGAGTGGGTGGGGTGGAGGGTGGAGGGGTGCGTGGAAGGGTGAGTGGTTGGGATGGAGGGGTGAGTGGGTGGAGGGGTGAGTGTGTGGGTGGGATCGAGGTGTGAGTGTGTGGGTGGGATCGAGGGGTGAGTGTGTGGGTGGGATCGAGGGGTGAGTGTGTGGGTGGGATCGAGGGGTGAGTGTGTGGGTGGGATGGAGGTGTGAGTGGGTGGGTGGGTGGGTGAGTGGTATGATGGTGGTGGTGGTTGTGGCACAGCCTGGCTGAGTGTGCCGGGACTTGTCTGCTACAGGCGTACAACGAACAGGCGGCGGGGACCAGCCGCCTGTGGGCCGCTGCCTGCAGCTTCACGCACAGCCCCAGCAGCACACGCACCTGGAAGACGCCGCAAGCAGGTGACAAAAAAGCTTCCGTGACTGCACAGTGATAATGGTTTTTTTACCCTTCTATCTGGCTACAAAACTGACACCTTTTTACAAGGAGTCATGTTTGCATAGACCGCAATACCTGCAGTCATAATACAAACAAAAGACATAACTCTGATAATGTATGCAGTAAAAAAAAATTATAATTGTTTTTTTACCCTTTTATCTGACAACAAAACTGACACCTTTTTACGAGGAGTCATGTTTGAATAGACCGCAATACCTGCAGTGATAATGCAAACAAAAAACATAACTCTGATAATGTATGCACTGTCCTTGAAGTTAATTGGTCCACACCCGAGACAGCTTTCCTTAGAGCCTAGTCTCACAGTTTTGTAGCCAGATAGAAGGGTAAAAAACCAATTATCATATTTTTACTGGCAAATGAGGTTCCCATAGTGACTGCACAGTGTTAAGCAACCGATAGAAAAGATATTGCCGCTCGACTGATTCGGAGTGAAACCTCTGGTGTCAAACCGGAGCCGGTCATGAGCACACTGCCCAGGTATGGGAAACTCTCCACTCTCTCCACAACTGCCCCATCACCAGTTGGGAGTTGTGGGGGTGGAGTGTCCGATGGTACAAAATACCCAGGCAGGTGCTTCGTTTTGGTGGGGCTGATGGTAAGGCCGCACCTCCTAGTGTCACACTCCAGTTTCAGCAGCAGCAACTCCAACTCCTCCTGTGAGTGAGCCGCAATTACCAGGTCGTCAGCATACATAACGTGGTTGACCAATAGGGAGCCATCCCTTGACCGCACCCGGGCATCGATCAGCCTCCCATTGTATCTGCACCAGATGGAAATTCCTCCGGTACAGCTACTGAAGGCCTCACTAGTTTTGGTGGGGCTGATGGTAGACTCACGCAGTCACTCACCCACACACTCACCCGCACCTCCGATTAGCACGGTGGGCTACGTACGATGCAAACTCTGATGGTGCATTGTCTTTGAGTTGTGCGCCTTTTGGCGTCATCTGGTCCAACACCATGTGAGACTAGGCTCTAAGGAAAGCTATCTCGGTTGTGGACCAATCAACTTCAAGGACAGTGCATACATTATCAGAGTTATGTTTTTTGTTTGCATTATGACTGCAGGTATTGTGGTCTATGCAAACATGACTCCTCGTAAAAAAGGTGTCAGTTTTGTTGCCAGATAAAAGGGTAAAAAACCGATTATCTTATTTTTTTACTGCATACATTATCAGAGTTATGTTTTTTGTTTGCATTATGACTGCAGGTATTGTGGTCTATGCAAACATGACTCCTCGTAAAAAAGGTGTCAGTTTTGTTGCCAGATAGAAGGGTAAAAAAACAATTATCTTTTTTTTTACTGCATACATTATCAGAGTTATGTTTTTTGTTTGCATTATGACTGCAGGTATTGTGGTCTATGCAAACATGACTCCTCGTAATAAGGTGTCAGTTTTGTTGCCAGATAAAAGGGTAAAAAAACAATTATCATTTTTTTTACTGGCAAATGAGGTTCCAATGGTGGTGCATTAGAAGTTCAACGTGCACGCATTCCTGCGACGCGAATGATCTTACACTGCACGCACCCGGCTCCTCCTCCTCCTCCTCAGAGTGGGGCTGCGGAGAGAACCTCTTCATGTCCAGCAACCCACGGTCGTGGGACGAGGTGGTGCACAGCTGGTACGACGAGGTGACCACCCCCGGCTTCCAGTACGGCACGGGGGCTGTGGGGCCCGGGGCAGTGGGACACTACACTCAGGTGAGGGGCCACGCTCACCACCAACACCACCACCACGCTCACCACCACCACCACGCTCACCACCAACACCACCACCACGCTCACCACCACCACCACCACCACGCTCACCACCAACACCACCACCACGCTCACCACCACCACCACCACCACGCTCACCACCAACACCACCACCACGCTCACCACCACCACCACCACGCTCACCACCAACACCACCACCACCAACACGCTCACCACCACCACCACCACGCTCACCACCACGCTCACCACCACCACCAACACGCTCACCACCACGCTCACCACCAACACCACCACCACCACCAACACGCTCACCACCACCACCACCACGCTCACCACCACGCTCACCACCACCACCAACACGCTCACCACCACGCTCACCACCACCACCACGCTCACCACCACCACGCTCACCACCAACACCACCACCACGCTCACCACCACCACCACCACGCTCACCACCACGCTCACCACCACCACGCTCACCACCACCACCACCACGCTCACCACCACCACGCTCACCACCACCACCACCACCACCACGCTCACCACCACCACCACCACCACGCTCACCACCACGCTCACCACCACCACCACCACCACGCTCACCACCAACACCACCACCACGCTCACCACCACCACCACCACGCTCACCACCAACACCACCACCACCAACACGCTCACCACCACCACCACCACCACGCTCACCACCACGCTCACCACCACCACCAACACGCTCACCACCACGCTCACCACCACCACCACCACGCTCACCACCACCACGCTCACCACCAACACCACCACCACGCTCACCACCACCACCACGCTCACCACCACGCTCACCACCACCACGCTCACCACCACCACCACGCTCACCACCACCACGCTCACCACCACCACCACCACGCTCACCACCACCACCACCACCACCACGCTCACCACCACCACCACCACGCTCACCACCAACACCACCACCACCACGCTCACCACCACCACCACCACGCTCACCACCACCACGCTCACCACCACCACCACCACCACGCTCACCACCACCACCACGCTCACCACCACCACCACCACGCTCACCACCAACACCACCACCACGCTCACCACCACCACCAACACGCTCACCACCACCACCACCACCACCACGCTCACCACCACCACCACCACGCTCACCACCAACACCACCACGCTCACCACCACCACCACGCTCACCACCACCACCACCACCACGCTCACCACCAACACCACCACCACGCTCACCACCACCACCAACACACTCACCACCACCACCACCACCACGCTCACCACCACCACGCTCACCACCAACACCACCACCACGCTCACCACCACCACCACCACCACGCTCACCACCACGCTCACCACCACCACCACCACCACGCTCACCACCACGCTCACCACCACCACCACCATCACGCTCACCACCACCACCACCATCACGCTCACCACCACCACCACCACCACGCTCACCACCACCACCACCATCACGCTCACCACCACCACCACCATCACGCTCACCACCACCACCACCACGCTCACCACCACGCTCACCACCACCACCACCATCACGCTCACCACCACCACCACCACCACGCTCACCACCACCACCACCATCACGCTCACCACCACCACCACCATCACGCTCACCACCACCACCACCACCACGCTCACCACCACCACCACCATCACGCTCACCACCACCACCACCACGCTCACCACCACGCTCACCACCACCACCACCATCACGCTCACCACCACCACCACCACCACGCTCACCACCACCACCACCACCACGCTCACCACCACCACCACCACCATCACGCTCACCACCACCACCACCACGCTCACCACCACCACGCTCACCACCACCACCACCATCACGCTCACCACCACCACCACCACCACGCTCACCACCACCACCACCATCACGCTCACCACCACCACCACCACGCTCACCACCACGCTCACCACCACCACCACCATCACGCTCACCACCACCACCACCACCACGCTCACCACCACCACCACCACCACCACGCTCACCACCACCACCACCATCACGCTCACCACCACCACCACCACCACGCTCACCACCACCACCACCACCACGCTCACCACCACCACCACCATCACGCTCACCACCACCACCACCATCACGCTCACCACCACCACCACCATCACGCTCACCACCACCACCACGCTCACCACCAACAGCACCACGCTCACCACCACCACGCTCACCACCACCACCACCACGCTCACCACCACCACCACCACGCTCACCACCACCACCACGCTCACCACCACCACGCTCACCACCACCACCACGCTCACCACCACCACGCTCACCACCACGCTCACCACCACCACCACCACGCTCACCACCACCACCACCACGCTCACCACCACCACCACCACGCTCACCACCACCACGCTCACCACCACCACCACGCTCACCACGCTCACCACCACCACCACCACGCTCACCACCACCACCACCACGCTCACCACCACCACCACGCTCACCACCACCACGCTCACCACCACCACCACGCTCACCACCACCACGCTCACCACCACGCTCACCACCACCACCACCACGCTCACCACCACCACCACCACGCTCACCACCACCACCACCACGCTCACCACCACCACGCTCACCACCACCACCACGCTCACCACGCTCACCACCACCACCACCAGGGTGAGGGTCGTGAAGCTGGGGGCTGCAAGCTGCACCCTGTAGCAGTCAGCCGCCCCGTGCGATCGCTCAACTCGCACCTCCCCCCCCCCCTCGGTGTCCGCGTGCCCCCCTCCGCCCCCCCCGCCCCCCAGGTGGTGTGGTACAAGTCCCACCAGGTGGGCTGCGCCGTCAACTACTGCCCCAACCACCCCGGTGCCCTCAAGTACCTCTACGTGTGCCACTACTGCCCCGCGTGAGTTAGTGGACCCACACCACCCACTCCCCACAACACCTCCCCAACACCCCCCAACACCCCCCCCACCCACCCCCCAACACCCCCCCCCACCCACTCCCCAACACCCCCCCCACCCACTCCCCAACACCCCCCCCACCCACCCCCCAACACCCCCCACCCACCCCCCAACACCCCCCCCACCCACTCCCCAACACCCTCCACCCACTCCCCAACACCCCCCCACACCCACTCCCCAACACCCCCCACCCACCCCCCAACACCGCCCCCACCCACTCCCCAACACCCCCCCCCCCACTCCCCAACACCCCCCCACCCACCCCCCAACACCCCCCCCCCACCCACCCCCCACCATCCTCCCCACTGCGTGCAGAGGGAACCTGGTCACCAGGATCAACAAACCCTACGACCTGGGGACTCCGTGCCAGGCCTGCCCCCATAGCTGCGACAACAGCCTGTGCAGTGAGTTACACGCACACCCACGGCACATACTCACGCACCCACGCACACACTCACGCACCCACACACCCACGCACCCACGCACACACCCACACACCCACGCACCCACGCACACACCCACCCACGCACACACACACACACTCACGCACCCACACACCCACGCACCCACGCACACACTCACGCACCCACGCACACACCCACGCACACACCCACGCACCCACACACCCACGCACGCACCCACGCACACACTCACGCATCCACCCACGCACACACCCACGCACACACTCACGCACCCACGCACACACTCACGCACCCACGCACACACCCCACGCACTCACGAACCTACACGCACACGCACGCACCCACACACCCACACGCACACACCCACGCACACACTCACGCACTCACGAACCTACACGCACACACACGCACGCACTCACACGCACACCCACGCACCCACGTGCACACCCACGCACCCACGCACACCCACACACACCCACCCACTTACGCACACACTCACGCACCCACGCACGCACTCATGAACCTACACGCACACGCATGCACCCACACACCCACACACGCACACCCACGCACCCACACCCACACACACCCACCCACTTACGACACACTCACGCACCCACGCACGCACTCATGAACCTACACGCACACGCACGCACCCACACACCCACACACGCACACGCACGCACCCACACCCACACACACCCACCCACTTACGGACACACTCACGCACCCACGCACGCACTCATGAACCTACACGCACACGCACGCACCCACACACCCACACACGCACACGCACGCACCCACGCGCACACACACACACCCACAGAGGCCGATCTTGACACCGCTGGTACTAATCAACGGCAAGTCCACTCAGCTCCACATCCTCCTGTACCACATCACTCCATCACTTCTCTAGCCCGTGCCGCGCCCGTTTAGCCCCTTCGATCCGGCCGGACAAAAGCTGTTTGGGCAAGCGGTGGCTGGGCATGCGGGCTACATGACCCAGCCAACGCAGCCTTGGCCCGCCGGAGGTACTCCCCGATGGGACTTTGTCCAGATTTCGACGATTTGTGAGCTCCTCACACAATCCAGCCTGGTTAAACCCACGATTGATCGTAGGCATGCCAGCCTAAATGTTTCTAACCGGCGAAGATGTTCCATTAGGGGGTCCACGTTTCGCAAGCGTAGAGAAGGGAGGGAATGACCGTGGCCGAGAAGACCCGAAGCTTCGTGCGGAGCGACAGACTAAGTAGCTTCCACACAGCGTTACGCAGCCGACCAAAAGATAATGCCGCTCGACTGATTCGGAGTGAGACCTCTGCTGTTAAACCGGAGCGGGTCGCACACTGCCCAGGTATGGGAAACTCTCCACTCTCTCCACAACTGCCCCATCACCGTTTGGGAGTTGTGGGGGTGGAGTGCCCGATGGTACAAAATACCCAGGCAGGTGTTTCGTTTTTGTGGGGCTGATGGTAAGGCCCCACCTCTTGGTGGCACGCTCCAGTTTCAGCAGCAGCAACTCCAACTCCTCCTGTGAGTGAGCCGCAATTACCAGGTCGTCAGAATACATAACGTGGTTGACCAATAGGGAGCCATCCCGTGACCGCACCCGGGCATCGATCAGCCTCCCGTTGTATCTGTACCAGATGGAAATTCCTCCGGTACAGCTACTGAAGGCCTCACGAACTACGTGGTCGAAATAGATGTTAAATAATGTGGGAGCCAGAGGACATCCCTGTTGCACCCCAAGGTGTACAGGGCATGGCTCTGACTCCCGGCCACGTAGTTTTACCCGGGCCTGCTCACCATCATGAAGGTCCTTAATGAGCGTGAGCAGAGGGTCAGGGACTCCCAAAGCACGAAAAAGAACCCAGAGCCCAGGCTAACTGATGGTATCATAGGCCTTGACCAGGTCAGTGACGCAGAGATGTAGGTCTTGTTGGAATTCCCTACACCTCTGCTGTAGCAGACGGATAGGAAATACGGCATCTGTGCAGGACCGCCCTTTCCTGGCACCGCATTGGGGCTCCGCAAGCCTCTCCTCAGCGTGCCTAGCAAGGCGATGTTGAATAATCCTTGCCAGGACCTGTCCCGGCACACTGAGGAGTGAGATTCCCCTGTAGTTATTACAATCTGTGCGGTCCCCCTTCTTAAAGAGGGGGACCACCAGGGCATCCTTCCAATCCTGCGGAACCCGTCCAGTGGTCCAGACTGTTGTTATGATGCCATGTAGGGCAGTCTGCGCACAAACGCCACCCTCCCTCAGCATTTCGCTTGGGAGATCATCTCTGCCCGGTGCCTTTCCTGGCCTCAGACTCTGGATCGCCTTCAGTACTTCCTCAACGGATGGAACCTCAGCCAGCCACTCACAGGGGGTGACTTCCTCCTCCAATATTTGAGGCACCGCAGCCTCAGCAGGGTCATCCCCACTTTGTCCCATGATCTTTTCCAGGCTGAGGGATTCGCCCCATCCCCCAGGACCTCACAGAAATGCTCAGCAAATCTGCACACACACACACAGATTCACAAACAAACAGACTCACACACAGACTCAAAGATCAAAGATCCCCCGTATAGCCTTAACAGACTGTAGGGGCAAGTGCTGTTAGCAAGCACCTATGAAGGCCGGAACGGTACACGAGGGGGTGGGTGGCCAGCACCACGCCCGACCGCCTTTGTCTCCCCAGTGGCGATGTTTACACACCGCACCAGGTACTCATTTCAGGCTGAGTCGACCTAGGGGAGGCCCAGGACCGGTTCAGATAATCGTCATTGGTGTTGGCCGTGTGCGGGAATCGAACCCGTGTCTCCAGGTTCATAGCGCAGCGCGCTAACCGCTACACTACCGCTCCCCACACACAGACTCACACACACACACAGACTCACACACAGACTCACAAACACACACAGCACAGACTCACACACACAGACTCACTCACACACAGACTCACACACACAGACTCACACACACACACAGACTCACACACACACAGACTCACACACAGACTCACACACACACAGACTCACACACAGACTCACACACAGACTCACACACACACACAGACTCACACACACACAGACTCACACACACACAGACTCACACACACACAGACTCACACACAGACTCACACAGACTCACACACAGACTCACACACACACACAGACTCACACACACACACAGACTCACACACAGACTCACACACACTCAGACTCACACACAGACTCACACACACACAGCACAGACTCACACACACACAGACTCACACACACACAGCACAGACTCACTCACACACAGACTCACACACACACAGACTCACACACAGACTCACACACAGACTCACTCACACACAGACTGACACACCCTTGAATTTCGCAGCCAACCCGTGCCTCTACGCGGACAAGTTCAGCAACTGCCCGCAGCTGTTCAGCGCCTACGGCTGCGGGAACGACGGCGCGGGGGGAACCTTCGTGCAGACAAACTGCCCTGCCAAGTGCAGGTGCACGACGGAGGTGCAGTGATGGAACCGCGTCACGACTCGCTCCACCCCCCTCGCTCCACCCCCCCTCGCTACACCCCCCCTCGCTACACCCCCCTCGCTTCCACCCCCCTCGCTACAACCCCCCTCGCTCCCCCCCACCCCCCTCGCTCCACCCCCCTCGCTACACCCCCCTCGCTCCCCCCCACCCCCTCGCTCCACCCCCCTCGCTACAACCCCCCTCGCTCCCCCCCACCCCATCGCTCCACCCCCCTCGCTCCACCCCCCTCGCTCCACCCCCCCTCGCTCCAACCCCCCTCGCTCCCCCCACCCCCCTCGCTCCACCCCCCTCGCTACACCCCCCTCGCTCCCCCCCCCTCACTCCCCCCCACCCCCTCGCTCCACCCCAATCCCCTCGCTCCCACCCCTCACTCTACCCCCATCCACCTCGCCCCCCCCCCCTCGCCCCCCCCCCACCCCCTCGCTCCCCCCCACCCCTCGCTCCACCCCCCTCGCTCCACCCCCCTCGCTCCCCCCACCCCCTCGCCCACCTCCCTCGCTACACCCCCCTCGCTCCCCCCCTCACTCCCCCCCACCCCCCTCGCTCCACCCCAATCCCCTCGCTCCCACCCCTCACTCTACCCCCATCCACCTCGCCCCCCCCCTCGCCCCCCCCCCCACCCCCCCTCGCTCCCCCCCACCCCCCTCGCTCCACCCCCCTCGCTCCCCCCCACCCCTCGCTCCACCCCCTCGCTCCACCCCCCTCGCTCCCCCCCCCCCACCCCCTCGCTCCACCCCCCTCGCTACACCCCCCTCGCTCCCCCCCCTCACTCCCCCCCACCCCCTCGCTCCACCCCAATCCCCTCGCTCCCACCCCTCACTCTACCCCCACCTCCCTCGCACCCCCCCCTCGCCCCCCCCACCCCTCGCCCCCCACCCCCTCGCCCCACCCCACCCCTCGCCCCCCACCCCCCTAGCTCCCCCCCACCCCTCACTCCCCCCCACCCCTCACTCCCCCCACCCCTCACTCCCCCCACCCCTCACTCCCCCCACCCCTCACTCCCCCCACCCCTCACTCCCCCCACCCCTCACTCCCCCACCCCTCACTCCCCCCACCCCCCTCGCTCCCCCCCCCTCGCGTCCGCGCCGTTCGTCGCGAGCGCGCAACGCAAGTCCCATCGAATAAAGTGGAACGACTTCCGTGGAGTTCCGCTTCGCACGGGGCGTCTGGCTTGGCGCGCGTGTGTGTGTGTTGTGTGCGTGTGTTGCGTGTGCGTGTTGTGTGTGTGTGCGTGTTGCGTGTGTGTGTTGTGTGTGTGTTGTGTGCGTGTGTTGCGTGTGCGTGTTGTGTGTGTGTTGTGCGCGTGTGCGTGCGACGTCGTCGTCCGGTAGCGGCGCAGTGTGTGGTGGTGTGGTACAGCTGGTGTGGTACAGCCGCTGTGGTACAGCCGCTGTGGTACAGCCGCTGTGGTACAGCCGCTGTGGTACAGCCGCTGTGGTACAGCCGCTGTGGTACAGCCGCTGTGGTACAGCCGCTGTGGTACAGCCGCTGTGGTACAGCGCTGTGGTACAGCCGCTGTGGTACAGCCGCTGTGGTACAGCCGCTGTGGTACAGCCGCTGTGGTACAGCCGCTGTGGTACAGCCGCTGTGGTACAGCCGCTGTGGTACAGCCGCTGTGGTACAGCCGCTGTGGTACAGCCGCTGTGGTACAGCCGCTGTGGTACAGCCGCTGTGGTACAGCCGCTGTGGTACAGCCGCTGTGGTACAGCCGCTGTGGTACAGCCGCTGTGGTACAGCCGCTGTGGTACAGCCGCTGTGGTACAGCCGCTGTGGTACAGCCGCTGTGGTACAGCCGCTGTGGTACAGCCGCTGTGGTACAGCCGCTGTGGTACAGCCGCTGTGGTACAGCCGCTGTGGTACAGCCGCTGTGGTACAGCCGCTGTGGTACAGCCGCTGTGGTACAGCCGCTGTGGTACAGCTGGTGGTGGCATCTGCCAGTCATCTCAGTCGGTCAACCCAAGGCACCTGGGTCTGCCCCGTGACGTCACGAGGGGGTGGGGGGTGGGGTTTGAGAAATGTGACGTCGCATCAAAATGCGCAACTTTAAATAAATGTAGACAACACGTTCCGCTTAGTTAAATAGACTTTTTTTACATATAACATGTTTTTCTCCTACAACATCAGAGTGCAGCGCCACATTAAATACGCACTACAATGACAATATTTAAAGCGATTTGAAGCATGTTTTATATATTTTGGGGGGGGGGGGGGGCAGAGCTTTGTGACGTCATATTTGAGGGGGGGGGGTCTGACTTTTGTGACGCCGTGTGACGAGAAGGGGGGGGTCAAAAATCGTCCAAAATCGCGTGACGTCATTTATGGACGGCCCCAATGAAGGCCGGCACGGCCACGCTAGGGGAGGGAGGTGGGTGGACAGCACCACGCCCGGCCGCCTTTGTCTCCCCTCGTGGTACTCAATTGAGGTTGAGTCGACCTAGGGGAGACCCAGGACCGGTTCGGATATTCGCTACTGGTGTTCGTGGCCGTGAGCGTGAATCGAACTCGGGTCGCCGGGGTCGTAGCGCAGCGTAGCGCTGATCGCTACAACAACCACCACCACCCACCAACTACCACCAACTACCCACCAACCACCAACCCACCCACCACCACCCTCTCTCACCAACTACCACCAACGAACATCAACCAACCACCACCACCACCCACCACCAACCACCATCAACCACCAACCACCACCAACCAACCACCAACCACAGCCAATCACCACAACCCACCACCACCCACCACCAACCAAACACCACCAACCACCACCCACGACCCACCACACACGACCCCCTCCCACCAACCACCACCGCCAACCAACCACCCACCCAACCAACCACCCACCACCAACCACCACCCACCACCACCACCATCCACCCGCTGCTCCACGTAACGCGGCCACCGCTCTGCGTCAACGTCCATCCGGAGGGAGAACGCGAAGACGGCAAAGCCGCGGAAGAGGTGGCGCACAGAGATTCAACAACAACAGCCCGAACCTGGGAGAGAACTCGGTCTCGTCGTCGTCGTGCAAGAGAGTTGCTGGCTATTTGAGTCAGCGCCGTCAACGTTAGACGGCTCGTGTTGTGTACAGCCGAGGCTGAGCTACCGTGGGGAGTGTGTGGACGGTGTTGATACTGGTAGGAAACGAAGTGAACCAGCCTACAATAGATTATATCGTCCGTCCGTCCGATTAGGTGTAGCAACATTGCCCCTCTACTGCAAACACTTGGCAGGACCCTATAAAAACCTTTAGACTCAGTGAGGCTTTCCTGGCTAAACAAGTGTAACATTCCCTTATAATTCCCCGAGATAGTTTTTTAATTAAAACATTTAAATTCAAAATTAACTCACAGCGACCTAGAGCCTACAGCTAGACCTAAAGCCTAGAACTAGGCCTCAAACTCTCCCCTTCGTATTGTCCGATTAGGTGTAGCAACATTGCCCCCTACTGCAAACACTTGGCAGGACTTTTCGATTTAAAGCTTTCGTGACTGCAGGGATTCATCTTCTTGGTTCTTTCGGTAAAGTCACGTAGAAGGGAAGTAACAAAATAATAAAAATAAAAACATAATAAAACAATTCTCACGACGTTTCGGCCACAACGCAAGCAGCCATCCTCATTTCTTCGCCTGAGGATGGCTGCTTGCGTTGTGGCCGAAACGTCGTGAGAATTGTTTTATTATGTTTTATTTTTATTATTTTGTTTACTTCCCTTCTACGTGACTTTACCGAAAGAACCAAGAAGACTTGGCAGGACCCTATAAAAACCTTTAGACTCAGTGAAGCTTTCCTGGCTAAATAAGTGTAACATTCCCTTATAATTCCCCGAGATAGTTTTTAATTAAAACATTTAAATTCAAAATTAACTCACGAGCGGCCTAAAGCCTACAGCTAGGCCTAAAGCCTAGAACTAGGCCTCAAACTCTCCCTTCGTATTGTCCGATTAGGTGGAGCAACATTGCCCCCCTACTGCAAACACTTGGCAGGACCCTATAAAAACCTTTAGATTCAGTGAGGCTTTCCTGGCTAAATAAGTGTAACATTCCCTTATAATTCCCCGAGATAGTTTTTAATTAAAACATTTAAATTCAAAATTAACTCACAGCGGCCTAGAGCCTACAGCTAGGCCTAAAGCCTAGAACTAGGCCTCAAACTCTCCCTTCGTATCGTACCCCCCCGCCATTTCATTTTATTATAGCCATTCATGTGTTCGTTCCTACCAGCCCACCCCGCAGGGACCTGTTAAATTCTAGATTTGAAGCTTTCGTGACCGCAAGGATTCATATTCTTAGGATTTTTTCGATAAAGAAGGTGCCTCCTACAAAGATTGTCTCCGACTCGCTGACTCTACACATGCATCGACTCACGTAGTCACTCGCCCACACAACTCACCCATCCTCCTATTAGCATGGTTGGCTACGTACGGTGCGAACAAAGTTCAACGTCGAGTTGCTTGGACTGTTTCAATCCGTGAATTCCTCCCATCGTACCCCTCTCCCCCATCCCCCAAAAACTCTGACAACTCCAACCACACAATTGGAACCTCATTTGCCAGAAGAAAAAATATGAGAATTGTTTTTTTTTATCCTTTTATCTGGCAACAAAACTGACACCACCTTACTCGGTTTGAACCACCTCGACGGGGAGGGGTTTCCGTGCGTGTGTAGTCGTGTACAGTGTAGTGTATAGTGTAGTGTATAGTAGTGTAGTGGTATAGTAGTGTATAGTGTAGTATACTAGTACAGCACTAGTGTATAGTGTAGTGTATAGTAGTGTATAGTGTAGTGTATAGTGTAGTGTATAGTAGTGTATAGTGTAGTGTATAGTAGTGTATAGTGTAGTGTATAGTAGTGTATAGTGTAGTGTATAGTGTAGTGTATAGTAGTGTAGTGTATAGTAGTGTATAGTGTAGTGTATAGTATTGTATAGTAGTGTACAGTGTAGTGTATAGTGTAGTGTATAGTAGTGTATAGTGTAGTGTATAGTATTGTATAGTAGTGTACAGTGTAGTGTATAGTGTAGTGTATAGTAGTGTATAGTGTAGTGTATAGTAGTGTATAGTGTAGTGTATAGTAGTGTATAGTGTAGTGTATAGTATTGTATAGTAGTGTACAGTGTAGTGTATAGTGTAGTGTATAGTAGTGTATAGTGTAGTGTATAGTAGTGTATAGTGTAGTGTATAGTAGTGTATAGTGTAGTGTATAGTAGTGTATAGTAGTGTATAGTGTAGTGTATAGTAGTGTATAGTGTAGTGTATAGTAGTGTATAGTAGTGTATAGTGTAGTGTATAGTAGTGTATTGTGTAGTGTATAGTAGTGTATAGTGTAGTGTATAGTGTAGTGTATAGTAGTGTAGTGTATAGTGTAGTGTATAGTAGTGTAGTGTATAGTGTAGTGTATAGTAGTGTAGTGTATAGTGTAGTGTATAGTGTAGTGTATAGTAGTGTAGTGTATAGTGTAGTGTATAGTGTAGTGTATAGTGTAGTGTATAGTAGTGTATAGTGTAGTCTATAGTAGTGTATAGTGTAGTGTATAGTGTAGTCTATAGTAGTGTAGGGGTATAGTAGTGTATAGTGTAGTGTATAGTAGTGTATAGTGTAGTGTATAGTGTAGTGTATAGTAGTGTATAGTGTAGTGTATAGTGTAGTGTATAGTAGTGTATAGTGTAGTGTACTAGTACAGCGCACCGGTTGTGTGTTGGAGAGCCAAGCCACAACATTTACAATCTGAGCTACGACGTTTCGCCAGTAATTACAACCAGCTTCATCAGGCGACAGCCAGATTTGTGGAGAAGTCCACCTGTTTCGTTCCTTATATAGAGACGTAGATGTGGTGATTATTGAGGCAATGTACATGATGCATGTGCATTACGCGAGCCCTTTGAGCTTGTCCTTCCTGTCTATTGTGTTTATTCAATAGGGATTACCGTAGGTAAGGCTATTTTAATGAACAGGGCGTGGAGAAAAATCCACGTGACCACAGGAAGAGAGAGAGAGAGAAATGCAAATTCCAAATATACAGCAGCAGGTGCCAGGGTCGGGATCGACCCCACGACCTCCTGTATACCAGGCGAGGTAGTTAACACGGCGCATTCATCGCGGTCCCTTGACTTGGGAATAATGATGTATTCACCACGGACCTTTGCATCGGACTCGATGGAAAGGTAGTGTGTTCATCGCGGTCCCTCCAATCCACTGTGTAATTCATTCACCGCGGTCCCTTCAATCCACTGTGCAATTCATTCACCGCGGACCCTTCAATCCACTGTGCAATTCATTCACCGCGGTCCCTTCAATCCACTGTGTAATTCATTCACCGCGGTCCCTTCAATCCACTGTGTAATTCATTCACCGCGGTCCCTTCAATCCACTGTGTAATTAATTCACCGCGGTCCCTCCAATCCACTGTGTAATTCATTCACCGCGGTCCCTTCAATCCACTGTGCAATTCATTCACCGCGGTCCCTTCAATCCACTGTGTAATCTATTCACCGCGATCCCTTCAATCCACTGTGTAATTAATTCACCGCGGTCCCTTCAATCCACTGTGCAATTCATTCACCGCGGTCCCTCCAATCCACTGTGCAATTCATTCACCGCGGTCCCTCCAATCCACTGTGTAATTCATTCACCGCGGTCCCTTCAAACCACTGTGCAATTCATTCACCGCGGTCCCTCCAATCCACTGTGTAATTCATTCACCGCAGTCCCTTCAATCCACTGTGTAATTCATTCACCGCAGTCCCTCCAATCCACTGTGTAATTCATTCACCGCAGTCCCTCCAATCCACTGTGTAATTCATTCACCGCGGTCCCTCCAACCCACTGTGCAATTCATTCACCGCAGTCCCTTCAATCCACTGTGTAATTCATTCACCGCGGTCCCTTCAATCTACTGTGTAATTCATTCACGGCGGTCCCTTCAATCCACTGTGCAATTCATTCACCGCGGTCCCTTCAATCCACTGTGCAATTCATTCACCGCGGTCCCTTCAATCCACTGTGTAATTCATTCACCGCGGTCCCTTCAATCCACTGTGCAATTCATTCACCGCGGTCCCTCCAATCCACTGTGCAATTCATTCACCGCGGTCCCTTCAATCCACTGTGCAATTCATTCACCGCGGTCCCTCCAATCCACTGTGTAATTCATTCACCGCGGTCCCTTCAATCCATTGTGCAATTCATTCACCGCAGTCCCTCCAATCCACTGTGTAATTCATTCACCGCAGTCCCTCCAATCCACTGTGTAATTAATTCACCGCAGTCCCTCCAATCCACTGTGTAATTCATTCACCGCAGTCCCTCCAATCCACTGTGCAATTCATTCACCGCGGTCCCTTCAATCCACTGTGCAATTCATTCACCGCGGTCCCTTCAATCCACTGTGTAATTCATTCACCGCGGTCCCTTCAATCCACTGTGCAATTCATTCACCGCAGTCCCTCCAATCCACTGTGCAATTCATTCACCGCGGTCCCTTCAATCCACTGTGCAATTCATTCACCGCGGTCCCTTCAATCCACTGTGTAATTCATTCACCGCGGTCCCTTCAATCCACTGTGTAATTCATTCACCGCGGTCCCTTCAATCCACTGTGCAATTCATTCACCGCGGTCCCTTCAATCCACTGTGCAATTCATTCACCGCGGTCCCTCCAATCCACTGTGTAATTCATTCACCGCGGTCCCTTCAATCCACTGTGCAATTCATTCACCGCAGTCCCTCCAATCCACTGTGCAATTCATTCACCGCGGTCCCTTCAATCCACTGTGCAATTCATTCACCGCGGTCCCTTCAATCCATTGTGCAATTCATTCACCGCGGTCCCTTCAATCCATTGTGTAATTCATTCACCACGGTCCCTCCAATCCACGGTGTAATTCATTCACCGCGGTCCCTCCAATCCACTGTTTAATTCATTCACCGCGGTCCCTTCATTCCACTGTGTAATTCATTCACCGCGGTCCCTCCAATCCACTGTGTAATTCATTCACCGCGGTCCCTTCAATCCATTGTGCAATTCATTCACCGCGGTCCCTTCAATCCACTGTGTAATCTATTCACCGCGGTCCCTCCAATCCACTGTGTAATTCATTCACCGCGGTCCCTTCAATCCATTGTGCAATTCATTCACCGCGGTCCCTTCATTCCACTGTGTAATCTATTCACCGCGGTCCCTCCAATCCACTGTGTAATTCATTCACCGCGGTCCCTTCAATCCATTGTGCAATTCATTCACCGCGGTCCCTTCAATCCATTGTGCAATTCATTCACCGCGGTCCCTCCAATCCACGGTGTAATTCATTCACCGCGGTCCCTTCAATCCATTGTGCAATTCATTCACCGCGGTCCCTTCATTCCACTGTGTAATCTATTCACCGCGGTCCCTCCAATCCACTGTGTAATTCATTCACCGCGGTCCCTTCATTCCACTGTGTAATCTATTCACCGCGGTCCCTCCAATCCACTGTGTAATTCATTCACCGCGGTCCCTTCATTCCACTGTGTAATCTATTCACCGCGGTCCCTCCAATCCACTGTTTAATTCATTCACCGCGGTCCCTTCATTCCACTGTGTAATCTATTCACCGCGGTCCCTCCAATCCACTGTGTAATTCATTCACCGCGGTCCCTTCAATCCATTGTGCAATTCATTCACCGCGGTCCCTTCAATCCACTGTGTAATTCATTCACCGCGGTCCCTCCAATCCACTGTTTAATTCATTCACCGCGGTCCCTTCATTCCACTGTGTAATCTATTCACCGCGGTCCCTCCAATCCACTGTGTAATTCATTCACCGCGGTCCCTTCATTCCACTGTGTAATCTATTCACCGCGGTCCTTCCAATCCACTGTTTAATTCATTCACCGCGGTCCCTTCATTCCACTGTGAAATCTATTCACCGCGGTCCCTCCAATCCACTGTTTAATTCATTCACCGCGGTCCCTTCATTCCACTGTGAAATCTATTCACCGCGGTCCCTCCAATCCACTGTTTAATTCATTCACCGCGGTCCCTTCATTCCACTGTGTAATCTATTCACCGCGGTCCCTCCAATCCACTGTTTAATTCATTCACCGCGGTCCCTTCATTCCACTGTGAAATCTATTCACCGCGGTCCCTCCAATCCACTGTGTAATTCTTTCACCGCGGTCCCTCCAATCCACTGTGTAATCTATTCACCGCGTCTTCTTGGTTCTTTCGGTAAAGTCACGTAGAAGGGAAGGAATAAAATAATTCTCAGAATTATAATTATTTTGAGAATTATTTTATTATATTTTATTTTTATTATTTTATTACTTCCCTTCTACGTGACTTTACCGAAAGAACAAAGAAGATGAATCCCTGCAGTCACGAAAGCTTTAACTCGAAATTTTATGATGTTAAATTTGTATTATTTTATTACTTCCCTTCTACGTGACTTTACCGAAAGAACCAAGAAGATGAATCCCTGCAGTCACGAAAGCTTTAACTCGAAATTCATTCGCCGCGGTCCCTTCTCTCCCTACTGCATGCGTCGCGTGTTCACCGCGGCCCCTTGTGCCTACTGTACACGGCGCATTCAAACCACACGAAGATGCGGTTCGGCGTTCGGCTCGTGGTAAATGCGTCTCGCTCCGACAGAACCACCACTCCAACTCACTCCCCGTCTCACGCCTGCCACCATCTCTCCCTTACAATCATCATCATCATCATCGTCGTCATCGTCGTCGTCGTCATCGTAACATTGCTCAACTCAATGGAAGTTAATTCTAGATGTGAAGCTGTCGTGACTGCAATGATTCATATTCATATTCTAAGTTTTTTTTCGGTAAAGTCACGTAGGTAAAAAAACATTCAAAAGTAAAATAAAATGAAATAAAAATCACGACGTTTCGGAGGCAACACAAGCTTCCGTCTTCAGGTGGTACCGTCACAGCCACGACAGCTGTATCAAGTAAATGAGAGATTACAAGAGCTACCACTCCGTTTATATAATGGTTGGAGAAGGGGGTGGGGTAAGGGCCGTATACTTTGTATTAATATGGTAAGGTGAGGCTTATTTTATTTTACTTTGTAATGTTTTTACCTACGTGACTTTACCGAAAAAACTCAATAGAAGTGTTGCCATAACTCGTTTCTGTGTACAACTCTTGACAGTGCCGTTTGGTTCTTTCGGTGAAATTCACGTATGAAGATAAAATAATAAATTAAATAATAGCATACTACGACGTTTCGATTGTAACGCAAGCAATCGTCATCATCAGGTATAAATTAAATAGCAACAAAAAATCTAACCAGAAAACTATAGACAGACATGTGTTACTCTCTGTGTATCTTGGTGATATCTGTCTGCTTATATGTCTGTCTATAGTTTTCTGGTTAGATTTGTGTTGCTATTTCATTTATACCTGATGACGATTGCTTGCGTTGCAATCGAAACGTCGTAGTATGCCATTATTTAATTCATTATTTTATCTTTACACGTCACTTTACCGAAATAACCAAAGGGTAATTCCTGCAGTCACCCAAGCTCCAAATGTAAGATCTTGACAGTGCTGTTTGTTGCTACCCGCTTGGTAGCCAACACTCAGCACCTCCGATCGGCAACGGTTGGCTACATACGGTGCGAAGAAAGTTCAGCCCACGTGCGTTGGCTGCGTTGTGTGCGCGCAAGAGTGTGACGGTCATGCCTCTCACGACACCAAGTGGCAGGGTTCGGTTCCCGGCTAAGGCCGCACCCTCCACCCCCTTCTCTCTCTCTCTGTGTGGCGATTGTGTTGTGTGTGTGTTTTGTGTTGTGTGTGTGTGTTGTGTGTGGGTTGAGTTGTGTGTGTGTGTTGTGTGTGTTGTGTTGTGTGTGTTGTGTGTGTTGTGTGTGTTGAGTTGTGTGTGTGTGTGTTGTGTGTGTGTGTTGTGTGTGGCGATTGTGTGTTCTCCACGCTGGTCTGGAGAGTGTTGTGTTGTGTGTGCTGTGTATGGTGTGTGTTGTGTGTGTTTGTTGTGTGTGTTGTGGTCTGTGTGTTGTGTGTTGAGTTGTGTGTGTGTTGTGTGTGTGTTGAGTTGTGTGTGTGTGTGGTGTGTGTGTGTGGTGTGTGTGTGCTGTGTGTGGTGTGTTGTGTGTGTATGGTGTGTGTGTGGTGTGTGTGTGTGGTGTGTTAAGTTGTTGTGTGGTGTGTGTGTGTGGTGTGTGTGTTGTGTGTGTTGTGTGGGTTGTGTGTGTGTGGTGTGTTAAGTTGTTGTGTGTGTGGTGTGTGTGTGTTGTGTGTGTGGTGTGTTAAGTTGTTGTGTTGTGTGTGGTGTGTGTGGTGTGTGTGTTGTGTGTGTTGTGTGTGTGTGGTGTGTTAAGTTGTTGTGTTGTGTGTGTGGTGTGTGTGTGGTGTGTGTGTGGTGTGTATGGTGTGTGTGTGGTGTGTGTGTTGAGTGTGTTCTCCCCGCAGGTCTGGAGAGTGTTGTGTGTGTTGTGTAGGGTGTGTTGTGTGTGTGTGTTGTGTGTGTGTTGTGTGTTGTCTGTGTTGTGTGTTGTCTGTGTTGTGTGTGTGTGTTGTGTGTGTTCTCCCCGCTGATCTGGAGAGTGTTGTGTTGTGTGTGTGTGTTGTGTGTTGAGTTGTGTGTGTTGTGTGTTGAGTTGTGTGTGTTGTGTGTGTATGGTGTGTGTGTTTTGTGTGTGTGCTGTGTGTGTGTTGTGTGTGTGCTGTGTGTGTGTGTGTGGTGTGTGTGCTGTGTGTGTGTGGTGTGTTAAGTTGTTGTGTGGTGTGTGTGTTGTGTGTGTTGTGTGTGTGTGGTGTATTAAGTTGTTGTGTTGTGTGTGGTGTGTGTGTGGTGTGTGTGTGTGGTGTGTTAAGTTGTTGTGTTGTGTGTGTGGTGTGTGTGTTGTGTGTGTTGTGTGTGTGTTGTGTGTGTGTGGCGTGTTAAGTTGTTGTGTTGTGTGTGTGTGGTGTGTGTGTTGTGTGTGTTGTGTGTGTGTGGTGTGTTAAGTTGTTGTGTGGTGTGTGTGTGGTGTGTATGGTGTGTGTGTGGTGTGTGTGTTGAGTGTGTTCTCCCCGCAGGTCTGGAGAGTGTTGTGTGTGTTGTGTAGGGTGTGTTGTGTGTGTGTGTTGTGTGTGTGTTGTGTGTTGTCCGTGTTGTGTGTTGTCTGTGTTGTGTGTGTGTGTGTTGTGTGTGTTCTCCCCGCTGGTCTGGAGAGTGTTGTGTTGTGTGTGTGTGTTGTGTGTTGAGTTGTGTGTTGAGTTGTGTGTGTTGTGTGTGTGTATGGTGTGTGTGTTGTGCGTGTGTGTTGTGTGTGTGCTGTGTGTGTGTTGTGTGTGTGCTGTGTGTGTGTGTGTAGTGTGTGTGCTGTGTGTTGTGTGCTGTGTGTGTATGCTGTGTGTGTGTGCTGTGTGTGTGTTGTGTGTGTGCTGTGTGTTGTGTGTGTGCTGTGTGTGTGTTGTGTGTGTGCTGTGTGTGTATTGTGTGTGCGTTGTGTGTGTGCTGTGTGTGTGTGCTGTGTGTGTGTTGTGTGTGTGTTGTGTGTGTTATGTGTGTGTGTTGTGTGTGTGCTGTGTGCGTGTTGTGTGTGTGTTGTGTGTGTGTGTTGTGTGTGTTTTGTGTGTATGGTGTGTGTGTTTTGTATGTATGGTGTGTGTGTGTTGTGTGTGTATGGTGTGTGTGTGTGGTGTGTGTGTATGGTGTGTGTGTTGTGTGTGTGTTGAGTTGTGTATGGTGTGTGTGTTGTGTGTGTTGTGTGTGTGTGCTGTGTGTGTGTTGTGTGTGTTGTGTGTGTTGTGTGTGTTGTGTGTGTATGGTGTGTGTGTTGTGTGTATATGGTGTGTGTGTTGTGTATGGTGAGTTGTGTATGTTGTGTGTGGTGTGTGTGTTGTGCCCCCCCCCCCCCATGTATCGTCTCAAGGCTTAAACGAGCAACCTGTTGTGATGTTTATACATCGCCACTCGGGGAGACAAAGGCGGCCGGGCGTGGTGCCCTGTTGGCCGTCAAAGGTGCTCGCTAACAGCACTTGCCCCAACAGCCAGCTAAAGGCTATAGCGCTTCTGCATGGGTTTCCACCGGTTTTCTCTCCTATAACAGACACAATGTATCTTCTTGGTTCTTTCGGTAAAGTCACGTAGAAGGGAAGTAATAAAATAATAAAAATAAAACATTATAAAGTAATTCTCACGACGTTTCGGCCACAACGCAAGCAGCCGTCCTCAGGTGAAGACCAGGTCTGTCGGGGAGACAGCGTGATAATGAGAATTATTTTATGATGTTTTATTTTTATTATTTTATTTCTTCCCTTCTACGTGACTTTACCGATAGAACCAAGAAGATGAATCCCTGCAGTCACGAAAGCTTTAAATCGAAATTTTATGATGTTTTATTTTTATTATTTTATTTCTTCCCTTCTACGTGACTTTACCGAAAGAACCAAGAAGATGAATCCCTGCAGTCACGAAAGCTTTAAATCGAGACACAATGTAACTGCTTAAAACATCACACTTATTAAAAATGACCTTCAATTAGGGTCACACGCAGAAGCAGCAACAGCAACAACATCGCCCCAACTGCGAAACAGAGGTCGCAACCGGGTACCCGATACCCGTACCCTACCCGATACCCGGCTACCCGTACCCGGCCGGGTACGGGTAGACCGTGAGTCACTGGTGAGTCACCGTTTGTCACTCATTTCCCAACGTCTTGTCTCTTCTCACAATTCAAGTTCCTAGAATCAACCCACCCGCGCCTGCAACATGGCTTCATCCCAGAGGTCGCAATCAGGTACCCGATACCCGTACCCTACCTGTACGGGTACCCGTTTGCGACCCTGGTGCGGCCGGGTACGGGTAGCCGGGTAAGGAATCAAAACCCGTTTGCGACCTCTGCTGCGAAAGCATTGACACGACCCTCCTGACACAGATTTTTTGAGAGTCGTTGAAGCTTTCCTGGGTAGCCAAGCGGGATAGTGTGACGTCGTGTGGAGGTGTAGGTTTCCGAGGTTCACTCGGCCTGAAATGAGTAGCTGGTGCGGTGTGTAAACATCGCCACTGGGGAGACAAAGGCGGCCGGGCGTGGTGCTGGCCACCCACCCACCCACCCCCTCGTGTGCCGTGCCGAACTTAATAGGTGCTGCTCGCAAACTGCACTTGCCCGTACAGTCTGTTAAGGCTATACGGGGGATCTTTGTCTTTGTTTGTGTGTGTGTGCCATAGGTGGGGAGCAGTGGTGTAGCGGTTAGCGCTACGCTGCGCTATGAACCCGGCGACCCGGGTTCGATTCCCGCTCACGGCCAACACCAGTGACGATTATCTGAACCGGTCATTGATCCTCCCTTAGGTCGACTCGGCCTCAAATGAGTACCTGGTGCGATGTGTAGTAAACATCGCCACTGGGGAGACAAAGGCTGCCGGGAGTGGTGCTGGCCACCCACCCCCTCGTGTGCCGTGCCGGCCTTCATAGGTGCTGCTCGCAAACTGCACTTGCCCCGACAGTCTGTTAAGGCTACGTGGGGGGTCTTTATCTTGTGTGTGTGTGTGTAGGTCTGCAGCATGAGCGGCGGTCGCATCTGCTCCCGGCTTCTCTCAGTGACTCCGCTGAGCTGCAAAGTGAAATCGCGCAGATCGCTGAGTAAGTGACGGACGCGGCAGACGCTTGCGATGCCTGATTATAACACTGGTCGACGCACTTTTTCTGCCATAAGGTATTCCCAACGGTAATTTTTGGGTGCTGATTCCAAATCTGGCATCGGTTTTTGTCTATCACATCAGGTTTTTGAGATATCAAATATTGCATTTTCAATAAAAAACTGCAGAAGAAAAATATTAAATAAATGTGGATATCTACATAAAATTATATTTTAATCACACTATCCTAAAAATACAGCACCTTATTTATCTACATAAAATGATATTAATAACACACTATCCTAAAAATACAGCACCATATTTATCTACATAAAATGATATTATAAACACACTATCCTAAAAAATACAGCACCATATTTTAACACTAAAGCAGTCACTGACTCGCAACAACTTGCAATCATAAGTGACAGAGTTAATTTCGGGTAAAATCAATGAAAATGGGGTATGCCGATAGCATAAAAATTAGATGTGATAGAGCAAATCTGAGATCAGATTTGGAATCAGCACCCTGAAATTAGTCTAAAACAGCTGCAAATGTCCAGGCCAGAATTTTTTTTTTGTTGTTGACCAGTGTTATAATAGAATCATTCATGTGAACAAAAAAGTCCACTGCCCTAACGAGCGTTGAGACATTGCCGTTCATCCTCCTGGTGGGAATTACACATTCCTGTGACAAGGGTGAGTCTGTCCATAGGGCAACCGCTGTTGACTTACACACAAAGTGGAACAAGTTTATCGACCCCCCTGAATGATGATGGGCAGAGTCAACCGCCTCAGTCTGGATGATTAAATAAGAACCTTATGGTGGGAACCCGTGCTCCCGAATAAAAGGAATTGAAAAATCGTAATTAATAAATTTACTTTTGCCGACTCCGTCCCACCGCGCACACACAAACGCCGCGACCCGCCAGAAATCAATCCTCTCCTTCTTCACCAAGCACCCGGCGTTGCCAAAATTGCCGTTCTCGTAAACAAAACTTTGATACTTTGATTAGCGCGTCGTGTAGAGCTCGTCGAGAGGAACAGATCGCCGCGTCGTTCGCCTTCAACAGACGTACAATGACGTCGCAGCGCAGATTACGCGAGAGCCCCGGGGGCTTATGGGACCCCGGGGGGTCCCGCCATGAGGTTCACGATGAACTCGCAACCTTCAGGCTGAGAGAGATGCTCGCTACCGCTGAGCCTGTGTCGGCCATTGGCGTTAACCACGTGGCTGTTACAAGGGGGATTGATCTGTGACGCAGGAGGGCAGTGGTCTTCATTGCAAGACCTGCGGGCCACAGACGGAGACTGGTGGCCTTCAGTGCGGTCCAGAGGTCGCAAACGGGTTTTGATTCCTTACCCGTACCCGGCCGCACCAGGGTCGCAAACGGGTACCCGTACCCGGCCGGGTACCCGTAGCCGGGTATCGGGTAGGGTACGGGTACGGGTTTGGAAAGGCACAGCGACATTGCCTCCGAGTGTGAAACTACGGTGGTACGTTCCAAGTGGATTCCGTTAATATTCTCGTCTTTATGCCTTGCAGGGAAATATGCGGCTCTAGCAGGATCGGTGATTGCAGGGTAAGATGGCCGTTCAGTTCCTGTTATTTCTGTGATGTTTGTGAAGATACTTCACTCTAGGTGCTGTTGGTATCAAGTTAAAATATTATACTCTTTGGTTCTTTCGGTAAAGTCACGTAAGTGAAAATAATAATATATATATAAAAGTGAAAACAACTAAATAAAATCACTTTTTTATTTTTTATTCTATTATTATTTTCACCCACGCGACTTTACCGAAAGAACCAAAGAGTGCGGATCCTTGCAGTCACGAAAACTTCAAATCTAGAATTAAAATATTATTTGTATTATTATATTAGTCTAGTGACTAACTCGGAGACGGTAAGATTTGGAGACACTTCTTTATTAACGAGCACCATCGGAGCTCGCGCTCTTCATAGTCAGTCCATCTATTGCCGGCAACGCTACTCAGCCAGGACATTTGGTAGGCTGCCTGACTGGCAGAGGTCGCAAACAGGTTTTGATTCCTTACCCGTACCCGTACCCGGCCGCACCAGGGTCGCAAACGGGTACCCGTACCCGGCCGTACCCGTACCCGGCCGGGTACGGGTAGGGTACGGGTATCGGGTACCTGATTGCGACCTCTGGGATGAAGCCATGTTGCAGGCGCGGGTGGGTTGATTCTAGGAACTTGAATTGTGAGAAGAGACAAGACGTTGGGAAATGAGTGACAAACGGTGACTCACCAGTGACTCACGGCCTACCTGTACCCGGCCGCACCAGGGTCGCAAACGGGCTGTTGTGTTGTGTGTGTATGCACCGATGCTGTCTGTGTTGTGTGTGTGTACACCGGCTGTGTTGTGTGTGTGTGTGTACACCGGCTGTGTTGTGTTGTGTGTGTGTGTACACCGGCTGTGTTGTGTGTGTGTGTGTGTGTACACCCGCTGTGTGTGTGTACACCGGCTGTGTTGTGTTGTGTGTGTGTGTACACCGGCTGTGTTGTGTGTGTGTGTGTGTACACCGGCTGTGTGTGTGTGTGTGTACACTGGCTATGTTGTGTGTGTGTGTGTACACCGGCTGGGTTGTGTTGTGTGTGTGTGTACACCGGCTGTGTTGTGTGTGTGTGTGTACACCGGCTGTGTGTGTGTGTGTGTACACCGGCTGTGTTGTGTGTGTGTGTGTGTGTACACTGGCTGTGTTGTGTGTGTGTGTACACCGGCTGTGTTGTGTGTGTGTGTACACTGGCTGTGTTGTGTGTGTGTGTGTGTACACCGGCTGTGTTGTGTGTGTGTGTGTGTACACCGGCTGTGTTGTGTGTGTGTGTGTGTACACCGGCTGTGTTGTGTTGTGTGTACACTGGCTGTGTTGTGTGTGTGTGTGTGTACACCGGCTGTGTTGTGTGTGTGTGTACACTGGCTGTGTTGTGTGTGTGTGTGTACACCGGCTGTGTTGTGTGTGTGTGTGTGTACACTGGCTGTGTTGTGTGTGTGTGTGTTCACCGGCTGTGTTGTGTGTGTGTGTGTGTGTACACCGGCTGTGTTGTGTGTGTGTGTGTGTACACCGGCTGTGTGGTGTGTGTCTGTGTACCGGCTGTGTGTGTGTGTGTGTGTGTTCACCGGCTGTGTTGTGTGTGTGTGTGTGTACACTGGCTGTGTTGTGTGTGTGTGTACACTGGCTGTGTTGTGTGTGTGTGTGTACACTGGCTGTGTTGTGTGTGTGTGTGTGTACACCGGCTGTGTGGTGTGTGTGTGTGTACCGGCTGTGTGTGTGTTCACCGGCTGTGTTGTGTGTGTGTGTACACTGGCTGTGTTGTGTGTGTGTGTACACTGGCTGTGTAGTGTGTGTGTGTGTACACCAGCTGTGTTGTGTGTGTGTGTGTACACTGGCTGTGTTGTGTGTGTGTGTGTACACTGGCTATGTTGTGTGTGTGTGTGTGTAGACCGGCTGTGTTGTGTGTGTGTGTGTACACTGGCTGTGTTGTGTGTGTGTGTGTACACCGGCTGTGTTGTGTGTGTGTGTGTACACTGGCTGTGTTGTGTGTGTGTGTGTGTACACTGGCTATGTTGTGTGTGTGTGTGTACACCGGCTGTGTTGTGTGTGTGTGTGTGTACACTGGCTGTGTTGTGTGTGTGTGTGTACACCGGCTGTGTTGTGTGTGTGTGTGTACACTGGCTGTGTTGTGTGTGTGTGTGTTCACCGGCTGTGTTGTGTGTGTGTGTGTACACCGGCTGTGTGGTGTGTGTCTGTGTACCGGCTGTGTGTGTGTGTGTGTGTTCACCGGCTGTGTTTTGTGTGTGTGTGTGTACACCGGCTGTGTTGTGTGTGTGTGTGTACACTGGCTGTGTTGTGTGTGTGTGTGTACACTGGCTGTGTTGTGTGTGTGTGTACTGGCTGTGTGTGTGTGTGTACACGCAGAGGCTGCGTGTTCGTCGCGTACGAGGCCGCGTCGCTGCGCTTGGCTCTGCAGATCCGGACGTCGGCCGTGGACGTTGAGAAGCTCAAGTCGTACATCTACATTGACACGGAGTCACCGCTGCCCCCCGGGAACCAGGGTCCGCTTGCTGCCCTCACTCACTTGCGCCAATTCTTCTCCAGAATTGGGGCTGGGGCAGAGGTCGCAGCCGGGTACCCGATACCCGTACCCTACCCGATACCCGGCTACCCGTACCCGGCCGGGTACGGGTAACCGGGTAGCCGTTTGCGACCCTGGTGCGGCCGGGTACGGGTAGGCCGTGAGTCACTGGTGAGTAACCGTTTGTCACTCATTTCGGGTAGGGTACGGGTACGGGTAGGGAAAGGTTACCCGTACCCGGCCGGGTACGAGTACGGGTACCCATTTGCGACCCTGGTGTGGCCGGGTACGGGTAAGGAAACAAAACCCGTTTGCGACCTCTGGGCTGGGGTTAGGAATATAATTAAGCTGTCCCTGAATTTAAACTCCCCAAGTTGGCCTGCGGCCACATCTGCAACACTAAAACCATCCTGCTGCTGCCTGCTGCACCGATTTGTTTCAAGTTCAAGTTCATGTATTAGGTATAGCCCTGTGAGCCATTCGGCTCTTGAATCGGGTGCAACCGCAACAAACAAAAAACAAAAACACGAACAAAAAACATCTTAAAGTGACTATGTGACTGAGTGCAAACAGAAAATCCATGGAAAAGACAGGAAAATATTGCAGAAAAAAATCACCGCACACCAACGCTTCTGTTACCTCGACTCAACAGGGACGTTTGATGTCTGCCGGTTGAGTCGCCCTTGGAAAAAGAGCTTGGCTTTATTCAGGAAATAAAACTTCTGATTCTGATTCATATCAATCTCTTAATGCCCCACCCTTTTACTCTATTGGCTCCCGGCGCCTTTCCATTTTGGGTCCCACCCCCTTGTTCTTTAGGCCCCGCGTCTTTCCGTCCAGACGCCGCCCATTCGGCATTGAGTCGTCATCTGTTCCGTGGGCCGCACACTCATCTGCTTCATGCCTTGGGATCAAAGTGGCAGAGGAGGTGGTGGTGGTGGTGGTGGTCGCGATGAATCTGAACGCCGTGTCTACGATGTGTGCAGGTCTGCCTGAGCGTGTGAGGACCGGCCTACACAGGCTGCGGCGGAGGCTTTACGAGGCCACGCTCGGGAGGCTGTGGAAGCCGCTGGATGGTGAGTCTCTCCCAGAGTACTACGAGCTTGAAACGATATTGAGGGGACTGGGCGGGTCAGAGGTCACAGCGCCGTGCTGCCCGTGCTGGAACCGCCGATATCCTCGGTTTGGGCCCAGGATCATGGCCAGCGCTTAATAAACCAGGTTCTGAGACGTGGTAAGGTGGTGGTCTCAACCCAGTCGATGACAATTGCACAAAAATTATCTAGTAAAACCTTGGATTGCGAGTGACTTGGTCTGCGAGTGTTTTGCCAGTACGAGCTACATTTTTTAAATAAATAAGCAAATGGCATCATAAGCCGTTTATGGATAATTCACACGGCAGTGTTAATTAGGGCGGCCTGCCAGATTCGAATCGCGAACCTACGCAACAAGCGGGGAACCGCGCTGCCGGTGGGCTCTGTGACCATCCACTCAATCAACGCATCGGCGCTGCCGTAACAATACGGTGAAAACTTGGATTGCGAGATTCCAAGAACACAGGATGAGATGTTACTATCCTTTGTGCAAGCACTTCCAAGAGTTCATGAACAGTGAGCCTGGTGAAATTTGGGGAGCGCATCGTCAGTAGTGAACCTTTGGTTCCTAGGGTGTTTCGGCCTTTCACACGATACAGCCTCCCCAAAGGCGGCCAGCGACAGGGTGATCAATCCTACGCTTGCGTCCCATTCCCAATTAGTCATAGGAGTTGCCTTGTTGTTGATAGCCAACATCCCATGGGACTATGCATGGCAGGGGCGTCCTCCTCCCTGAGTCAAGCATTGTTGACTGCATACCTCCTGGCCCTCTCACTTCGGGGCCCAGCTGGGGTCTTTCCTCTTCATCCAGAGCCACTGACTGCTGCCTTCTGCCGCCTCCGATACAGCTCTGATTGCCGAACGCTGGTCTGCGAGTGTCTTGCAAGACGAGCTAAATTTTTAAATAAATATTAATTTGATAAACGAGCGAGGTCTTGCAACACGAGCATTACGTACAGTATACGCTTTAAATTTCGATTTAAAGCATTCGTGACTGCAGGGATTCATCTTCTTGGTTCTTTCGGTAAAGTCACGTAGTAGGGAAGTAATAAAATAATAAAAATAAAACATAATAAAATAATTCTCACGACGTTTCGGCCACAACGCAAGCAGCCGTCAGGTGAAAACCAGGTCTGTCGAGGCGACAGCGTCTGAATGAAACAGCACCATGCCGAGCGTCACGTGATCACCACCGATGTACGAGTGCTTTGATATACGAGTGCTTTGGATTACAAGCACGTTTTCGGAACGAATTATGCTCGCAATCCAAGGTTTTACTGTAGTGAATTTGTTTTTTGGCCAAATTTGAATACATTCTTCCTAAGTTATGGGTCTGCGAATTTCAATCACGGTCCCTGCTTGCGGCTCGTGCCTTGTCCCCGACGTAGTTGCAACCTGGTGTGACCGCTGCTGCTCGTGGATGTTGACTCCCCACCCCTCTTCTTGGTTCTTTCGGTAAAGTCACGTAGAATTGAAATAATAAAATTATAAAAATTAAACATAATAAAATAATTCTCACGACGTTTCGGCCACAACGCAAGCAGCCGTCCTCAGGTGGAGGACAGGTCTGTCGAAGAGACAGCGTCTGTCTCCTTATTATTTCCACTCTACGTGACTTTACCGAAAGAACCAAGAAGATGAATCCCTGCAGTCACGAAAGCTTTAAATCGAAATCCCTCCCCCTCGCCGCACCATTTTCTCCTCGCCCCCCTTACCCTCCTCGCCATCTTCTCTCCCACACCCCCCCCCCCTTTCCGTGCCTCCAGACATTCTTCCTGGCGCCAACGAGGACGACAGGAGGCTGTGGCAGCTGCTGCAGAAGTCCCGCTCTGCCCAGCTGTCAGAGAGGCTGCAGGCCGTGCGGGAACTGGCGTCCGCCCACCACTGGCCCGGTACCGGCACCGCCCCCCACGACGCTCGCCGGCACGTCGGCGCGTTTCGTGACGCCTAGCGACGATGGTGATGATGGTGACAGTGATAATTGTTTTTTTTATCCTGTTATCTGGCAACAATAGTGACACCTTTTTTACAAGGAGTCATGTTAGCATTGACCACAATACCTGCGGTCGGAATGCAAACAAAAAAGACAACTCTGATAATGTCATTGAAATTGATTGGTCCACACCCGAGACAGCTTTCCTTAGAGCCTAGTCTCACATGGTGTTGGACCAGATGACGCCAAAAGGCGCACAACTCAAAGACAATGCACCGTCAGAGTATGAGAGCTCTGGGTAATCATTTACACCATTGGAACATCCTTTGCCAGTAGCAAAATATGATAAAAAAAATGTTACCCTTTTATCTGGCAACAAAACTGACACCTTTTTTACAAGGAGTCATGTTAGCATTGACCTGCGGTCGGAATGCAAACAAAAAACACAACTCTGATAATGTATGCACTCTCCTTGAAATTGATTGGTCTACACCCGAGACAGCTTTCCTTAGAGCCTAGTCTCACATGGTGTTGGACCAGATGACGCCATAAGGCGCACAACTCAAAGACAATGCACCATCAGAGTATGAGAGCTCGGGGTAAGCATTTACACCATTGGAACCTCCTTTGCCAGTAGCAAAATATGCTAATTGTTTTTTTACCCTTTTATCTGGCAACAAAACTGACACCTTTTTTTTACAAGGAGCCATGTTTGCATTGTAAAAAAGGTGTCAGTTTTGTTGCCAGATAAAAGGGTAAAAAACCAATTATCATATTTTTCTCCTGGCAAAGGAGGTTCCAATGGTTACCATGGCGACGCGTGGCGACGATGGTAACGTTGGCAACGCGTGGTGACGATGTTGCAGATTACCAGTACAGGAACGTGGCCCAGGCAAGCGACGCACGGACCCTGGTCGGCCTGGCTCGATCCCAGGACGTGGACTTGAGATTTTTCCTCCCTCCTGCCCCTCTGCTTCGTTCGGACACCGTGAGCACCCTCGCACCTCGCGCGCCCCCCCCCCCCCTCCTCGCATCCCGCGTCTGCCGGTCGTCTCGGTCTGTCCTGTGACCTAGGCGGGCAGTGAGCCTTCCACACTTCACTTGGCGTAAAGGTGCAAACGGCAAAGATCCCCCGTATAAGCTTGAATATACTGTTCGGGCAAGTGCTGTTAAGCGAGTGGTACCTCATGAGGCCTCCTTTGCCAGTACCAAAATATAATAATAGGGTTTTCACCCTTTTTTCTGGCAACAAAACTGAAACCTTTTTACAAGGAATCATGTTTATATTAACCACAATACCTGCGGTCAGAATGCAAACAAAAAACACACTGATAATGTATGCATTGTCCTTGAAATGTATTGGTCCACACCAGAGACAGCTTTCCTTAGAGCCTAGTCTCATACGGTGTTCGACCAGATAACGCCAAAAGGCGCACAACTCAAAGACAACGCACCATCAAGAGTATTGAGAGCTTGGGATAAGCATTTAAATCATGAGGCCTCCTTTGCCAGTACCAAAATATAATAATAGGGTTTTTCCCCTTTTTTCTGGCAACAAAACTGAAACTCTGCGTTGTCTATTTTTACGAGTGGGTACCTATGAAGGCCGACACGGCGCACAAAAGGAGGTGGGTGGCCAAAACCACGCCCGGCCGCCTGTCATGGTGCGCCTGGCTGACACAAGCACCGTGGTGATGTCACCGCCACTTTGTGTTGAATGGCGAGTCTTGTTGGTGGCGCTGGTGGCGGTGGCTATGGCGATTGTGTTGTTGTTTTGGTGGCGGTGGTCATGGTGTTGTTGCTGGCATTTGTGGTGGTGGTGGTGGCAATGGTGATGATGATTGCGGTGTTGGTGGTGGTGACTTGGCGGTGGTGGCGGTGGTTGCGGTGGTGCCGGCTGCGTCGTCGTCGCTGCTGCTGGTGCTGGTGGTGGTGACTTGGCGGTGGTGGCGCTGGTGGCGGTGGTTGCAGTGGCTATGGTGTTTGTGGTTGTTGTTTTGGTGGCGGTGGTCATGGTGTTGTTGCTGGCATTTGTGGCGGCGGCGGTGGTGGCAATGGTGATGATGATTGCGGTGTTGGTGGTGGTGACTTGGCGGTGGTGGCGGTGGTGGTGACGGTGATGATGATTGCGGTATTGGTGGTGGTGACGTGGCGGTGGTGGCGGTGGTGGCAATGGTGATGATGATTGCGGTGTTGGTGGTGGTGACTTGGCTGTGGTGGTGGCAATGGTGATGATGATTGCGCTGTTGGTGGTGGTGACGTGGCGGTGGTGGCGGCGGTGGTGGCGGTGGTGCCGGCTGCGTCGTCGTCGCCGCTGCTACTGCTGGTGACTTGCTGGCGCGGTGGGCTGCAGGGCCCTTCCCCTGCCTTGGCCGAGGAGCTGCGAGCCCTGGTGGCTGCTCTGCCCCAGCGGAGCGAGGACTCCTGCCTGCGCTACTTCACATCGCTGGCGCTCAGGGACGGCTACGAGCACGTGGAGGCACAGAGGGTACGGCCGCCTACACCGCCGCGGCCCACGGCATCGTCGTTAACATCTCGCCGCAGTGGCTCAGAGATGTTAACTACCTCGCCTGGTGTACAGGAGGTCGTGGGTTTGATCCCGACCCTGACGCCTGCTGCTGTATATTTGGAGTTTGCGTGTCTCTCTCTCTCATCATCATCACGGTGGCTAGGAGATGTTAACTACCTCGCCTGGCATACAGGAGGTCGTGGGTTTGATCCCGACCCTGACGCCTGCTGCTGTATATTTGGAGTTTGCGTGTCTCTCTCTCTCTCATCATCATCACGGTGGCTAGGAGATGTTAACTACCTCGCTTGGCATACAGGAGGTCGTGGGTTTGATCCCGACCCTGACGCCTGCTGCTGTATATTTGGAGTTTGCGTGCCTCTCTCCCTGCGGTCACGTGGATTTTTCTCCGGGTCCTCCGGTTTTTCACCCCACAATTAGAATCGACGTGACGCGTTCAGATTATTTGGCTGCTTCGTGGTGGGTTAGGTAGTGGTGAGTTGGTGGCGGTGGTGCCGAGTGTGGTGGTGTCACTGGCAAGTCCCGTAGCCCACGATGTCTCCGTTGCCTCCCGGCGCGCAGGATGGCCCAGGCTGCTTCGAGACGAGCGAGTTCCTCTACGCGCAGACGCTCAGCTCGCTGGCGCCCGAGCGCGCTGAGGCCTTCTGCCTGCACGCTCTCCTGCACCATTCCATGGTGAGCGCCGCAGTTAGAGCTCGGTGGGAGGTGGGGGGTGGGGGGTGGGGGGGGGTTGGGTGGTGGGGGCTGGGGGGTTTGCGGGGGTAGGGAGTTGGGAGGTGGGGGGTGGTGTGTGGTTGGGATGTGGGGGCTGGGTGGTGGAGGTTGTGGGGGGTGGGGGGTGGTGTGTGGTTGGGTGTTGGGGGCTGGGGGGTTTGTGGGGGTAGGGAGTTGGGGGGTGGGAGGTGGGGGGTGGTGTGTGGTTGGGTGGTGGGGGCTGGGGGGTTTGTGGGGGTAGGGAGTTGGGGGGTGGAGGTTGTGGGGGGTGGTGGGGGTGGGGGTACCACTTGACCCACGCGGTAGGTGGGAACCATCCCGCTTGCTGTACTGCCATTGTGCACGTGGCCGTGAGCCGAGAGACGGCGGCGGGCGACGCGGCAGCCCACGGACAGGGAGGGAGTTTCACGGTCGTGTGTGTGTGCGTGTGTGTGTATGTGTGTGTGTATGTGTGTGTGTGCGTGTGTGTGTGTATGTGTGTGTGTGTATGTGTGTGTATGTGTGTGCGTGTGTATATGTGTGTGTGTGTATGTATATGTGTGCGTGTGTGTGTGCTCCACCAAACCTCGCTGCATCCACAATGCACTGCCTTAGTGCTGCCTTAGTGCTGCATTTCTTGGAGTGGTGGCCGTGCACATGGCCTGTCATCCAGCCCTGTGAAGGCAGCAGGGGTTGGTGGAACGCAAAAATGTTGAGTGAGTGGGTGGATGAGTGAGTGGGTGGGTGAGTGAGTGGGTGAGTGAGTGGGTAGGTGAGTGAATGGGTTCGTGGATGAGTGGACGAGTGAGTGGGTGGATGAGTGAGTGGGTGGGTGAGTGAATGGGTGAGTGGATGAGGGAGTGGGTGGGTGAGTGAGTGAGTGGGTAGGTGAGTGAATGGGTTCGTGGATGAGTGGGTGGGTGGATGAGTGAGTGGGTGGGTGAGTGAGTGAATGGGTGAGTCGGTGGGTGAGTGAATGGGTTCGTGGATGAGTGAGTGGGTGGGTGAGTGAATGGGTTCGTGGATGAGGGAGTGGGTGGGTTCGTGGATGAGGGAGTGGCTGGGTGAGTGAATGGGTTCGTGGATGAGCGAGTGGGTGGGTGAGTGAATGGGTTCGTGGATGAGGGAGTGGGTGGGTTCGTGGGTGAGTGAGTGGGTGGGTGAGTGAATGGGTTCGTGGACGAGCGAGTGGGTGGTTGAACGGACGAGTGGGCGAGCGATTGAGCCACCTCCATCGCTAAGGTGGTCCCACCTCCACCTCCGCAGGTGCCGGGCCACGGTAAGCTCATGGTGGACCGTGGCGCCCTGCAGCTGCTGCTGAGGCTCTACCTGGCGCGGCGCGACCCGGCGCGCAAGGTGCAGCGCCGGGTCACTCGCATCCTGGGCAACCTGGCCGCGTGCCCGGAGCTGCACGGACAGATCCACCAATCCGGTGAGCGCACGCGGAACGACTCGGGGCCGTGCCACTCGCCGCGCACTTTGCCTCGCGACGCAATCGGCCCGGTGCTCGGGGACCAGAGGTCGCAACCGGGTACCCGATACCCGTACCCTACCCGATACCTGGCTACCCGTACCCGGCCAGGTACGGGTACGGTTACCCGTTTGCGACCCTGGTGCGGCCGGGTACGGGTAGGCCGTGAGTCACTGGTGAGTCACCGTTTGTCACTCATTTCCCAACGTCTTGTCTCTTCTCACAATTCAAGTTCCTAGAATCAACCCACCCGCGCCTGCAACATGGCTTCATCCCAGAGGTCGCAATCGGGTACCCGATACCCGTACCCTACCCGTACCCAGCCGGGTACGGGTACGGATACCCGTTTGCGACTCTGGTGCGGCCGGGTACAGGTACGGATACCCGTTTGCGACTCTGGTGCGGCCGGGTACGGGTACGGGTAAGGAATCAAAACCCGTTTGCGACCTCTGTCGGGGGCAGCTACGAGCACGTGGAGGCACAGAGGGTACGGCCGCCCACACCGCCACGGCCCACGGCATCGTCGTTAACATCTCGCCACAGTGGCTCGGAGATGTTCACTCCCTCGCCTGGTATACAGGAGGTCCTGGGTTTGATCCCGACCCTGACGCCTGCTGCTGCTGTATATTTGGAGTTTGCGTGTCTCTCTCTCTCATCATCACGGTGGCTAGGAGATGTTAACTCCCTCGCCTGGTATACAGGAGGTCCTGGGTTTTATCCCGACCCTGACGCCTGCTGCTGCTGTGTATTTGGAGTTTGCGTGCCTCTCTCCCTGCGGTCACGTGGATTTTTCTCCGGGTCGAATCGACGTGACGCGTTCAGATTATTTGTCTGCTTCGTTGGGTTATCGTTTGTGGCCGGGTTGCTGTTGATGAAGAGTTACATAGCTCAGTAGGCCTTACCTGGTGAAATAAAAAAGTAGTTTAAGTCGTAAAATTTCGATTTAAAGCTTTCGTGACTGCAGGGATTCATCTTCTTGGTTCTTTCGGTAAAGTCACGTAGAAGGGAAATACAAAATAAAAAAATTTGTAAATGTTTTTTATTATTATTTTATTATTTCCCCTCTACGTGACTTTACCGAAAAAACCAAGAAGATGAACCCAGTCGTTCGTAAAAGTTGAAGGCGGTATAGTACTATAGTAATCGAGCGAGTGCAGAATCACTGAGCTGGAATTGATAGCTTGAAAGCATTTAGCGCGGGGCCCTTGAAAGTGCGGGGCCCGTAGCTACATATGTAGCTATACTCTTTGGTTCTTTCGGTGAAGTCACGTAGACGGGAAATAATAAAGTAAAAAAAATAAAAATTATTTTATTATTTCCCTTCTACGTGACTTCACGTAGAAGGGAAATAATAAAATAAGAAAAATAAATCATTATTTTATTATTTCCCTTCTACGTGATTTCACGTAGAAGGGAAATAATAAAGTAAGAAAAATAAATCATTATTTTATTATTTCCCTTCTACGTGACTTTACCGAAAGAACCGAGAAGAGTCTAAGTCGTTGTTTAGTAGCGTGTGATACTGACGGTTCTGCCCGTGATGCTGCTGGCGCTGTGTGCGTGGCTGTGCGTGCCGGCGCTGCAGGCTGGCTGCGGCCGCTGGTGGAGATGTCTCAGAGCCCGCGGGTGGTGCAGGCGTGCCACGCAGCGCGGGCCCTCGCCAACCTGGACAGGGAGACGGCGCACGGGACCCTGATCGAGGGAATGTTCCTGCTGCACCCTCTACATCGCAGCAGGTGACTGCTGCAGCACCGCTACATCGCAGCGCCACTGCACCACTGCATCGCAGCTCCACTGCACCACTGCACCACTGCACCACTGCATCGCAGCGCCACTGCACCACTGCAACACTGCATCACTGCTCTTTCATGGTGGTGTTGGTGTGATCACCAGTGAGGAGGTGGTGGTGATGGTGGTGGTGTTTTTGGTGTGTTCACCAGTGAGGTGGCGGTGATGGTGGTGGTGTGTTCACCAGTAAAGTGGCGGTGGTGGTGGCGTGTTCACCAGTGAGGTGGTGGTGGTGTGTTCACCAGTAAGGTGGCGGTGATGGTGTTGTGTTCACCAGTAAGGTGGTGGTGGTGTGTTCACCAGTAAGGTGGCGGTGGTGGTGGTGTGTTCACCAGTGAGGTGGTAGTGGTGGTGGTGTGTTCACCAGTAAGGTGGCGGTGGTGGTGGTGTGTTCACCAGTAAGGTGGCGGTGGTGGTGGTGTGTTCACCAGTAAGGTGGTGGTGGTGGTGTGTTCACCAGTAAGGTGGCGGTGGTGGTGTGTTCACCAGTAAGGTGGTGGTGGTGGCGTGTTCACCAGTGAGGTGGCGGTGGTGGTGTGTTCACCAGTGAGGTGGCGGTGGTGGTGTGTTCACCAGTAAGGTGGTGGTGGTGGTGTGTTCACCAGTAAGGTGGTGGTGGTGGTGTGTTCACCAGTAAGGTGGCGGTGGTGGTGGCGTGTTCACCAGTGAGGCGGTAGAGGTGGTGGTGTGTTCACCAGCGCGAGGCGGTGGTAGCGGCGGTGATAGTGGCGGTTGTGTGTTCGCCTGTGAAGTGGTGGTGGTGTCGGCGGCGTTGCTTTCTTCACCAGTGAGGAGGTGTCGGCGGATGTGCTCTTTGTGCACGGCCTCCTGGGAGGTGGCTTCAAGACGTGGCGGCAGCAGGACGTGGAGACGGCACCCTCTGAGGAGGGCCCCGAGAGCGAGGCCTACACCCACTGCTGGCCCAAGGTCGCGACCCCGTGCCCGTGCAGGCAGGAGTGGCCACTCACTCACACTGACACCGACTAACACACTCGCTCGCTAAGACTCACTCTCGCTCACGCTCATTCTCGCAATCACTCACTCACTGACACCGACTAACACACTCGCTCGCTAACACTCACTCTCGCTCACGCTCATTCTCGCAATCACTCACTCACTGACACCGACTAACACTCGCTCGCTAAGACTCACTCTCGCTCACACTCATTCTCGCTAACGCTCATTCTCGCAAACACTCTCGCAATCACTTACTCAAATTTCGAGGTAAAGCTTTCGTGACTGCAGGGATTCATCTTCTTGGTTCTGTCGGTAAAGTCACGTAGAATGGAAATAATAAAATAATAAAAATAAAATATAAAATTTCGATTTAAAGCTTTCGTGACTGCAGGGATTCATCTTCTTGGTTCTTTCGGTAAAGTCACGTAGAAGGGAAGTAATAAAATAATAAAAATAAAATATAAAATTTCGATTTAAAGCTTTCGTGACTGCAGGGATTCATCTTCTTGGTTCTTTCGGTAAAGTCACGTAGAAGGGAAATAATAAAATAATAAAAATAAAACATAATAAAAAATTCTCACGACGTTTCGGCCACAACGCAAGCAGCCGTCCTCAGGTGAAGACCAGGTCTGTCGGGGAGACAGCGTCTCAATGGATTCAGACGCTGAGGACGGCTGCTTGCGTTGTGGCCGAAACGTCGTGAGAATTATTTTATGATGTTTTATTTTTGTTATTTTATTATTTCCCTTCTACGTGACTTTCCCGAAAGAACCAAGAAGATCACTTACTGTCACTCTCGAACTCTCACAACAACAACCGCCATTCGCCACTAAGTGGCGGTGACGTCACCACGGCGCTTGTGCCAGGCCATGTGCATCTTGAGGCAACGTGAAGTGTCGAACGCCTGCTGGCAGGAGGTCACGGCACAGACCCAGGTGCCATGGGTTGCCTGACTGATATGACTGGCTGATACACCACCTGTGCCCCCTACTGTGCCAACTTGCTGTGCTTTAGCCACCTGGTGCTCCGCTCGTTGTTGTGAACGTCGCTCCTCCGCCCTCCGTTGTTGCTGGTGGGCGACTGCCTCCAACTGCCCAGTAGTGTCCTTCACGAGCCTCCTCCACAGAGGCCGATCTTGACACCGCTGGTACCAGTCATCGGCAAGTCCACTCAGCTCCACATCCTCCTGTATCACATCAGTCCATCTCTTCTCTAGCTCGTGCCGCGCCAGTTTTGCCCCCTCTATTCGGCCGAACAAAAGCTGTTTAGGCATGCGGTGGCCGGGCATGCGGGCTACATGACCCAGCCAACGCAGCCTTGCCTGCCGGAGGAGAAGCTCACCGGTGGGACTTTATCCAGATATTTCAAGGACCTGTGAGCTGCTCACACAATCCAGTCTGGTTAAACCCAGGATGGATCGTAAGCAGGCCAGCCGAAATGTTGCTAACCGGCGAAGATGTTCTATTCGGGGTGTCCAAGTTTCGCAAGCATAGAGAAGGGAGGGAATGACCGTGGCCGAGAAGACCTGAAGCTTCGTGCGTAGTGACAGACCAGGCGGCTTCCACACAGCGTTACGCAGCCGATGAAAAGAGTATGCCGCTAGACTGATTCGGAGTGAGACCTCTGCTGTTCAACTGGAGCCGGTCATGGGCACATTGCCCAGGTATGGGAAACTCTCCACTCTCTCCACAACTGCCCCATCACCAATTGGGAGTTCCGGTGGAGTGTTTGATGGCACAAAATACCCAGGCAGGTGCTTAGTTTTGGTGGGGCTGATGGAAAGGCCACATCTCTTAGTGGTAAACTCCAGGTTCACCAGCAGCGCCTCCAATTCGTCCTGTGAGTGAGCAGCAATCACCAGAACATCGGCATACATAACATGCTTGAGCAATAGGGAGCCATCCCTTGACCGCACCCGGGCATCGATCAACCTCCCATTGTATCGTTTACAGATTGAAATTCTTCCGGTACAGCCATCAAAGGCTTCATGAACTATGTGGTCGAAATAGATGTTAAATAATGTGGGAGCGAGAGGACATCCCTGTCGCACCCCAAGATAAACAGGAAATGGCTCCGACTCTTGACCATTTAGTTTTACCCTAGCCTTCCCACCATCATGAAGGTCCTTAATGATTGCGAGCAGAGAGTTAGGGACTCCGAAAGCATGTAGAACAACCCAGAGTCTAGGCCTACTGATGGTATCACAGGCCTTGACCAGGTCAATGAAACAGAGGTGTAGGTCCTGTTGGAATTCCCTACACCTCTGCTGTAGCAGACGGACAGAAAATATGGCATCTTCAGGACCGCCCTGGCCTGAAACCACATTGGGGCTCCGCAAGCTTCTCCTCAGCTTGCCTGGCAAGGTGATGTTGAATAATCCTTGCCAGGACCTTTCCCGGCATACTGAGGAGGGAGATGGCCCTGTAGTTGTTACAGAGTAGGCTAGGCGAGTCTTCAGAGAAGACCTAAAAAGGGATTGTGAGCTCGCCTGTCGAACGTACGTATGCGTGCGTGTACGTTGAACTTCTTGTAGAACTTCTTTCGCACCATACGTAGCCAACCGTGCTAACCGCAGGTGTGGGCAGCAGGTGGCCTTCCATCGTCTTGGCACAAGTACAGGCTCGGTTACCCATGGTGTAGCGTCTCGGTGGAGAGCCGACGCCACCGATCCCCAGACTCTCCCGAGTGAAACCCGGACAAGTGGCAACCCTAGTTATGGGAGGCCTTCCTCCAGCTGTGGATGAATCGTAGCAGCACCCAAATGTCAATGATTCTATTCCGTGGTTGAGGGAGCGGTTGTGAGGATGAGAAGCCGGTGAGCATGTACGTGCCTGGTGAGCCGTGCTCCATGCGTGCGTCAAGAGGTCGCAAACGAGTTTTGATTCCTTACCCGTACCCGTACCCGGTCGCACCAGGGTCGCAAACGGTTACCCATACCCGTACCCGGCCGTACCCGTACCCTACCCGTACCCTGCCGGGTACGGGTAGGGTACGGGCATCGGGTACCTGATTGCGACCTCTGGGATGAAGCCATGTTGCAGGCGCGGGTGGGTTGATTCTAGGAACTTGAATTGTGAGAAGAGACAAGACGTTGGGAAATGAGTGACAAACGGTGACTCACCAGTGACCCACGGCCTACCCGTACCCGTACCCGGCCGCACCAGGGTCGCAAACGGGTACCCGTACCCGGCCGGGTACCCGTAGCCGGGTATCGGGTAGGGTACGGGTATCGGGTACCTGATTGCGACCTCTGGTCCCCGAGCACCGGGCCGATTGCGTCGCGAGGCAAAGTGCGCGGCGAGTGGCTCGGCCCTGAGTCGTTCCGCGTGCGCTCACCGGATTGGTGGATCTGTCCGTGCAGCTCCGGGCAAGCGGCCAGGTTGCCCAGGATGCGAGTGACCCGGCGCTGCACCTTGCGCGCCGGGTCGCGCCGCGCCAGGTAGAGCCTCAGCAGCAGCTGCAGGGCGCCACGGTCCACCATGAGCTTACCGTGGCCCGGCACCTGCGGAGGTGGAGGTGGGACCACCTTAGCGATGGAGGTGGCTCAATCGCTCGCCCACTCGTCCGTTCAACCACCCACTCGCTCGTCCACGAACCCATTCACTCACCCACCCACTCACTCACCCACTCACTCGTCCACTCATCCACGAACCCATTCACTCACCCACCCACTCACTCACCCACTCACTCCCTCATCCACTCATCCACAAACCCATTCACTCACCCACCCACTCCGGCCGGGTACGGATAGCCGGGTATCGGGTACACGGTTGCGACCTCTGGCGTGCGTGCGTGCGTGTTTGTGCCGTCAGGCCTGGTTGGCACCTGACTGCCCGGGTATTAGGATCTTGAGCCTGGACTACGACACCCACCTGAGCGACTGGAAGGTCAAGTGCCCAGCGGAGCAGCACAGGTAAACATGCAGACGCGGGTAGCGCTAACCGTTCGGGCGTTTCGAGGTTCGGGGGTGAACGGGACCCGCACCCTGCAACTTGCAGACACCTCGGAACGGGCAAAAGTTAAGTCCGCTCATCCTCGACAATTTGCGCTTTTAAGACCGGACTAACAGCATTTCTTCTCATCTTCTTGGTTCTTTCGGTAAAGTCACGTAGAAGGGAAGTAATAATAACTTTAAACCCCCTTCCCACCTCCTACGCACTTCACAAGTAGTACTAATCCCATATCTGCATTTCCCATAAACCTGCTAAATTCCGCTTGATATGCAAATTATTTTGTCAAAGCGCACATTCCCCCTCCAACCCAGCTTAAATAGACGCTCCAAGCCTGGGGCGTGTCATTCAGACGCTGTCTCCCCGACAGACCTGTTTCTTCACCTGAGGACGGCTGCTTGCGTTGTGGCCGAAACGTCGTGAGAATTATTTTATCAAAATGGGACAATCGAAAAAAGTCTTCTTGGTTCTTTCGGTAAAGTCACGTAGAAGGGAAATAATAAAGTAATAAAAATAAAACATAATAACATTAGATATTATTTTATTATGTTTTATTATTTATTTGTTTGTGTTTCTACCTCGTGATAAAATAAGATATTATTTTATTATGTTTTATTTTTTATTATTTTATTACTTCCCTTCTACGTGACTTTACCGAAAGAACCAAGAAGATGAATCCCTGCAGTCACGAAAGCTTGCAAATCGACATTTCTTCTCAGTTTAATTTACCGCTTTTCGCTGAATTTGTCCGCGCGTTACAAATCATTGGGCCGACCGACCGCTTGATCGGTACGCGCGGTCACCGTTGCCGCGTCGTTATTTGCCGCCGTGTCATCGCAGGCGCTCGCTCGCTTCTCGGAGCGTGGAGATGCTGGAGAAGTTGAGGCTGGCGGGCGTGGGAGACCGCCCTCTAGTCTGGGTGGCGCACAGCATGGGAGGTGAGACCCGCGCCTGCAACCAGGGCCGCATCTCTTGACGCAGGATGAGCCGTGGGGAGTTTCTCGCCTTACCTGAGGCTGCAAGCTCTCAGGCAATCAGTCGTCGTAGCTGTTGTGGAGGGTTACGACACATTTGTAAATAACGCGATCTAACCCAAAAACGTTTATTATGAATAATCTTGTATTATTGAAACGTCGGGAGAATTTTATTGTTTTATATTTTTATTCTTTTATTGTTTTCCTTCTACGTGACTTTACCGAAAGAACCAAGAATATGAATCCCTGCAGTCACGAAAGCTTTAAATCAAAATATGAATAATATTGGTCGCGAAAGCCTGCTGCGTGTTAAACGCACCTCTTTAAATCAGCCTTTAACCCCTACCTAGTTGTGGAAATTTAAACCTGGTTCCGAGTGGGTGGGTGAGTGGGTGGGTGGGTGAGTGGGTGGGTGGGTGAGTGGGTGGGTGGGTGAGTGGGTGGGTGGGTGGGTGAGTGGGTGGGTGGGTGGGTGAGTGGGTGGGTGGGTGGGTGGGTGGGTGGGTGAGTGGGTGGGTGGGTGGGTGGGTGGGTGGGTGAGTGAGTGGGTGGGTGGGTGAGTGGGTGGGTGAGTGGGTGGGTGGGTGGGTGGGTGGGTGAGTGGGTGGGTGGGTGCGTGGGTGAGTGCGTGGGTGGGTGGGTGAGTGGGTGGGTGGGTGAGTGGGTGGGTGGGTGAGTGGGTGGGTGAGTGGGTGAGTGGGTGGGTAAATCGGTCTTTACTCTGTGCCTAGTTCTAGTCGTGTGCTCTGCAGGTTCTACTGATTTCCTGCTTTACATACACGGTGGTGGCACATTGGCGTCTACAGATGAAATATGACACTTTTAGTTAATTATTAAGAATGTTGAGATATAAGATGATGATTTGTGATATCGGCGAAGTAATGTTAGGGTTGCCACCTAATATCTGTAGGGTTTGATCTGCACAGGTTGAATAAACTTCAACACGACACCTCCCGGTCTGGTAGCGGTATTGTTCACGTTGAACTCGTTTTTTTTTACGCTTTCATTGAACTCACTCTGTCTGTTGTTTTTGTTGTATCCTCAAATCTTGTAACTCAATTTTTACCCACTTCCCAATGTGGTATCGACTGCAAACTCGGTATACTTATGTCATACTGATGACAATACTATATTCTATCATGAAAAATAAAAAATATATTTTTTAAACATTCTTTTTTAGATGTTATGTTTCGGCTTGGGTCTAATTGTCTTACACGCTGTTTATTAACTCACTCTGTCTGTTGTTGTTGTTTCCTCAAATCTTGATCTCTATTCTGTGGTTTTTGCTCAGTACGGCACTTTTATTTCACGTCTCTCTGCTTGAGTACATTTTTTTTGGGCGACCTGCGTCAGTCGCTGCTGCTCCCCGAGCCTCCGTCGCGCGGCCTCTCCCTGTCGACCCACCGCCTGGCTAACCACGACCTCACCTTCGACCCCTATCGGCTGGCCATCAGATATGCTTCCGCAGACGTCTGGAACGCTTTTTCCTTCCAATATTAGGATGCCGCTTGATCTAGGCACTTTTAAATCATCTAGGTTCAAAACTAATTTCTTTAGAACTGCTTTTTGTGTTTAGTTCGTTGTCCTTTCACCCGCACCTCCGATTAGCACGGTTGGCTACGTATAGTGCAAAAGAAGTTCAACATACATACGCACTACACTATACACTATTATACATGACACTACACACAATATACTCTTCGGTTCTTTCGGTAAAGTCACGTAAAATTAAAACGACACACACTATTCTACTCACTACGCTACGCACTAGAGTACACTACTACACACTATACACTACACCACTACACTAAATAGAAAACGCATTTCTTTAGAACCAATTTTTGTGTTTAGTTTGTTGTCTGTCCCCGCCGCACCTCCGATTAACACGCTTGGCTACATACGGTGCGAAATATGCCCACCATGCATACGCACGCACGCACGCGCATACATACATACGTGCCTTCGCCGCCAGGCCTGCTGGTCAAGAAGATGCTGTCGGATGCGGAGAGGATTCCGGAGTTCCGCCAGGTGGTGGAGAAGACCCGCGGCGTGGTCTTCTACAGCGTGCCACACCGGGGCAGCCGCCTCGCCGAACTGTCGCGCAATGTCGGATACCTCCTATTCCCCTCCGTGGAGGTCAAAGAGCTCGGCCGAGGTGAGGGGGGCGGCGGGGGGGGGGGGGGGCGTGCCGATCGTGGCTTCTACCAGAGGTCGCACACGGGTTTTGATTCCTTACTCGTACCCGTACCCGGCCGCACCAGGGTCGCAAATGGGTACCCGTACCCGGCCGGGTGCGGGTAGCCGTTCCCTACCCGTACCCTACCCGAAATGAGTGACAAACGGTGACTCACCAGTGACTCACGGCCTACCCGTACCCGTACCCGGCCACACCAGGGTCGCAAACGGGTACCCGTACCCGTACCCGGCCGGGTACTGATGCTGCTGCCGCTGCTGCTGCCGCTGCTGCTGCTATTGTCTGTGCTGCGGCTACCGCTACTGCTGGTGCTGCTGGTGCTGCTGCTATTGTCGCTGCTGCTGCTGCTACTACTACTACTGTCGATAATGCTACTATTACTGCTGCTACTACTACCGCCGCTCCTGCTAATGCTACTACTGCCGCTGCTGCTGCTCCTGCTGCTTCTGTTGTCGCTGCTGCTGCTACTACTACTACTGTTGCTAATGCTACTATTACTGCTGCTACTACTACTGCCGCTAATGCTGCTACTACTGCTGCTCCTGCTGCTGCTACTGCTGCTGCTACTGCTACTGCTGCTGCTACTACTGCTGCTACTGCTGCTGCTACTCCTACTGCTGCTACTGCTGCTGCTACTGCTGCTGCTACTACTACTGCTGCTGCTTCTGCTGCTGCTACTGCTGCTACTACTACTGCTGCTACTGCTGCTCCTGCTGCTGCTGCTACTACTGCTCCTGCTGCTGCTGCTCCTTCTGCTGCTGCTACTGCTGCCGCTGCTGCTGCTCCTGCTGCTACTACTGCCGCTAATTCTACTGCTACTGCCGCTGCTGCTGCCGCCGCTAGACTCTCCGCGTCTCAAGGAGCTCCACGCGGCGTTCACGGCGCTGGTGCAGCGGCGCCGCCTGCGTGTGCTGAGCTTCGGGGAGACGCGGGCGACGCCCGTCCACGGGCTCATCCGCATGCTGGTGGTGCCTCTCCACTCGTCCGGTACCTGTGCACTCGCCCACCCGGCTGGTACACACACAGCCTACATATATACACACACACAGCCTGTATATATACACACACAGCCTGTATATATATACACACACAGCCTGTATATATACACACACACAGCCTACATATATACACACACACAACCTGTATATATACACACACACACAGCCTACATATATACACACACACAGCCTGTATATATACACACACACAGCCTGTATATATACACACACACAGCCTACATATATACACACACACAGCCTGTATAAATACACTAGCTTTACTACCCGGCTTCGCCCGGGACTTGGATTCACCACGGCCGGCCGCCTTTGTCTCCCCAGTGGCGATGTTCACACACCACACCAGTTACTCGTTTGAGGCTGAGTCGACCTAGGGGAGGCCCAGGACCGGTAAAAATAATCGTCACCGGTGGTGGCCGTGAGCGGGAATCGAACTCGGGTCGCCGGGTTCGTAGCGCGGCGCGCTAACCGCTACACTACAATGCGTTACGCTTCCACACGCGTGGGTCACGTGACAGATTTGGGGTCACGTGACAGATTTGACGTCACAGCTCAGTTGCCGTGCAAAAAATTTATGCATTATTGAGCTCCCCCCCCCCCCAAAAAAAAAAGTGTATTTTTAAAATGTTTGCATGGTGTACAGTCTGGAATGTACCCACATTTTCTTTCTGTGGTTTTCACACCTGATGATGATTGCTTGTGTTGCAATCGAAACGTCGTGGGAATTGTATTGTTTTATATTTTTATTATTTTATTGTTTCCCTTCTACGTGACTTTACCGAAAGAACCAAGAATATGAATCCCTGCAGTCACGAAAGCTTTTAATCAAAAATATATATACACAGTTATTAATTTACACACGCAGCATATCTATACACACCGCCTGTATATGCACAGCTGATATCTATACACACAGCCCTTGTGTATATATATACAGATTATATATAGAGTATATACACAGCCTATATCACACCGCTTATACAAAGCTGATATTAAACACAGAATAGAAGTATCGATTTCCATTCATTTCCATTGGCGGTGGGGCATCCGTTTGCTCAGTCCACAATGTTCAAGAAAAGGCGAGGCACCATTGGAACCTCATTTGCCAGTAAAAAATATAATTGTTTTTTTACCCTTCTATCTGGCAACAAAACTGACACCTTTTTTACAAGGGGTCATGTTTGCATAGACCACAATACCTGCAGCCATAATGCAAACAAAAAACATAACTCTGATAATGTATGCACTGTCCTTGAAGTTGATTGGTCCACACCTTTTGGCGTCGTCTGGTCCAACACCATGTGCGACTGGGCTCTAAGAAAAGCTGTCTCGGGTGTGGACCAATCAACTTCAAGGACAGTGCATACATTATCAGAGTTTTGTTTGCATTATGACCGCAGGTATTGTGATCAATGCAAACATGACTCCTTGTAAAAAAGGTGTCAGTTTTGTTGCCAGATAGAAGGGTAAAAAAACTATAATCAAGAGGCGAGGCGTTTCGTGTTCAGTGGAGAAACCGCTGGTGGGTCCGATCTGCAGATCCGGGCGTGGGGCAGTTCGTCGCGCTGGACGTCAACCACCTGAACGTGTGCAAGCCCTCGAGCAGGGAGTCTCTGCTCTACCAGAGGACGATGAACTTCGTCAGGGACTGCGTTAACGAGGGAAGGGCAGAGGGTGGCAACAACGGCGGCAGTGGCGGCGGTGGCGGCAGCAGCATCACGTGACCAGTCAACTGAACTCTCACGCTTCGTAGGATATGCAGACAGCGTGAAGTGTGTGTGTGTGTCTGTGCGAGCATGAGTTTGCGCAGGCACACACACGCGTAAGGTGATGTGTGAGTGTGAGTTTGCACAGTGAGTGTGAGTTTGCTCACACACACACACAGCCAACGTGATGTGTGAGTGTGAGTTTGTTCAGACACACACAGCCAATGTGATGTGTCTGTGTGAGCGTGAGTTTGCATGCACACACACAGCCAACATGATGTGTGTGTGTGAATTTGCACAGTGAGTGTGAGTTTGCTCACACACACACACAGCCAAGGTGATGTGTGAGTGTGAGTTTGCACAGTGAGTGTGAGTTTGCTCAAACACACGCACAGCCAACGTGATGTGTCTGTGTGAGTGTGAGTTTGCACGCACACACACAGCCAACGTGATGTGTGAGTGTGAGTTTGCACAGTGAGTGTGAGTTTGCTCACACACACACACAGCCAAGGTGATGTGTGAGTGTGAGTTTGCACAGTGAGTGTGAGTTTGCTCACACACACACACACACAGCCAACGTGATGTGTGAGTGTGAGTTTGCACAGTGAGTGTGAGTTTGCTCACACACACAGCTAACGTGATGTGAGTGTGCGAGCGTGAGTTTGCGCGCACACACAGACAACGTGATGTGGGAGTGTGAATTTGCACAGTGAGTGTGAGTTTGCACACACGTAACATCTTGTGTGTGTGTGAGCGTGATGCGTGTGTGTGTCAACTCACTCTCACACACTGTTGAAAACAAATTGTCACATTAACTTTGGTTCTTCATTTAATTTGGTTTAATTCCAGCTCTGAGAATTCGAATATTTGTTCGACCGGCATCACGCGACGGCCACTCATACAGCAGAGCGAGTTGGGAAAGAGGTCACCCTCTACTGAGTGTGTGGACCAGAGTGTCACTTGAAGAAAGGTTCTCAAACATGGCTCTGTGTTATTTGCTTCTGTGGGCCATTCTGTGTGTGAATCAGAATATCATTTGAAGACGGGATCTCAGAGGTAGCTTTGTAATATAAACTTCTGTCAGCTGTTATCTTCACACGGAGCGATCTGGCACTGCTCAGCCGGATTTGCGAATGGATACTTCATCCTGTGACATTGCTAGTGTGAGAAGGATCAAGTGGAAATACATGGAACGCGGGTAATTGACAGCAGCTGATACTGGAATCAATATTCATCTTTGCAGTAATGTATCCTGTATGGAAAGCACTTATATGGATGGCCCACTGGAACAGTCACGCGGCATCTTATACATTTTTAGTGGTTTTAAAGAAACCTGTTTACTCAGCACAGAAGCCATTCTCCCATAGCCATATTCAGACGCCTATCCCCACCGCTATGTATTCCTAGGAACCAAGGCTATGTGCTTAAAGTGCACTTGCTACCACTGCATTGCACGATATTAGAAAGCCACCGGGAGCTATGCATTTTTAAAATCTAGATTGAAAACGAATTTCTTTGAGGGCTGCTTTTCGCGTTTAGTTTTTTCTCTTTCCTTTGCACCTCTGATGAGCACGGTTGGCTACATACGATGCGAAACAAATTTTTGTTTTCGACTTAAAGCTTTCGTGACTGCAGGGATTCATCTTCTTGGTTCTTTCGGTAAAGTCACGTAGAAGGGAAAACCCCCGCCCACCTCCTACGCATTCCACAAGTAGTGACTAATCCCATATCTGCATTTCCCATAAATATGCAAAATTCCTCTTGATATGCACATTCTTTTGTCAAGGCGTTCTTCCCCCTCCAACCCAGCTTAAATATACGCTCCAAGCCTGGTGGTGTTTCATTCAGACGCTGTCTTTCCGACAGACCTGTTCTTCACCTGAGGACGGCTGCTTGCGTTGTGGCCGAAACGTCGTGAGAATTATTTTATTATGTTTTATTTTTATTATTTCCCTTCTTCTACGTGACTTTACCGAAAGAACCAAGAAGGTGCGAAACAAGTTCAACGTACACACGTGGCAATACCGCACATGAGTGTAGTTGCGATGGCCAAACAGAAGTGCAGTGCCACACGACACTCGCTCACCCGAACGGCCGGCGTTCCTGACTGGCAGGTTGTGTTGATCTCCCCCCGAACGCTTTGACCGTGGCCGCGCGTACGAAATGTGCGTGCTTCGTGCAGTCGACCGATGGCACTTTGCATGGCGATGTAAGCACGTTCCTTTGGAGTGGGCAGGCAGGAACTTGGTTGGACAGCGCATTCGTGCGATCCGTGTTGGATACCGTAGTCGTGTTGGAGGTTATCGTATGCACGACAGGCAGACAGATAATCCCTGGTGGGCAGTGTGGAACCTGTTGTTCCTACCTGTAATATTGTGCGCAGGCCCCTATTCAGCCTGTGCCGCGGGTGGGGCAAGTGCTTTGTTTTTTTCCTGTACAGTCTGTTCTCCTATAACGCGTGTTTTCACAAGACGAACTGTATACAGCGCGATGAATGTCTTCGGGGACACATTTTTTGTTATAACGCGGATGCGAGTTGGATACAACGCGATTGAGTGAACGGAATGACAACGCGCGAGTCGGAACAAGCGGTTGTGGGGCTGCCTCGGCACGTGGCAACGCACAAGGCAGTGGGATGCTGCTGGATGCTTCGAGACGCTACCCAGCCTGCATACGCATCTCGCGCGTTATCGCGGACTTTTCTGTACCCGACACTTTTATTATAACCCCGATTTTTGAACAACGTGGTATTCGGCCGGAACGCAACTACTACCACGTTATAGGGAAACGTACGGTACTGCAATCGGTAATTAAACTTTCGCAGCACCACTGACTTGTGCCTTGCAAAGGCTTTGCCCTCCTCTACCCGGGTCACCCTATGCTTATTTTACTTTAAAAAAATATACAGTTGCTGTGCGCACAGGCCATCTTCTTTTTCGTACGGCCATCTTCTTTTTCGTACGGCCGATGTGAACGTAGAGCAGCGACATTTTACATTGAGCTGCTTAATGAGCCAGATGATTGCACCGGGAGTAGTGGTATGGTGTGACGCTACCATCTCTACAGCTCTCAGTGTGAACCTGTGGGTCTCTCTGAGCGACGGATTGACTCACCCCCTCCCTCCTCCCCCGCCATAGGAATATGGAATTTCCACCATTGGCTCAGGGTTGTAAGCAACGGATGAGCACCGCCTGGATGGTCTCACATGAGCAGGATGTCACTTTGATTTCAATAATTCGTATTCGGCTGCGGTTTGAGCAAAAGAAGTTGGATTGATTGGATCATTTGACCGGGATAATCCGCTGAGTTGGAACGTCTGGTTTGCGAGGGTTGCCCAGGGTGTTCCATGACACGGAGAAAATCCACGTAATGACACGCGCACATACATTCGTAGGTAACACTATGCACCCACGTGGTGTGGTGTGTGAAGAAAAATATATATTTTATTTTTTCATTTTAACACAAACACCCGGTGTCTCATCATGAGCAGAGTCAGGTTTTGCTTGAAAAATGTTGATAAAATGCCAGATTTTTCATAGGCAAGGGCTGGCTTCGACATTAATTGTCTCATCAGCAGAGCCAGGTTTTGCTCGAACCAATGTTGGTGAGCTGCCAGACGTTTATATGCGAGGACACTGTAAAATATCGGTCCCGGTTAAATTTAACACGAAATTCTAGATTTGAAGCTTTCGTGACTGCAAGGATATTCATACTCTTTGGTTATTTCGGTAAAGTCACGTGGGTTAAAAAATAAAACAAATAAATTAAATCACGACGTTTCGGAGGCAACACAAGCTTCCGTCTTCAGGTGGAACCGTCACAGCAAAATTGCTGTAACACTTGATACAGCAATTTTGTCAAATTGCCGTATCACTTGATCACTTGATACAGAAATTTTGCTGTGACGGTTTCACCCGAAGACGGAAGCTTGTGTTACCTCCGAAACGTCGCGATTTAATTAATTATTTTATTTTTTAACCTACGTGACTTTACCGAAAAAACAAAGAGTATTAACACGATTTTTCTAACCGTACAGTTCAAAGCGCTGCTTTAATTATTATCGCTGAATAATGATACCGCTGCGGGGAGGAGGACACCCTGCACACCACTGGTGAGATGCAGTGTCGGTTGCAAGTGGACCGATGGACAGAATGTTGAATTTTAAATTTGGGATGTTCAGGGACAAATCCAGCTTCAGGTCGATTTTGCGGGAAATACTGATTCGGTGGTTGACAAAGCCAGGCGAGGTGCTTCACTGCCTGGGGATATTCAGTCGGGTTGTTCCCACTGCCCCGTTTTTGTTGTTGTTTATTTGTCTCTTTGCCGTCTGAAAATCAAAGTGCAAATTTGGATCGGTGGTGATTGTTGTAAATTGTACGATTTTAAGCGTGAATTCAGAACTGGAGAGGGCTTTTTTCGTGTTTTCCCTTGACAGCAATAAACGTACTCAGTGCCAAAGTGTACTCTGATGATGAGCTTGGACGCAACTCTAACAATTGCTTTATATTTTACCATGTGTAGAGAAGTTCCGACGGACGCACTCGGAGACGGAGGTAAGTTAAGGGCTTTCGCCAGGGTTTATTAAAGCTGTTACAATATTACACAGCAGGGTACGCAACTCCCAGGGGCTAGGGGTCCTACTCTGAGTCCGGGTCCCTGCCGGCTAGCTCCGGTCTCTCTCGTGTCGGATCGTGGACTCTGCCGACTCCACCGAGCGGAGAGAGAAACACCTCTACGGCTACCACCGGCTTCTCCCCAGACTCACCACTCGATCCCTCTCTCTACCCACTGGTTCCCTCTTCACCCTTCTTACTTTACCCGTTCCCACAGTGACCCTGCTTACGTCACGGGGTATCCCTTAAGTACCCCAGGAGACGTGACGTCATCGCACTGAACGGCACACATGACGTCACGTCCCCATTTTACTCCTCTGCACATGTAAAGCCCACTTTACCTATAGAGCTGTTTTTCACTTACGACCTTGCCGTAAATGATAGCTCCACGAAGTGGCTCATCACGTGGAAATGGATAGCGGCCAAACACGCGAAACGCGTTGCGATGTCGATTCTAAATGTGGAGGGGAAAACCAGAGGACCCGGAGAAAAATCAACTCGACCAACGGGAGAGAACACGCAAACTCAAAATATACAGGCTGGGATCGAACCCACGACCTCCTGCATGCCAAGCGAGGGAGTAAACATCTTTCCACCCACGGGTCTCTACTCAAACGAGCAATTTTTTTACTTTACGATTTAAAGCTGTCGTGACTGCAGGGATTCATCTTCTTGGTTCTTTCGGTAAAGTCACGTGACTTTACCGAAATAACCAAGAAGATGATCTCAAAGTTATGTGGAATCCCACCCCGTAGTGGCGGTTAAATTTCGATTTAAAGCTTTCGTGACTGCAGGGATTCATGTTTTCTCCGGACTAAGATGTACTTGTGTATTTTAAAGCCACGGTTGGGCTTTTTTATGTGTGTGTGTGTCTGTGGTATTTACCAGTCATCCCAGTAAACCCATGGCACCTGAGTCTGTCCCGTGACCTGCCAGCGAGCCTTTGACACTTCACGTGGCCTCAAAGTGCACCTAGCCTGGCACAAGCACCGTGATGACGTCACCACCACTAATTGACGAATGGCGGTTGTGCAATTTGAGTGGGGAGCGGTAGTGTGTGTAACAGTTGGCGCGCTGCGTTATGAACTCATCGACTGACATTCGATTCCCGCTCACGACCACCAACACCAGGGACTGGCCCTAACCCGGTACAGCCTGAACAGACTGTTGGGGCGAGTGCTGTTAGCGAGTAGCACCTATGAAGCACGGCACACGATGGGGTGGGTGGCCGGCACCACGCCTCGTCTCCCTAGTGGCGATATTTTTACACAACTCACCAGGTACTTTTCAGTTTTCAGTTTCATTTATTTGGTACAGCCCTGTGAGCCATTCGGCTCTTGAATCGGGTGCAACCGCAACAAACAAAAAAAAACTAAAATATGAACAAGAAAACATCATAAAGTGACTATGCGCAAACAGAAAAATCAATTTTAGGCTGAGTCGACCTAGGGGAAGCCGAGGACCGGTTCAGATAATCGTCACTGGTAAACCCGGGTGGCTGAGCTCATAGAGCGATGCGCTAACCACTGTGCCACCGCTCCCCACTTCTGTTACAGACGGACAACTTACACAGATGATTCCAATGTTTTTATTTTATTTTATCCCCAAGGAAAGCACCAAAAACAAAACCCCTTCAAAGTCACAAATCTGTTTCGGCTCAACCGCGAATGTTTGAACGTGGACAAAGCAGGCGGCTTTTGCGATGTCAGCCTGTCTGAAAGTGCGGGAGTAGAAACATCCCCCAGGGTTCATCGTTGAGTTGGCTGTTTTGACGGGGGGGGGGGGGGGCAATGGCATCGTCGACCGATTAGAGATGCCGATTCGCACGCAGAGAACGAACGAGTCGATCCTTCTTCCGAAGGGAGGAATGCCCGTGAGAAATCGCACCTCCGATGAGCACGCTACGTACTCTTTGGTTTTATTTCGGTTTACGTGACTTTACCGAAAAAACCAAAGAGTATGGATCCTTGCAGTCGCGAAAACTTCAAATCTAGAATTAGCACGGTATGCACGTTGAACATCTTTCGCACACCGCACGTAGCCAAACCGTGTTAATCGGAGGTGCGGGCGAAAGGACAACAAACTAAACGCAAAAAGCAGTTCTGAAGAAATGCGTTTGTCAATCGAGATGATCATTTACAGGTGCATAGCTCCAGTGGCTTCCTAATATCAGATGGAAGAGCGTTCCAGACGGCCACAGAAACGCATCTGAACCAGAGGTCACAAACGGGTTTTGATTCCTTACCCGTACCCGGCCGCACCAGGGTTGAAAACGGGTACCCGTAGCCGTATTCTACCCGATACCCGGCTACCCGTACCCGGCCGGGTACGGGTAGGGTACGGGTATCGGGTACCCGATTGCGACCTCTGGGATGAAGCCATGTTGCAGGCGCGGGTGGGTTGATTCTAGGAACTTGAATTGTGAGAAGAGACAAGACGTTGGGAAATGAGTGACAAACGGTGACTCACCAGTGACTCATGGCCTACCCGTACCCGTACCCGGCCGCACCAGGGTCGCAAACGGGTACCCGTACCCGGCCGGGTACGGGTAGCCGGGTATCGGGTAGGGTACGGGTATCGGGTACCCGGTTGCGACCTCTGATCTGAACGCACGCAATGTGGTGGTCCTTCTTTGTTCGATGGCCAGCCGATAGCCGCTGCTGCGACCGCAGTTCACGTGATGGTTTACGCTCCTTGACGTGATCAGCAGCGAGGTACTGTGGTTCACGTTTGGCAAGCACTTTGTGTGCAGTGAGTACGGCGCGAAAGAAGTCCGTGCGTGCAAGCCACGGGCTGCGTCGGCCGTGGTTTGCGGCGGATTAAATCACGAACCCACGCTTTGAATGCAGCGTCACCGCCTTGCTTTGATGTTGACGACGACGGTGCCTTCAGTTTCCTTTTGGAGCCCTCGACCGCTGACTTATTTGCGTGATTAAGGTTATTTTAATTTATTCTCTAAAAGCTATCGGCGTATTCTCGAGATTGTGGCCGCGGTGAAAAGTTCAAAGCGATTACCCTGAGGCATTGATGCGCTCGTTTCCCGATTACAGCCCTTCCGGAGCCAGTGGTGGTGATGATGATGGTGGTGATGATGGTGGTGATGATGTGATGATGGTGATGATGATGGTGATGATGATGGTGGTGATGATGGTGGTGATGATGATGGTGATGATGGTGATGATGGTGGTGGTGATGATGTGATGATGATGATGGTGGTGATGATGTGATGATGGTGATGATGATGATGGTGATGATGATGGTGATGATGATGATTGCTCCGATTGCCCGAGTGTTACCCTCCCACCACCATCCACCCCCACGTCCTGCGAGTGGTGCGCGCGGTGTGCTGCGTGCAGTGTGGTGCGCGCGGTGTGGTGCGTGCGGTGTGGTGCGTGCGGTGTGGTGCGCGCGGTGTGCTGCGTGCGGTGTGGTGCGCGCGGTGTGGTGCGTGCGGTGTGCTGCGTGCGGTGTGGTGCGCGCGGTGTGGTGCGCGTGGTGTGGTGCGTGTGGTGTGCTGCGTGCGGTGTGCTGCGTGCGGTGTGCTGCGTGCGGTGTGGTGCGTGCGGTGTGGTGCGTGCGGTGTGGTGCGTGCGGTGTGCTGCGTGCGGTGTGGTGCGTGCGGTGTGGTGCGTGCGGTGTGGTGCGTGCGGTGTGCTGCGTGCGGTGTGGTGCGTGCGGTGTGGTTCGTGCGGTGTGGTGCGTGAGGTGTGCTGCGTGCGGTGTGCTGCGTGCGGTGTGGTGCGTGCGGTGTGGTGCGTGCGGTGTGGTGCGTGCGGGGTGTTGCGTGCGGTGTGGTGCGTGCGGTGTGCTGCGTGCGGTGTGCTGCGTGCTGCGTGCGTCGACGATGGAGTCCACTTCTCAGCGGGCGATGGACGAGGCGTCCACGCCGTATCGTGGAAGTCGCTCTGTAAACAAACATCAGAGACGGGGGAATTGGGGGGGGGGGACCGCACACACGTGAGGGAAGGCGAGAGGCGATGGGACGCGGTGGTGACAGAGTGAACACCATCTAGGCCAGGTGGCTCAGAGTTACACAAACTTCTAGATTTGAAGCTTTCGTGACTGCAAGGATTCATACTCTTAGTTCTTTCGGTAAATTCACGTAGGTAAAAAATGAAATTAAAATTAATAGAAATAAAACAATAAAAATCACGACGTTTCGGAGGTAACACAAGCTTCCGTCTTCAGGTGAAACCGTCACAGCAAAATATCTGTACCTTATATAGTGGCTCCTCCCCCCTTAACCACTATATAAGGTACAGATATTTTGCTGTGACGGTTTCACCTGAAGACGGAAGCTTGTGTTGCCTCCGAAACGTCGTGACTTTTATTGTTTTATTTTTATAAATTTTAATTTCATTTTTTACCTACGTGATTTTACCGAAAGAACTAAGAGTATGTTACACAAACTTTACCCGGTTCTCAGAAGATCTTGCCGGCGCACTTGCAGGAGGCAGGGCAGTAGCCCTGCACGATCTTGCCGGACCCCGTGTCTCCGCACCCGTAGGTGCTCTTCATCGCCGCGCAGTTCGCGTACGCGTCTTTGTAGAGGCAGGGGTTCCCTGACGAGGAGAGGAGGAGGAAGGGAGGAGGAGGAGACAATTGAGGGGCACGCGGGTCTAGTGGTCGCCGCTCTCATCGGCGGACGCTGGCATGTGGACGGAAGCTCTCTCGGCCTTGCGCAGACCACCAGCTCAACGGAACTGCAAGGGGATGGTGACTTACGGCACAGCTTGCGGCTGCAGCTCTTACGGCACGACCCGCACGAGTTGCCCTTGTCGTACGGTCGGTTGATGCGAGACGCCAGGTTTCCGCTGTGAGCAACAAACAACGACAACAACAATGGTGACGACAACAACAACCACCACCACCACGGACCGACATATATCGGAGGACAGCAGAGCAAAATCCACGCGACAACACGGATTATAATGATCCCCAGTTTGATAATAGGGTTTTCCCCTTTTATCTGGCAACAAAACAGGGGTAAACACCATCTTCTTGGTTCTTTCGGTAAAGTCACGTAGAAGGGAAATAATAAAGTAATAAAAATAAAACAATAAAATAATTCTCACGACGTTTCGGCCACAACGCAAGCAGCCGTCCTCAGGTGAAGAACAGGTCTGTCGGAAAGACAGCGTCTGAATGAACACCACCAAGCTTGGCAGCGTATATTTAAGCTGTTCTCGCCTGGTTAAACAAAACAACTGAATAGCGAGAGCACTCGAGTTTACTCGCAACTCGTTTTATGTGAGTATGTGGGTCTTTATGCGAGTCTATGGGTCTCTGTGTGTGAGTCATCGGTGACAGGGACTGACCATTAACTCGACTCAATCGCGGCTGGGGTGGCTGACCTCTGAGCCACCCAGCAGCCTGTTAAAAAAAAAGAAAATACATTTTTGCTTGACATTTTTTCGTGTGTTTTTAACCGATTTGTTTTTCTGCCCAGCAAATTATTTCACCGGGGTGACGTCGCGTTCTGCTCCGGACGCCTCGGGCGAGAGAGAGAGCCACCCACTGAGGCCCAGAATGAGGGCGGACGAGGCCCCTCCCGTGACAAAAGATCCGTTGATTTATTACGGCGGTTGAAATCGCATAGTTTGGGGGATGTTACCGTGGACACGACGAGAGAAACAATAGGGCACGGGTAATCGATCGATCTCGGGCGACACAAATTACGTGACATCTCGGTATGAGTGGAATTCGTGGTCGCTCACGGAGAGACCCGGGTGAACTTTTCTCTATCATTGTGTAGTGACATGGAATGGGTCACTATGCTGGTTGCTTGCAGAGAAGGAGATCTGCAGTTGCAGCTGCCCTGTCTGTCAGCAGGTCACGTGATGAGCGGAGAGAGTGGGCACGTGAGGCGAGCCCGCGAACCCGCGAGTAGGTTCTAAAAGGGGGGCGTGGCCGGGGGCGGAGCGAGGCCTCGCCGGGAGGATAAAAGGGGGCACCGAATGAATGTTCGGGGCTGTTGCGTGGAGTGGGATCCCGTCGGGCTGCTGGAGTTTTCGTCACCGTCTTCACCATCTCGGCGTCGTCAGTCAGGCAGTCTGTCAGCTGTCCTGACTGATAGTTGTACCCTGTGAAGGCTATAATACACAGAGTGCCTCCTGCTCCTAGTGTCTCTGAGTGTATCACTACATTTGTATGTCCGCACGTTGAACTTATTTTGCAACGTACTTAGCCGACGGTGATAATCGGAGGTGCTGGGGAAGGACAATAAACTAAACACAAAGAGCAGTTCTAAATGAGTTTTCAATTGAGTATGTATGTTGAACATTCGCACACACACGGAGTAACCGTGAGGCCTTTCCATCTGTAAACATTCTCAACATTAAATTATTATAAGGATGCCATGGTGTACATCAAGGCCGTAATTATAATATATATTGGGGGGGATGTGTATCGCTATAAAATAGATTTCTGTTTATATGATTGTGGTTATGGTTGTACTTTATTAATCCCTAATCTCTGCCATTGCATACAATGAAACAAGAAAAGGTAAGAAAGAAATAAAACAGAGCAATGTAATACAATACACTATTAGACATTATTGTAAAAAATAAATAAAAAGTCCATCCTGTGTGTTAGTGAATTTTTTCATATTTTAGGCAGGAAATTCGTTTTCAAATTTAAGATTTTTTTTTCAGGGGGGGGACCCCCAGACTCCCTGGAAGATTTGGTTCCCCCCAATGTTGGCTCCATGGCTACAGCCTTGGTGTACATGTTGTGTATAAATATCATCTCCAACTATTAATGACCCAGTCTCTCTAGCCTCATTATGTGCTATGAAGAAGGGCAATTTGCCCAAAACGTCACCGACTTTATATATGTTTGTTCTTATTAATCCCGTGATGTTACTGAAACACGTTTTGTGTTTTAAGCAAGATAATGTTTCTTCTTCAACTTTCTTGAAAGTGGTGGATCGCCAAGAATCCGACAAAAGGCGCTGAGTAAGTGACTGCCAACAGGACGAAAGAAAGATCGAGAGAGAGTACGATACACAACGCGTACAATTGTCATGTTGTGGAGATTGATTGGTGTTTGAGAGCCGTAGAGGCAGCGGTTTCCTGGAATGAATGAGTGAGTGAATGAGTGGGTGGGTGGGAGGAGTCGGAGGAGATGAGCAGGCGATAGGAGACAACGAGCTTACGGGAGACATTTAGCAGCCATTAAAGCAGCCGTGCGTCAACTCGAGAAATCGAGACGTCATTTGTTTTATTTTTCTGACGGCCCGGACCGCCTTTGGCTGTGTCACGTGGTGTTTGTCTCGGCTCAGGGAGCAACGGGGGGGCATTGTGGTTAGTCCACGCTAATGCTGACCTCCAGTTAGGGGCCGTCCATAAATGACGTCACGCGATTTTGGACGATTTTTGGGGGCGAAACGGGCGTGGCACGGCCTTGAGAAGAGATGGAGTGATGTGGTACACGAGAACGTGGAGCTGAGTGGACTTGCCGATGACTGGTACCAGCGGTGTCAAGATCGGCCTCTGTGGAGGAGGCTCGTGAAGGACGCTGCTACTGGGCAGTTGGAGGCAGTCGCCCTCCAACAACAACGGAGTGCGAAGGAGCGACGCTCACAACAACGAGCGGAGCGCCGGGTGGCTAAAGCGCAGCAAGTTGGCACAGTAGGGGGCACAGGTGGTGCATCAGCCAGTCATCTCGGCCAGGCAACCCATGCCACCTGGGTTTGCCCTGTGACCTGCCAGCGGGCGTTCGACACTTCACTTGGCCTCAAGGTGCACATAGCCTGGTACAAGCGCCGTGGTGACGTCACCGCCACTGAGTGGCGAATGGTGGTTGTTGTTGGTTGTTGTGTGAGTGTGTGTTGGCCACCCAACCCATCGTGTGCAGGCCTTCATAGGTGCTCGCTAACAGCACTTGCCCCTACAGTCTGTTAAGGCTATACGGGGGATGTTTGTGTGTGTGAGCGAGAAGAGAGCGGAGCGGTTCGCGAGCTGATTCCCGCTCTCGTGACTATTATCTGAATCGGTCCTGGGCCTCCTCTAGGTAGACTCAGCCTCAAATGCGGCGTGTAAACACCGCCGCGAAGAGAAACAAAGGCGGTCGGGCGCTGTTCCGGCCTTCATAGGTGGTCCTCGCTCACAGCACTTGCCCCAAGTCTGTTGCAGGCTATACGGTGGATCTTTGTATTTTACACGCTTTTATTTAGCTCAGTCTGTGTTGTCATATCCTCAAACCTTGTAACTCAATTTTAACCCACTTCCCAATGTGGTATAGACTGCAAACTTGGTATACGTATGTCATACCGATGACAATACTATATTCTATAATTGAAAATAAAATATATATTTTTAAGCAATCTTTTTTACATGTTATGTTTCGGCTTGGGTCTAATTGTCCATGCTCAACTCACGTTGGCTGTATATCACCACGTTGTGGCAAGCTTCGGGGCCACTTGCTGGAGTCGTGGAGTTCTGCCATTACTCGTACGGTACATTTCATTAAAGCGTGTTTTTTTAAAAAAGTGTTTTTTAAGTATAACTTTTGAGCGAGAGAGAGATAGAGAGAGAGAGGCAATGGACCACAGCCCGTGCTCACGCTGGGCAGTAGTGGCACACGTAGAAGTACTTGGCCGCACTGGCGCAGTAGTTGACGGCGCAGCCCACTTGGAAGGAGCCGTACCACACCACCTACACGGCACGGCGAGAGAGACAGAGAGAGATAATCGTTCATTTAAAAAGGGGGGGTTTACATAAAGCAAAGCATTAAAAAAAAACCGAAATGTCTTCTTGGTTCTTTCGGTAAAGTCACGTAGAAGGGAAGTAATAAAATAATGAAACAAAACATAATAAAACATAATAAAATAATATAATATAATTATTATTTTATTATGTTTTGTTTTTATTATTTTATTACTTCCCTTCTACGTGACTTTACCGAAAGAACCAAGAAGATGAATCCCTGCAGTCACGAAAGCTTAAAATCGAAATTAAAACCGAAATGATGAACGAAGCAAAGTGCCGACTACACCGAGCATCTTCTTGTTTCCTCTGCATCGTAAAAAAAGAAAAAAAGAAAAATAGAAAAATAAAAAAAATAAAAAGTCGGAGAGAGTCCTCGTTTGCGCGGGGCAGTGCTCACAACCACAGCGCGTTGTCGTCACAGGGGCCGTTCATTAATGACGTCACGCGATTTTGGACGATTTTTGACCCCCCCCCCTCGTCACACGGCGTCACAAAAAGTCAGACCCCCCCCCTCAAATATGACGTCACAAAGCTCTGCCCCCCCCCCCGCACCCCCGAAAAAAAACATGCTTCAAATCGCTTTAAACTATTGTCATTGTAGTGCATATTTAATGTGGCGCTGCACTCTGATGTTGTTAGGAGAAAACATTTATTAAAAAGTATATTTAATTAAGTTAAACGTGTTGTCTATATTCATTTAAAGTTGCGCATTTTTACGTGACGTCACATTTCTCAAACCCCCCCCCCCCCTCGTCACACATCGTCACAAATATCTGACCGCCCCCCCCCCCCTAGGTGCGTGACGTCATTTATGGACGGCCCCACAACGCGGTTCTTCCGTTTTCCTGCACCGCCGATCGGTACGATTGGCTACACATGGTGCGATTAGAAGTTGAACAAACACATTAGGAGACGTGTTTCACACAACGCAGAACGCACACGGTTATAACGCGTTTTCTGAGCGGACGATGACAGCACTTGTCCTAACAGTGTTGTTAGCGAGTAGCACCTATTAAGGCTGGAACAGCACACAAGTGGGTGGGTGGCCTGCAACCACGGCCCCGACGGGACGACACACAATCCGTGAAGCGTGACTCCTCCAACACGGGTCGAGCCATCGTCAATAACTGAAGTTGAGACGTAGCGGTAAAAGCGTGACCAAGGAGGAGGCGTGGGTGTGTGGTGAGCGACTTCCGAGACGCGACGTGTCGAGGGCTCCTTGATTATTTCTCACACTTTACAGGCAGGATCACTGAGCCACATATTCGCTGGGCTACGTATAGCCGACCCACTCATACAGCCACATCGCCAGGAGTTTACATATTTAGCTGGCTGACTAATACAGCGACGATGGGGACCGGCCATGCGGCCGGACGATGAAGAAGAGATGACGGCGAAGACAGCGACGGCAGCCAGGATACGAAGCCCCACGACAGCCCCGAACCTCCGGTTACCTCCCCCTTTTATACTCTTCGGCGTGGCCAAGCCCCGCCTCTGGCCAAGCCCCGCCTCTGGCCACGCCCCCTTCTAGAACTCTCGTGCAGGTTCCAGGAGCTTCCCGACTGATCCCTGCCTGTGACCTTTAGCCCAGTTACACCCCCCTTATGGTTGGCTATAATATAGCACAACCATAACCGTAATTATCCCTTCTGGTCCATATGATGGCACCCTGTCACTACATATGTATGTACGTTGAACTTCCTTGGCACCGTACGCAAAAGCAGTTCTAAAGAAATATACATTTCAATCTAGATGCTTTAAAAGTGCATAGCGGCATTGGCTTCCTAACATCGGAAGGAAGAGGCGTTCCAGACGGCCGCATCTGAAAGCGCCGCGTGGCGCGGTGACCGACTTTGTTCGACGGCGAGCCGAAAGCCGCTGCCGCCGCCGGCTTAACGGTGGTTTAAGCTCCTCGACGAGGAGATACAACGAGGAGCTGTTGTTCACCATTGCAACCTCATTTGCCAGTAAAAAATATGATAATTGGTGTTTTACCTTTTGATTTAAAGCTTTCGTGACTGCAGGGATTCATCTTCTTGGTTCTTTCGGTAAAGTCACGTAGAATGGAAATAATAAAATAATAATGATAAAACATAATAAAATACAATTCTCACGACGTTTCGGCCACAACGCAAGCAGCCGTCCTCAGGTGAAGAACAGGCCTGTCGAGGACGGCTACTTGCGTTGTGGCCGAAACGTCGTGAGAATTATTTTATTATGTTTTATTATAATTATTAAATTATTTCCATTCTACGTGACTTTACCGAAAGAACCAAGAAGATGGTGTTTAACCCTTTTATCTGGCAACAAAACTGACACCTTTTTTTTACAAGGAGTCATGTTTTTGTTTGCATTATGACTGCAGGTATTGTGGTCTATGCAAACATGACTCCTTGTTTAACACGTAGGCTTTCGCGACCAATATTATTCATAATCAACGTTTTTGGGTTTAGATCGCGTTATTTATAAATGTGTCGTAACCCTCCACCACCCGACACGGCCAATCAGTAAAAAAGTGTCACGTTGACGAAAGACAAATAGTTCACTGCTTTAGCCCACCGGTGTGTTGAAGCGTGAAACCACAACGTGACACTTATATTATCAGAGTTATGTTCTTTGTTTGCATTATGGCTGCAGGTATTGTGGTCTATGCAAACATGACTCCTTGTAAAAAAAAAGGTGTCAGTTTTCATTCTTTGTTTCTTTCGGTTAAGTCACGTCTAAAGATAAAATAATAAATTAAATTAATAGTATATTACGACGTTTCGATTGCAACACAAGCAATCATCATCAGGCATAAAAGAAATAGCAACAAAAATCTAACTAGAAAACTATAGACAGACATACAAGCAGACAGACATCACATCGGAGCAACAAAAATCTAACTAGAAAACTATAGACAGACATACAAGCAGACAGACATCACATCGGCACAAAGAGAGGGGTCGTTTCTGTGACGGTCCCTTAAATATAGAGAGGGGGGACGGAGAGAGGGAGGGGGCAGAGAAAATTAGCATATCAATGAGTGTACGGCAACGTGCTGCTGCTGCTGCAAGTAAGATGATGACGTGGCACGGGCACGCAAGCTTGAAAATTAGGAGAAAGGCACACGAAAATTAAATAACCTAGTAAAATATCTGCTTGTATGTCTGTCTATAGTTTTCTAGTTAGATTTTTGTTGCTCCGATGTGATGTCTGTCTGCTTGTATGTCTGTCTATAGTTTTCTAGTTAGATTTTTGTTGCTATTTCTTTTATGCCTGATGATGATTGCTTGTGTTGCAATCGAAACGTCGTAATATACTATTAATTTAATTTATTATTTTATCTTTAGACGTGACTTAACCGAAAGAAACAAAGAATGATTCCTGCAGTCACGAAAGCTCCAAAATTAAGAAAGGTGTCAGTTTTGTTGCCAGATAAAAGGGTTAAAAAAACAATTATCGAGCTGTGGTTCGTTCGCGGCAAGCACTTCGAGCGCGCGCAACGAGGTACGACCTTGCAATGTGTCGCGGCTCAGGTGATCTTCGCCGTCTCACCTGGGTGTAGTGGCCAACGGCTCCTGGACTCTTGGGTCCCTGGTCGTACACGAAGCCGGGGCTGGTCACCTCGTTGTACCAGTCGCGGATGGCGTAGTTCCAGGTGAAGGGCGCGCTCGAGATGAAGAGGTTCTCCCCGCAGTCGAACACTGCAGGGCGCAAGACCCAGCGCAGGGAAGGGAGCAGTCGCGTTTTTGCTGAAATGCGATTTGTAACTGATTTTCTGGCCGTGCAGTTATCGGTAGTTGACTGCTAATGCGGGATTTTATTGAGGGACTGCTGCTGTGTGATTAACCTGGCGTGGTCTGTGTAACTGTTTTGTTGTTTTTGCTGCCTTACCCAAGATTTGAAGTTGTCGTGACTGCAATGATCCATACTCCAGTCCCTAACGTCCACGCTATGCCCCCCCCTCCCCCTATTTCCCCCCCCCCCCTCCCTTCCCCCCCAACCCCCCCTCTCTGACTTATATAACCCTCTTAACGCAGGCATCTCTCCCAATTGAGTTAAACAATTTCTTGCTGTGGTTTTCACACCTGATGACGATTGCTTGCGTTGCAATCGAAACGTCGTGATTTAATTTACTTTAATTTATTTTTATTTTATAATTTGTATTTTTTCACCTACGTGACTTTACCGAAAGAACCAACGAGTATGCCTTACCCAAGCTTGAAGAATCGTATAATACATGTATTATTTGTTTATTAATATTTAGTGGCTCGCTTACCGTTTTCTCTATTTGGCACTGCTATCGTGTTTTAGTATCCTACGCTGCTGTAACTTGATGATGTGCCCATACTGGACATCTGTGAGAAAGAGCTTAATAGTTCATAGGATTCCTCCTCCAGTCTGAATAAAGATTCTGACTCTGTGTGTGGGGGGGTGGGGGGGGGGTCGTTTGTTGACCTATTGAGCCAGGCTGGGCAGGGATACAGCAACACCACTGCTCACCCATAAACTAACATTGCCCATAGACTAACATTGCCTATAGATTAACATTACCCATAGACTCACATTGTCCATAGACTAACATTGCCTATAGATTAACATTACCCATAGACTCACATTGTCCATAGACTAACATTGCCTATAGACTAACATTGCCCATAGACTAACATTGCCCATAGACTAACATTGCCCATAGACTAACATTGCCTATAGACTAACATTGCCCATAGACTAACATTGCCCATAGACTAACATTGCCCATAGACTCACATTGCCCATATACTCACATTGCCTATAGATTAACATTACCCATAGACTCACATTGTCCATAGACTAACATTGCCTATAGACTAACATTGCCCATAGACTAACATTGCCCATAGACTAACATTGCCCATAGACTAACATTGCCTATAGACTAACATTGCCCATAGACTAACATTGCCCATAGACTAACATTGCCCATAGACTCACATTGCCCATATACTCACATTGCCTATAGATTAACATTACCCATAGACTCACATTGTCCATAGACTAACATTGCCTATAGACTAACATTGCCCATAGACTAACATTGCCCATAGACTCACATTGCCCATATACTCACATTGCCTATAGATTAACATTACCCATAGACTCACATTGTCCAAAGACTAACATTGCCTATAGACTAACATTGCCCATAGACTAACATTGCCCATATACTCACATTGCCCATAGACTAACATTGCCCATAGACTAACATTGTCCACAGACTAACATTGCCCATACACTAACATTGCCCATAGACGAACACTGCCCATAGACTAACATTGCCCATACACTAACATTGCCCATAGACTCACATTGACCACGGTCTAACACTGCCCATAGACTAACATTGCCCACAGACTAACACTGCCCATATACTTACATTGCCCATAGACTAACATTGTCCATAGACTAACATTTCTCATAGACTAACATTGCCCATAGACTAACATTGCCCATAGACTCACATTGCCCATAGACTCACATTGCCCAAAGACTAACATTGCCCATAGACTAACATTGCCCATAGACTAACACTGCCCATAGACTAACATTGCCCATATACTAACATTGCCCATAGACTAACATTGCCCATATACTAACATTGCCCACAGACTAACATTGCCCATAGACTCACATTGCCCTTACCTGAGGACGGCTGCTTGCGTTGTGGCCGAAACGTCGTGAGAATTGTATTATTTTATTATGTTTTATTTTTATTATTTTATTATCTCCCTTCTACGTGACTTTACCGAAAGAAGCAAGAAGATGAAAGGTTTACGATTTTATTTTTCTCTTTAAAAAAATATTGCCAGAAGGCGTTTGGCGAGGTGGGCGGGCGGGCGGGCGGGTGCATAATTGCGGTGAGGATAGGTGTTAACTTTGACTGGCAGCCGCTAATCCCATCCCCAGGTTCCGCGTTGCTCCACGTGTCACTCGACGTGACTTAAAGTGGAGCGTTTCAAACGCGTAACATCTGAAGCGTGTCTTCTTGGTTCTTTCGGTAAAGTCACGTAGAAGGGAAGTAATAAAATAATAAAAATAAAACATAATAAAACAATTCTCGCGACGTTTCGGCTACAACGCAAGCAGCCGTCTTCAGGTGAAGAATGAGACACTGCCAAGCTTGAAGCTTATATATAAGCTGGGTTGGAGGTGGAAGAAGAGCGCCTTAACAAAAGAATGTGCATATCAAGAGGAATTTAGCATATTCATGGGAAATGCGTAGGAGGTGGGCGGGGGGTTTCAAAGTCATATTATAAAATAAAATCTGAAGCGTGATCGGTAAATTGTCTCACACCGCTGACTTAATTCATCGTCAATATTACTGCACACCACTGGTTCACAACCTTGTTTGACTGCTACTCCACCCCTTCGTGGCATTTTGGCAGATGATTCACACGTGATTATTTAACCAAGACTCTCATGGATTAATTAATTTAACAAATTTAACACATTCCTGCGGAGGGAGCTGGTAGGAACGTCGGGTTGCTCGGTCAATGGCCAGGGTCAACGGCGGCGTGGTGTATTCCGCAAATATGGCCGACTGAGGGCGGGCACAAGCCGGCGTGAGTAGGTTAAACGTTGAGTTTTATAAGGGCACCACGGGGTGACCATGGGGTGGACCAGCCCCTCCCCACCTACGACCTCCTGCGTACCAGGTGAGGTAGTTAACATCTCCTAGCCACGGCAGCGCCCAGGAGGGGCCTTGCCAACATGCCAAGCGTGTCTGAGCGAGTGCGCGCGCACACGGGTTAACCTTGCCTCTAGATTTCTCACACAAGGGTTAACCTCACCTCTAGAATTCTCACACGTGGTAACCTCACTTCTAGATCTCTCACACGGGGTAACCTGGCCTCTATATCTCTCACACACGGGTTAACCTCGCCTATAGATCTCTCACACGGGGTAACCTCGCCTCTAGATTTCTCACACACGGGGTAACCTGGCCTCTAGACTTCTCTCACACGGGTTAACCTTGCCTCTAGATGTCTCACACGGGGTAACCTGGCCTCTATATCTCTCACACCCGGGTTAACCTGGCCTCCAGATCTCTCACACGGGGTAACCTGGCCTCCATATCTCTCACACATGGGTTAACCTCGCCTCCAGATTTCTCTCACACGGGTTAACCTGACCTCTAGAATGATCTCACATGGGTTAACCTGACCTCTAAATCTCTCACACACAGGGTAACCTGGCCTCTAGACTTCTCACACGGGTTAACCTCGCCTCTAGATCTCTCACAAGGGTTAACCTTGCCTATAGATCTCTCACACGGAACAACGACTACAATTTCACATTCATACGGTCAAGCCCAAACAACCGCGTCACAGGAGTAGCGTATCGCTGTGATTATGTCTCTTTCGTGTTTGTCACCGGGCTAATGTTTGAGTTACAATCACAACAATAACAACAATAGCAAGAGCCTAACCACCGTTTGTGGCGTCTCCTGTGCGCAGAGGTCGCAAACGGGTTTTGATTCCTTACCCGTACCCGTACCCGGCCGCACCAGGGTCGCAAACGGGTTTTGATTCCTTACCCGTACCCGTACCCGGCCGCACCAGGGTCGCAAATGGGTACCCGTATCCGTACCCGGCCGGGTACGGGTACCCGTTCCCTACCCGTACCCTACCCGAAATTAGTGACAAACGGTTACTCACCAGTGACTCACGGCCTACCCGTACCCGGCCGCACCAGGGTCGCAAACGGGTACCCGTACCTACTCACCCACCCACTCTCCTTCTCAACTCACCCACTCACCTACTCAGCCACCCACTCACCTACTCAGCCACCCACTCACCTACTCACCCACCCACTCACCTACTCACCCACCCACTCACCTACTCACCCACCCACTCACCTACTCACCCACCCACTCACCTACTCACCCTCCTTCTCAACTCACCCACCCACTCTCCTTCTCAGCGGTCCATCGAACCTGGAACTCACTAGCTCTGCACGATGTTCAAGACTCTTCACAAACATTTTACCAGTTGAGTAGACAATGAAAGACCGAACTGTGTAATGGAGCTTACAATGTGAAAATATTGCGCATTCGTGATAACATAGTTTACAACAGTAGTAGGTTTTTACCCTTTTAAACTGGTACAAAACTGACACCTTTATTCAAGGCATCATGTTTGCAATAACCACAACACAAGTAGTCAAAAAAGCAAACAAAAATAAGCAACTCTGATAATGATAATAATAATATGCACTGTCCTTGAAGTTGATTGGTCCACACCCGAGACGGCTTTCTTTAGAGCCTAGTCCCCATTGGTGTTGGACCAGATGACACCAGAAGGCGTACAACTCAAACACAGTGCAATATCAGAGTATTGAGAGCTCGGGGTAAGCATTTACACTATGAGATCTCTTTTACCAGTGGCAAAATATAGTAGTAGGTTTTTACCCTTTTAAACTGGTGGTTATTGCAAACATGATGCCTTGAATAAAGGTGTCAGTTTTGTACCAGTTTAAAAGGGTAAAAACCTACTACTCTATTTTGCCACTGGTAAAAGAGATCTCATAGTTTACAACAGTTTCGCGTTTACAATACTTAGGTGAGTGAGTGAATGAATGGCTGAGTGAGTGGGTGAGCGAGTGAATGAGTGGGTGGGTGAGTGTGTGTAGGTGCTCGCTAACAGCACTTGGTATCGGGTACCAGGTTGCGACCTCTGCCTATGCGTGGTGAGTGGGTGGGTGGGGGCGTGACTACGGGGGGAGGGACAGTGGGGGAGGGGCAGGTTATTGTGACGTCACCAAGGCACGAGGCCAACCGTGATGATGGTTACGAACTGAGTAATCATTGGAAAGATGTGATTAACCATGCAAAATAGATTTAACTACACTTATTTGGACCATCTTATTTGACAGACAACTATTACAGGTTACTGATAGGCAGCCAGTTTTGTTTTACCAGGTTTAGCTTTCTTTTTTCACACTTTTGTTATGTAGGCCAGGCGTAGTCACAAACCGAACCTCTCCATAATAAAGGCTCAGTCTTTTGTTATGTAGCCTATTACCATCTACATGGCAGAGGCTCGGTCTCATTTACAGCATTTGTTATGTAGGCTATGCGTAGTCACAAACCGGACCTCTCCATAATAAAAAGTGTGCCGTCCCTGGCCCTTCCCCCCTCAACCACTATATATCAGAGGTGTGGACTCGAGTCATGTGACTTGGACTCGAGTCAGACTCGAGTCATGAATTTGATGACTTGCGACTCGACTTGGACTTGCATAACAATGACTTTGTCCCACCTATGAGATGTGGACTCGAGTCATGTGACTTGGACTCGAGTCAAACTCGAGTCATGAATTTGATGACTTGCGACTCGACTTGGACTTGCATAACAATGACTTTGTCCCACCTATGAGATGTGGACTCGAGTCATGTGACTTGGACTCGAGTCAGACTCGAGTCATGAATTTGATGACTTGCGACTCGACTTGGACTTGCATAACAATGACTTTGTCCCACCTATGAGATGTGGACTCGAGTCATGTGACTTGGACTCGAGTCAGACTCGAGTCATGAATTTGATGACTTGCGACTCGACTTGGACTTGCATAACAATGACTTTGTCCCACCTCTGCTATATATATACGGAGTGGTATCTCTTGCAATCTCTCATTTACTTGATACAGCTGTCGTGCCTGTGACGGTTCCACCTGAAGACGGAAGCTTGTGTTGCCTCCGAAACGTCGTGATTTTTTTTTACCTACGTGACTTTACCGAAAAAACCTAACAATATGTGTTGTGGGTGCTTCTGCTGGGTGTGTGTGTGCGTGGGGGGGGGGGGCTCACTCGAAGTCTTGCGGTTGGCAGCGGGGCTGTGGGTCAGGGAGCAGCCATTGGCCCAGACGCGGCTGTTCTCGGCCGCTGTCAAATTCCACGACTGTAGGGCAACAGCGGAAAGGGGCCGTCCATAAATGACGTCACGCGATTTTGGACGATTTTTGACCCCCCCCCCCCTCTCGTCACACGGCGTCACAAAAAGTCAGACCCCCCCCCCCTCTCTCAAATATGACGACAAAACCATATTTCCATTTTAAAAATAAAACATGCTTCAAATCGCTTTAAACTATTGTCATTGTAGCGCGTATTTAATGTGGCGCTGCACTCTGATGTTGTAGGAGAAAACATTTATTAAAAAGGCTATTTCATTAAGTAGAACGTGTTGCCTGTATTTATTTAAAGTTGCGCATTTTTACGTGACGTCACATTTACACCATTGGAACCTCATTTGCCAGTAAAAAAAATGATAATTGTTTTTTTACCCTTCTATCTGGCAACAAAACTGACACTTTTTTTTACAAGGAGTCATGTTTGCATTGACCACAATACCTGCAGTCATAATGCAAACAAAAAACATAATGTATGCACTGTCCTTGAAGTTGATTGGTCCACACCCGAGACAGCTTTCCTTAGAGCCTAGTCTCATTTCTCAACCCCCCCACCCCCTCGTCACACATCGTCACAGGTGCGTGACGTCATTTATGGACGGCCCCAAAGGACTTTAGGACGATTATGAACAAAACAAAACACTCGCCCCCCCCCCCCCCGCGTGTGGACTGCCCGGAACCACCTCCGGCCAATTGAACGTGTCGAGTTTTTGTTTCGTAATTCGAGCAGTCGTTTCTGATTGGCTCATACCGTCGTGTAGGTAATACTAAGAAGTTATAATTGTAAAGTGGCGCATTCTCATCCGTAGATCCCAAAGCGCCATCGCCGTGCATGGAAATCCAGGAAATTAACAGAACCCGCAGGATACATGGGCAGACCTAGGCGGGGGGTAGAGGCCGATTTAAAGAGGTGAGTTTTCAAGATGGGACTTAAGTAACTCTCGCCATCTTCTTGGTTCTTTCGGTAAAGTCACGTAGAAGGGAAATAATAAAATAATAAAAAGAAAGCATAATAACATTGTATTATATTATTATATTACTTTATTCTATTATTATATTATTTTATTATGCTTTATTTTTTTATTATTTCCCTTCTACGCGACTTTGCCGAAAGAACCAAGAAGATGAATCCCTGCAGTCACGAAAGCTTTAAATCGAAATTCTTTCGGTAAAGTCACGTAGAAGGGAAATAATATAATAATAAAAATAAAACAATAAAACATGTTATTGTTTTATTTTTAGTTGTATTTTCATTTGTATTATTTTATTATTTCCCTTCTACGTGATTTCACCGAAAGAACCAAGAAGATTAATTCCTGCAGTCACGAAAGCTTTAAATCGAAATTTAACTCTCGCAACTCTGATTACCAAAGGCACAACGCGTTGTTCCATAGTCTGGGAGATGCACAGTGGCAATAGCCGATCACTCACCCACCTCACTCACTCGCCCACTCACGCATAAGTCAGACTGAAACAGCTTTAAGCACTCTGTCTGATTGCCAAAGGCATAACGCGTTATTCCGCAGCCTGGGAGATGCACAGTGCAGGTGAATGTCCCAATCAAACCGGGAACAAAACCTTAACCTCGGAGTCCTTAGGGACCAGACGACACAGCCAATCAAATCAAGTTGTCACGCTGTGGGCAAATGTGCCACCGAACGATTTGGTTCATCAGCAAAACCGGAGGAGAAGGTGGAATGGGAGAAACGTTAAAAAGCCCGATCAACATTCAGTTTCATGTATTAGGTATGGCCCTGTGAGCCACGCGGCTCTTGACTGGGGTGCAATAGCAACAAACAAAAACATGAACAAGAAACATCTTAAAGTGATTAAATTTCGATGTAAAGCTTTCGTGACTGCAGGGATTCATCTTCTTGGTTCTTTCGGTAAAGTCACGTAGAAGGGAAATAATAAAAAACAGACCTGTTCTTCACCTGAGGACGGCTGCTTGCGTTGTGGCCGAAACGTCGTGAGAATTATTTTATTATGTTTTAATTTTAATTTTATTATTTCCCTTCTACGTGACTTTACCGAAAGAACCAAGTAGATCTTAAAGTGACTACACGCAACAGAAAAATCCAGGAAAAAAACAGCAAAATCTTCCAGAAAAAAACACCGTAAATCAATTATATTTGCAAAAATCCCAGTGGGATGCAAGTCAAACAATAACAACCATAAGACAATTTAGATTAAAGTTATCAGATCGTTGTGTCCAAACGACGTTCGGCTGGAGATGGAAACATCGTCATCAGGTGTCAACTAAAGGCTCCGTTCTCACGTGGGGTTCATTGGCTTGCGTCGGGTGGTGGAGGGCAACGCAAAGCTCCGATTGGTATTACGATTCCAGACAGCCACGTGCAGCGTAGAGTCGCTTCGTTTGACAGCTCATGGTGACGCTGATCGTTTCGCGCACCCGGACAGCGAGAATTTGAACCTCGCAGCTTTGCGATCGGTGTTCTAGAGCTCACCTACCCACTCACCTACTCACCCACCCACTCACCTACTCACCCACCCACTCACCTACTCACCTACCCACTCACCAACTAACCCACCCACTCACCTACTCAACCACCCACTCACCTGCTCACCCACCCACTCACCTACTCACCCACCTACTCACCCACCCACTCACCTACTCACCCACCCACTCACCTGCTCACCCACCCACTCACCTACTCACCCACCTACTCACCCACCCACTCACCTACTCACCCACCCACTCACCTGCTCACCCACCCACTCACCTACTCACCTACCCACTCATCTACTCACCCACCCACTCACCTACTCACCCACCTACTCACCTACTCACCCACCAACTCACCAACTCACCCACCTACTCACCCACCCACTCACCTACTCACCCACCCACTCACCTGCTCACCCACCCACTCACCTACTCACCTACCCACTCACCTACTCACCCACCTACTCACCTACACAACTCACCCACTCACCTACTCACCTACTCACCCACCCACTCTCCTATTCACCCACCCACTCACCTACTCACCTACCCACTCACCTACTCACCCACCCACTCACCTACTCACCTACCCACTCACCTGCTCACCCACCCACTCACCTACTCACCTACCTAATCACCTACTCACCCACCAACTCACCTACTCACCTACCTACTCACCCACCCACTCACCTGCTCACCCACCCACTCACCTACTCACCTACCCACTCACCTACTCACCCACCTACTCACTTACTCAACTCACCCACCCACTCTCCTCGACTCACCCACCCACTCACCTACTCACCCACCCACTCTTCTACTCACCCACCCACTCTCCTACTCACCCACCCACTCACCTACTCACCTACCCACTCACCTACTCACCCACCCACTCACCTACTCACCTACCCACTCACCTACTCACCCACCTACTCACCTACTCACCCACCAACTCACCTATTCACCCACCTACTCACCCACCCACTCACCTACTCACCCACCCACTCACCTGCTCACCCACCCACTCACCTGCTCACCCACCCACTCACCTACTCACCTACCCACTCACCTACTCACCCACCTACTCACCTACTCAACTCACCCACCCACTCTCTTTCTCAACGGTCCATCGAACCTGAAACTCACTGCCTCTGCACAATGTTCAAGACTCTTCACAAATATTGAGTGACGGTGACGTCACACGGCGTCTGTGCCAGGCCAGGTGCATTTGGAGGCCACGCGAATTGTCGAAGTCTCGCTGACAGGAGGAGGTCACAGGGCAGACCCAGCAGGTGCCATGGGTTGACTGAGACGACTGGCTGATGCACCAGCAGTGCCCCCCTACTCTGCAAACTGATTCACTGCCACCACTACCACCACCACCGCCACCACCACCGCCACTACCACCACCACCGCCACTACCACCACCACCGCCACCACTACCACCACCACCACTACCACCACCACCACCGCCACCACCACCACCACCGCCACCACCACCACTACCACCACTACCACCACCGCCGCCACCACTACCACCGCCACTACCACCACCACTACCACCACCACCACCGCCACCACCACCGCCGCCACTACCACCACCGCCACCACTACCACCACCACTACCACCACTACCACCACCACCGCCACTACCACCACCACCACCACCACCGCCACCACCGTCGCTCACTCACCATCTGCAGCATGTTGCTGGCCGCGGGCCGCACGCTTGCCCGCAGGAGGTTGTGCAGGTTCACGATGCCCCTCTGCACGGAGCGCTGTGAGGTTTTGAGCGTCTTCCAGTGGGCCACCGTGTTGGACGCGGCCTGGCAGCGTGGCAGGCGGCCCGCCAGCACCGCTAGGGCCGCAGTCATCATCAGCACGCGGCCCACGCTGCCCGGGTGTGACGGGGGGGGGAGAGCAGAGGTCGCAAACGGATTTTTATTCCTTACCCGTACCCGTACCCGGCCGCACCAGGGTCGCAAATGGGTACCAGTTCCCTACCCGCACCCTACCCGAAATGAGTGACAAACGGTTACTCACCAGTGACGCACGGCCTACCCGTACCCGTACCCGGCCGCACCAAGGTCGCAAACGGGTACCCAATACCCGTACCCGGCTGGGTACGGGTAGCCGGGTATCGGGTAGGGCACGGGTATCGGGTACCCGGTTGCGACCTCTGGGGGGGAGGTTGTACCGTCAGTTTAACTCGGAGGTTTTCGTGACAAATACTATCCAGAATCAGTGCCGGATGAAGCTAGTACGGGACCTGTATAGCATATGTTATCAAGGGGCCCTAAATAAAAAGAAAACTTAATTTGGAGCTTTATTTAGTGACTGCAGTCTGGTGGTTGACCAAACAGTGTCCGGAATAGACCGAGTGCTCGACAACGGGTAGAGGAATCAACGAGTGATGCTCACGGGAACACGGCAGCGCTAGAAGAGCGATACGGGAATGACTGACCGCCAATGCGTGAGTGACCAGAAGTCAATTAGCAAGTAGTGCATCATTAGCCAAGTTCACGGCAGCAGTCATAATGACAGTAGCAGCGTTATGAGAGCGATAAGGGGGGGTGCCTGACCACCGGGCGTGCGAGTGACTGCAAGTGAATCAGCGAGTGCTATCACCGCAGCACACCGTGTCACAAACTCACCACGACATAGCTGAGCCCTCGGACAGAGATGGTCGTTCGGGAGGATTTGAGTCTCGATGATCCAGCCGTGTCTCTGTGCCTCTTGGGTAAGCGACACGAACCCTCGCTTATATACACACGCACGCACACACACACGCAAACACTACGCCGCGCGCACCTTACAGGTACGGGAGGCGTTGGCATTTAACCGGCTGAACGCCACGCAGGGTAGGTGATGGATGGGTGCTGAGCATGCCGTTTTCAATCACTCAAAGCCACACCACTCACTCGCGTCTGATAATTATCGGTGTCGTGGCCACATTGCCACGAGTGCCCTGGAGGTGGTAGCGATAATATCAACAACTCGTCTTATTTGATGGCTTTAAGAGTAATCGCGTGTCGTATTCCAAAGTGCTCTTAGCGCGCGCCGAAGATTGTGACCTTTGGATGTAAAGAGCCCCGTTTTTTTTCTTTCTTTCTTTGAGAATGTTTCGCAGCCGCTCGCGTTCGCCGCTCACGTTCTACGCGACGTTCGCAACGAGACGTGGGGTGGATGGCCACACATCCTCTCTCTCTCTCAACGCCCACAGACAGCGACGTTTCTTTCTTTGATCGTAAACAACGGGTTGAATCGCCCCCCCACCCACCCCAACCACAACCACCGCGCCCTCTGTACGGCAGAGGTCGCAACAGGGTACCCGATACCCGTACCCTACCCGATACCCGGCTACCCGTACCCGGCCGGGTACGGGTATGGGTACCCGTTTGCGACCCTGGTGCGGCCGGGTACGGGTAGACCGTGAGTCACTGGTGAGCAACTGTTTGTCACTCATTTCCCAACGTCTTGTCTCTTCTCACCATTCAAGTTCCTAGAATCAACCCACCCACGCCTGCAACATGGCTTCATCCCAGAGGTCGCAATCAGGTACCCGATACCCGTACCCTACGCGTACCCGGCCGGGTACGGGTAGGGTACGAGTACGGCCGGGGACGGGTACCCGTTTGCGACCCTGGTGCGGCCGGGTACGGGTACGGGTAAGGAATCAAAACCCGTTTGCGACCTCTGCTGCACGGTTATTGGTGGCTGGATTTGAATTTCCCCCTGATAGCAGCGTCTGATTGAATTTAGAATAAAGCGGAAGTCGGGGTGATTCAATCCTGTCACTCGCTTCCTCGTAGGCGGGCAGTCGCCTTCCCTATCACTCGACTATCGCTATTGCCGCCGTGGTTAGTCCCGTCAACTTCACTCGTTCGTTCCTCCACCCGTGTTTCAGTTTTTTTCCCAAGTTTCATTTATTAGGTATGGCCCTGTGAGCCGTTCGGCTCTTGAATCGGGTGAAACCGCAACAAACAAAAAAACATGAACAAGAAAACATCTTAAAGTTCCAGTTCAAGTTCATTTATTAGGTATGGCCCTGTGAGCCGTTCGGCTCTTGAATCGGGTGCAACCGCAACAAACAAAAAAACATGAACAAGAAAACATCTTAAAATGACTTTGCGCAAACAGAAAAATCCAGGGAAAAACAGCAAAGTCTTCCAGGAAAAAAAGCACCGTATATCAATGCTGTTCATTCTTAATGGGGACGGACTCGATCTGGGTCTATACCAGACACCGATTGTTGTGTCTCATCCACCGTGGCAAGATGTTCGGTGCTTCGCCTGGTATACAGGAGGTCGTGGGTTCGTGGGTTCAATCCCCTGACGCCTTTGATACATTTCGAGTCTCCGTGTCTCTCTCCCCGTGGTCGTGTGAATTTTAATCTGGGTGTTCCCACCCCATTATGAATGAACTTGCGTTTAAAGTATATAATTTCAAATAGCGGTGTCATTCATGCCACAACGCTGTACATTCATTATGTACATGGCCCAAATCCCATATACGAGGCTGGCTACGTACGGTACGAAAGAAGCCCAACACTCACACACGCACATACCGAGCAAATTAAAACCCCTCCTACTACTACCAAGCTACTACACGTGTAGTAGCTACTACACGTGTAGTAGCTACTACACGTGTAGTAGCTACTACACGTGTAGTAGCTACTACACGTGTAGTAGCTGCAGGCCCCGCACTTTCAAGGGCCCCGCGCTAAATGTTTTCAAGCTATCAATTCCGGTGCAGTGATTCTGCACTTGCTCTATTACTATGGTACTATACCGCCTTCAACTTGTACGAACGACTGGGTGTTTAAGGTTCGCGATTTGTCGTATTATCCGTCTGTATAGCAAATGAAACAAATACAATTACTTTACCGTGCAAGTAAAAAAAATGTGTGTTTTAATATTTACGTTTTTTTTTAAATCTAGGGCCCCCTTTGTAACCTACGTTACAGGCCCCGCACTCGCTTCGTCCGGCGCTGGCCACAGGTCAAGTAGAAGAGGCCCGCTGGTCGACTTGGCCGGCAGAAGAGGTGCGGGCACGAGTGACCGGGGGTGGGGGGGTGGGCAGGGTGGGAAAGTGCCAAGCGAAGTTCAACCGCGCATGTCAGTCGGCAGCTTGGGCGGGCGTTGTGTTGTGAGTAACCCAAAAAACGCGACTGAAATTGTGAAAAATTACCGCAACACTGACATACCAATGAGTGGGATGGGGGTGGGGTTGGGGGAGGTGACGGCGGTGGCAGGTAGCGTTTAAGAATAATGAGCGCGCGCAATTCTTAAGTGCCGTTTCGGTCTCGGGGAAGAGGCATCGTGAGCTGCGAGGCAAAACGCGCGCATGCGATCAAACATCGTTCACGTGTCACTTGGCGATGTCAAATAGCAGCAGTAGCAGCAGCAGTAGCAGCAGCAGCAGCAACAGCAGCAGCAGCAGCGAGTCGCCTACTCGCTCGATCGCTTTCTGAACCCCCGCGTAAACACAATCGCGTGCTGCTGCTCCTGCTGCTGCTGACGACGGTCAGCATACTTCTCCGTGTGATTGATGTCATTTCTGGCACGATGTGTTTAAAACAACAAAAAAATGTACCCGTAAAAACAAAGTTTTTCACTATAAATCCTTTATATGCGTGGCGGCTAGAGTCCTCTCGTCCTCTGGCTTGAGATGGCTGCCACCTATGGGTGAGATGATTGCCTGCCACCATTAAGCAATTGGTAATTAAATAAAAAAATGTTTTCCTAAAAAGTGTAAAGTTATGGAAAAATGTTTTCACGAAAATACATTGTCACGCACAACGAGTCTGTGTGCTAAATGTCAGCTCGATTGGATCACGGGAAGTGGGTTAAAAAACGATCGAAAGATTTGCACGGTCGTAAGCGCGAGAGCAAGCAAGCAAGCAAGTGAACTTAATATAAAGGATTTAAAAAGTTGATTATACATCGCTATTGGCTGCAGCAGTCGGTCAGCGAGCAGATTGAACGTTTATTTGTAATCCAATGTAATCTCATTACGCACCTATATTATTATTATACTGGTAGGAACCTCTTGGTTACACCAGCCCACAGGGGATTATTGTGTTCGTCCGTCCGTCGTGCATCCAAAAATGGGAGGGGTGGGGCTGGGTGGAGAGGGGAGGGTGGGGAGGGGCTGGGTGGGGAGGGTGGGGAGGGGCTGTGTGGGGAGGGGAGGGTGGGGAGGGGCTGGGTGGGGAGCGTGGGGCTGGGTGGGTGGTGGGAGGGGTGGGGCTGGGTGGAGAGGGGAGGGTGGGGAGGGGCTGGGTGGGGAGGGTGGGGAGGGGCTGGGTGGGGAGGGGAGGGTGGGGAGGGGCTGGGTGGGGAGCGTGGGGCTGGGTGGGTGGTGGGAGGGGTGGGGCTGGGTGGGGAGGGGCTGGGTGGGGAGGGTGGGGCTGGGTGGGGTTAGGCTGGGTGGGGAGGGGCTGGGTGGAGAGGGTGGGGCTGGGTGGGGGGTGGGAGAGGTGGGGCTTGGTGGGGAGGGGCTGTTCACCCCGTGGTGCCCTTATAAAACTCAACGTTTAACCTACTCACGCTAGCTTGTGCCCGCCCTCACAGTCAGCCATATTTGCGGAATACACCACGCCGCCGTTGACCCTGGCCATTGACCGAGCAACCCAACGTTCCTACCAGCTCCCTCCGCAGGAATCTGTTTACTACCCACTCACGACACACACAGCGAGAAATGAGATCCAGGTTGGAAAATTGTTGCTGGGAACGCCCCGTTCCACAACCAGCTCACTTGCGCCACCAGAGAGAATTGAGAGTGAAGCAGCAATCATGGGTGATGGATGATCCAGGGCCCACCGATTCACTCCAGCCACACGCAGCCACTCACTCATTCACCCGGTCAATCACTCAGCCACCCACTCACTCACTCAGTCACTCACTCATTGACTCCACTCACTCGCACACTCAACCACCCACCCTCCCAACCACTCATCCATTGACTCGCTCACCCAGCCACTCACTCATTCACCCGGTCAATCACTCAGCCACCCACTCACTCACCCAGTCACTCACTCATTGACTCCACTCACACGCTCACTGAACAACCCACTCATCCATTGACTCGTTCACCCAGCCACTCACTAATTAACCCGGTAAATCACTCATTCACCCACTCACTAATTCAGCCACTCACTCATTCAGCCACTCACTCACTCACCCAGTCACTTACTCATTGACTCCACTCACTCGCACACTCAGCCACCCACCCACCCACCCACTCATCCATTGACTCGCTCACCCAGCCACTCACTCATTCACCCGGTCAATCACTCAGCCACCCACTCACTCACCCAGTCACTCACTCATTGACTCCACTCACACGCTCACTGAACAACCCACTCATCCATTGACTCGTTCACCCAGCCACTCACTAATTAACCCGGTAAATCACTCATTCATCCACTCACTCATTCAGCCACTCACTCATTCAGCCACTCACTCACTCACCCAGTCACTTACTCATTGACTCCACTCACTCGCACACTCAGCCACCCACCCACCCACCCACTCATCCATTGACTCGCTCACCCAGCCACTCACTCATTCACCCGGTCAATCACTCAGCCACCCACTCACTCACCCAGTCACTCACTCATTGACTCCACTCACACGCTCACTGAACAACCCACTCATCCATTGACTCGTTCACCCAGCCACTCACTAATTAACCCGGTAAATCACTCATTCACCCACTCACTCATTCAGCCACTCACTCATTCAGCCACTCACTCACTCACCCAGTCACTTACTCATTGACTCCACTCACTCGCACACTCAGCCACCCACCCACCCACTCATCCATTGACTGATTCACCCAGCCACTCACTAATTCACCCGGTCAATCACTCATTCACCCACTCACTCACCTAGTCACTCACTCATTGAGTCCACTTACTCGCACACTCACCCACCCACCCATTCATCCATTGACTCGTTCACCTAGCCACTCACTAATTCACCCATTCACTAATTCACCCGGTAAATCACTCATTCACCCACTTATTCAGTCAGTCATTCACTCATTGACACCACTCACTCGCACATTTAGCCACCCACCCACTCATCCATTGACTCATTCACCCAGCCACTCACTAATTAACCCGGTCAATCACTCATTCACCCACTCAGTCATTCAGCCACTCACTCTTTCAGCCACTCACTCATTCAGCCACTCACTCACCCAGTCACTCACTCATTGACTCCACTCACTCGTACACTCAACCACCCACCCACCCACTCATCCATTGACTCGCTCACCCAGCCACTCACTAATTCACCCAGTCACCAGTCACTCATTCGCCAGTAGAATTCAGAGTGAAGCAGCAGTCAAAGGTGACGGAATGACCCAGCGCTCACCGATTCACTCTATTCACTTGCTAACTCACCCATTGACGAATTCACCCAGTCACTCACAACCAGACAACACGCGTCATTCACACACCAGTCCCTCCACGTAAATAACATAAAAGGTTTTTGTTTGTTTTTTTGTTTTACACATCCAATCAGCCACGCGGCTTTTCGAGGAGCGAACAATTATAGCGGACACGATGAGCTCTAAACAACCAAAACTTTGGACCGGTTTCGACTTTCAGTGTCTCATCATCATCATCAGCAGCAGCAGCAAGGGTCCGGCTTGACACGAACCAATGATGGTGAACTGCAAGATGCGTATGGGCAACGACGCTTTTTGTAAGAGTTTGTACGGTGCGAAATAAATTCAAAATACATACAGGGGTGATGAGGTAGGTGGTGGGGGGGGGGAATTCAACACTGCCCATAGACTCAGCACTGCCCAGACTCAACACTGCCCACAGACTCAACACTGCCCACAGACTCAACACTGCCCATAGACTCAACACAGCCCATAGACTCAACACTGCCCATAGACTCAACACTGCACCATATACTCAACACTGCCCATAGACTCAACACTGCCCATAGACTCAGCACTGCCCATAGACTCAACACTGCCCATAGACTCAGCACTGCCCACAGACTCAACACTGCCCACAGACTCAACACTGCCCACAGACTCAACACTGCCCACAGACTCAACACTGCCCACAGACTCAACACTGCCCATAGACTCAACACAGCCCATAGACTCAACACTGCCCATAGACTCAACACTGCACCATATACTCAACACTGCCCATAGACTCAACACTGCCCATAGACTCAGCACTGCCCATAGACTCAACACTGCCCATAGACTCAGCACTGCCCACAGACTCAACACTGCCCACAGACTCAACACTGCCCACAGACTCAACACTGCCCACAGACTCAACACTGCCCACAGACTCAACACTGCCCATAGACTCAACACTGCCCATAGACTCAGCACTGCCCACAGACTCAACACTGCCCATAGACTCAACACTACCCATAGACTCAACACTACCCATAGACTCAACACTACCCATAGACTCAACACTGCCCATAGACTCAACACTGCCCACAGACTCAACACTGCCCACAGACTCAACACTGCCCATAGACTCAACACTACCCATAGACTCAACACTGCCCATAGACTCAACACTACCCATAGACTCAACACTGCCCATAGACTCAACACTGCCCATAGACTCAACACTACCCATAGACTCAACACTACCCATAGACTCAACACTGCCCATAGACTCAACACTGCCCACAGACTCAACACTGCCCACAGACTCAACACTGCCCATAGACTCAACACTACCCATAGACTCAACACTGCCCATAGACTCAACACTACCCATAGATTCAACACTACCCAAAGACTCAACACTGCCCATAGACTCAACACGGCATCATAGATCTCGATCAGATGGACAAATCATCCACCGGTCGGATGTTCAAATCATCCGGAGGCAACGTGGCGATTCCCTTGTTACGGGGCTGGCTGACGCCCCCAGAAGCTGTCACGCAAACGACGGCGCAGCAGCAGCAGCGGCAGGAGCACCCCTCCTCACCCCGGGGCTCTGCGAGAACATCTCTCTGCTGATTAGGCGACGAACATTAAAGGCGCCGGTTAAATCCTTTCTCGGGATCGATGTATTCTTGCGGGCGTGCGTGCTGGCCTTGCGTGCACGACCGGTGGGAGTCTGCGAGCGAGCGTCGCGTGTACCTATAATTTATCCGTCCGACATATTTTGTGCCAAAGCCGAAGAATGTGATGACTTGCTGCTAAAGCTTTCAGCGAATTCCTCCATAACAGCTGACCCAAGGGAGGGGTGTTGGGCGGGGGGGGGCGCAGTGCCGGATTATCCGAGTAGCACAAGTAGCTACATCTGTAGTAGCTACGGGCCCCGCACTTTCAAGGGCCCCGCGCTAAATGCTTTGAAGCTATCAATTCCGGTTCAGTGATTCTGCACTTGCTCTATTAATATAGTACTACACCGCCTTCAACTTGTATGAACGACTGGGTGTTTAAGTTTAGCGATTTGTCATATTATCTGGCTGTATAGCAAATGAAAAAATACAATAACTTTACTATGCAATAAAAAAAAATGCGTGTTTTAATATTTACGTTTAATTTTTATTTTAGGGCCCCTTTATAACACAGGCCCCGAACTAGCTTAGTCCGGCACTGGGGGGGGGGGGGGCAGCGTGGGTGGGGGGGGCTTAACGGGGGGAGGCGGTGGGGGGGCGTGATGGGGGGGGAGGCGTGGGGGGCGGGGCTTTCCAGCCCACTCTTCATAAACTTGCTCCATTGTTACTGTTGAGCGTCATTCGACATTGCGATGTGTTGTCTGCCCATGCTCTAAATTTCCACACGATGATAGGTCACTTCGTTGAGCTATTGTTTGTGGCCACGTGGCTTCTGAAAAATAAGTTGATAGCTCAGTGGGCTTTGCCTCTGGTAAAATAAAACATAAACTTTTTTTTATGAGTGTGTATTTTTTAAAGTGATTTGTTTACCTTTCCTAGACACTCCTATCGTGTTTTTGGATTGTGTTTGTTGTGGTAACGTTTTGACTCGCCCCTTCTAGACATCTGTAAACAAAAGAGGCTTCATAGCTCATCGGATTCCTCCAGTGTAAATCCATATTCTGATTCTCACTTTTTTATGCTGAGTCGACCTAGGGGAGGCCCTGGACCGGTACAGATGGTCGTCACCGATGTTGGTTGTGAGTGGGAATTGAACTCGGGTCACCGGCTTAGTAGCGCAGTGCGTAAACTACTACGCTAACCACTCTCCACGACCAGCACCATCAATAGCAACACCACTTTCACCGCAACCATTATCCAACAAACATCAGCACCATCACGCACAACATTAATACCATCATATACACCATCAGCGGCATCAAGATCACTATCAACACAATCACCACCATCATCATCACTCCCACCACCACCAACACCAATCCTGACCTCTGATTTGTCTTGGGAGGGGGTCGACCCAAACGATCATCCTTCCAGGGTAGATAAAATAACTACCATTTTGTAGGAAAGTCAACAATGCTTACTCTTTGGTTCTTTCGGTAAAGTCACGTAGGTAGAATTTTTTTTCATATATCACGACGTTATTATTATTTTTTCTACCTACATGACTTTACCGAAATAACCAAAGAGCATAGATTCCTGCAGTCACGAAAGCTTCAAATCAACAATGATTGTTCTATGGATGAACTTACCCATGCCATAATAATGTGGATTGTCCACGACTGGTCCTGCAGGGCTGTAAACACTTTTGACTTTTGAACTCATCGCCTGTCCACAATGATGAACGATGTCAGCTGTTGTACAAACACGCTCGCAAGATTTTAGTGTTTCCCACGTTTTATTCCATTGCTGCAAACGCATCCCGAGATGTGGCATTACAGAAGCTATTACTGGTAGGAACCACCTGGTTCCACCAGCCCACAGGGGATTATTGTGTCCGTCCGTCGTGCATCCAAAAATGGGAGGGGTGGGGCTGGGTGGAGAGGGGAGGGTGGGGAGGGGCTGGGTGGGGAGGGTGGGGAGGAGAGGGGTAGGAGGGGTGGGGCTGGGTGGGGAGGGGCTGGTCACCCCGTGGTGCCCTTATTTAACTCAGTCGGCCATAGTTGCGAAATACACCACGCCGCCGTTGACCCTGGCCATTGACCGAGCAACCCAACGTTCCTACCAGCTCCCTCCGCAGGACAATGTGTTAGCCATGGTCTATCCACTGGTGGATGACGGCCCCCCACACTATTGTTATAAAGACAAAGACCCCCCGTATAGCCTTAGCAGACTGTTGGGGCAAGTGCTTTTAGCGAGAACCTACGAAGGCCAGAAGCGGCACACGAGGGGGTTGGGTGGCCAGCACCACGCCCGGCCGCCTTTGTCTCCCTAGTGGCAATGTTTTTAACACATCGCTCTAGGTACTCAATTGAGGCTGAATCGACCTAGAGGAGGCCCAGTTCAGATAATCGTCACTTGTGGAGAGAGAGAACATACAAACTCCACGCACTCATAGTCACTCATACATGCTCACACAGTCACTCACTCCTCTCGTTTCGTATGGCATTTTTGGGGGCTTACAACAGATTACAAATTCATGTCGTAATTTCAGGAGGAGCGGCGTGTATTTGTTTCAGATCGTTGTTGAATGATCCGATTGGGGCAGTCCGATCACGAAATGTTGTACGGACTGAGAGGCACCACCACCACCACCACAGTCGCAAACTGGACTCTCGTTAATTTTCCATTCAAGGAGAAAGTGTCCCAAACATCTTCCATCGAGCGTCCGAATCCGATTCAAGGAGGACCATATCTTCCTCGGGAGGTCAGATCCGGGTTTGGAGGATTGTGGGGTCACTCACTCATGCTCGCAGTGCCGGATGATCCTAGTAGCACAAGTAGCTACATATGTAGTAGCTACATGTGTAGTAATAGCTACACATGTAGTAGCTACATGTGTAGTAATAGCTACACATGTAGTAGCTACATGTGTAGTAGCTGCATGTGTAGTAGCTGCATGTGTAGTAGCTGCATGTGTAGTAGCTACACGTGTAGTAGTTACAGATGCTACGGGCCCGCGCTAAATGCTTTCAAGCTATCAATTCCGGTTCAGTAATTCTGCACTTGCTCTATTACTATAGTACTAAACTGCCTTCAACTTGTATGAGAGACTTGGTGTTTAAGCTTCGCGATTTGTCGTATTATCTGGCTGTATAGCGAATGAAAACATACAATTACTTTACCGTGCAAGTTAAAAATGTATGCGTTTTAATATTTACGTGTTTTTCATTTATTTAGGGCCCCTTTATAACATACGCTACAAGCCCCACACTTGCTTAACCCGGCACTGCTTGCTCTGCAGAACAGTTGAGGAGAGACCATGCCACACACACACACACAGAGAGAGAGAAATGCCCGTGTCGGTGGGGTGGGGGAAATCGAACCCATCTTCCTTCTTGCCATGAGCCACGAGTGTTAGAACCACCGTGCCACCACCACCGTCCCTCGCCCTCCGCCGGTCAAGTGGCCCGGGTAGTGGAGTTCAAGGCGCAGGAAGTGCGGTAGCTGCAGCAGCAGGGTACGTGCGTGCTCAGGGCGGGTGTCACAAAGGGTTGCGTGAGTAAGAGAGGGAGACGCAGGGTCCCCACGCATTAAGTGTTAAAGCCCGAGACCGTATTCTGCTCATTGTCGGTGATCCGTCCCATTTATTTTTGACATTTCCAGAGACGACAATGAACGGAATTTTTCGGAAGAGTCTTTAAAAATAAAATCGGAATTATCTGACCCGGTGGTGGGGGGTGGGCGTTGTCAGCAGTTTCTTTAAAAAGCCCTGGGTCATGGGGGACGTTTAGTCATCGCCTGCGGATGACAGATACGCGCAGACTTACATTCGAGAAAAGATGTCCAGGTAAAGTGATTTCTCGTTTGACCTTCACCGCGCGTTTCCGTATAATGCATTCGAACCGTCCTGTGGTTGACCAGAAGCATCATACGATTTTTAAGAAGTGTTTCAATCTCATAGGCCGGACGTGCAATTTGCATTCGCATCGCTGCTTTATTGTGAGGTTAGTGTCGTTTTCTTGGTTATTTCGGTGAAGTCACGTCGAAGGGAAATAATAAAATGATAAAAATAAAACATAATAAAATATTATGTTTCCAGAGACGATAAAATATTATGTTTTATTTTTATTATTTTATTATTTCCCTTCTATGTGACTTTACCGAAAGAACCAAGAAGATGAATCCCTGCAGTCACGAAAGCTTTAAATCGAAATTTAGTGTCGTTATCGCTGCTTTGTTGTGAGTTTAGTGCCGTTTTCTTGGTTCTTTCGGTAAAGTCACGTAGAAGGGAAATAATAAAATGATAAAAATAAAACATAATAAAATATTATATGTTTCCAGAGACGATAAAATATAGTTGTATTTTTATTATTTTATTATTTCCCTTCTACGTGACTTTACCGAAAGAACCAAGAAGATGAATCCCTGCATTCACGCAAGCCTTAAATCGAAATTTAGTGTCGTTACCCCTTCTCCGCACTTCCGATGAGCACAGTTGTCTAGGTACGGTGCGAAAGAAGTTCAACACACGTACATGCTGTAGAATGCGTTGTCCGCATGTGTGACTGTGTGAGGAGCGGTGGTGCAGCGGTTAGCGCGCCGCACTACGAACCTGGCGACCCGAGTTCGATTTTCGCTCACGACCACCAAGACCTGTGACTGTTATCTGAACCGGTCCAGGGCCTGTCCTCTAGGTCGACTCAGCCTTAAATCGAGTACCCGGTGCGTTGTATAAACATAGTCGGTGGGGAGACAAAGGCGGCCTGAGTGTGGTGCTGTCTACCCACTCGCTCTCACGTACTATATCGGCCTTCACAGGTGCTGCTCGCTAACAGCACTTGCACCAACAGGATTTTAAAGGATACATGGGAGATACAACCAGAAATTGTGTTTATTTACCAGGTAAGGTCCACTGAGCTGCATATTTAGAAGCGACCTGGCCACTAATGAAAGCTCAACAATGTGGCTGATCACGTGGTAATTTATAATGCAGTAGCCAAACACTATCTGGTGTGGAAGTGTGTTGCAGTCAAATGCTCTAAACGCGTGATGTTGATTCTAAATGTGGAGGGAAAACCGGAGAAAAATCCAAGTGAGAGAGACACGCAAACTCCAAACATATAGCAGTTGTCAGGGTCGGGATCGAACCCACGACCTCCTGTATACCTGGCGAGGTAGTTAACATCTCCTAGCCACCGTGATGATGATGAGAGAGAGAGAGACACGCAAACTCCAAATATACAGCAGCAGGCGTCAGGGTCATGATCGAACCCACGACCTCCTGCACACCAGGCGAGGTAGTTAACATCTCCTAGCCACCGTGATGATGATACAGCAGACGTCAGGGTCAGGATCGAACCCAAGACCTTCTGCACACCAGGCGAGGTAGTTAACATCTCCTAGCCACCATGATAATGATACAGCAGGCGTCAGGGTCAGGATCAAACCCACGACCTCCTGCACATCAGGCGAGGCAGTTAACATCTCCTAGCCACCGTGGCGCCCTCTGTCATCTTCTTGGTTCTTTCGGTAAAGTCACGTAGAAGGGAAATAATAAAATAATAAAAATAAAACATAATAAAATCATTCTCACGACGTTTCGGCCACAACGCAAGCAGCCGTCCTCAGGTGAAGAACAGGTCTGTCGGAAAGACAGCGTCATTCCGACGAAGAACAGGTCTGTCGGAAAGACAGCGCCTGTTTTTCGATCCTGACCCTGAAGAACAGGTCTGTCTTTCCGACAGACCTGTTCTTCACCTGAGGACGGCTGCTTGCGTTGTGGCCGAAACTACCTCGCCCGGTGTGCAGGAGGTCGTGGATTCGATCCTGACCCTGACGCCTGCTGAATCATCATCACGGTGGCTAGGAGATGTTAACGACCTCGCCTGGTGTGCAGGAGGTCGTGGGTTCGATCTCGACCCTGCAGTCACGAAAGCTTTAAATCGAAATAAAATCCCTCTGTCATTGTTCCGTGTTCGCAGCTGCGCAGTGAGGGTGGCGCTGGGAGTGATGCTGGTCTATGCGGCGCTGCCAGCCGAGGCAGCCGCGGCCGCCGTGACGGTGACGAAGTGGACCTCGCTGAACACTGCGCAGGCGTCGGTGCAGAAGACCATCGTGGACCTCCACAACAAGCTGCGTCGAGGCGTGAGCCCGGCAGCCAGCAACATGCTGCAGATGGTAGGGACCCCCACTCCCACTCTCACACAGCAACATGCTGTAGATGGTGGGACCTCTGCCCCCCCTGCCCCCCCCTGCCCCCCCCCCCCGCCCACGGCAGGAGCGACCGCCGTGCGAGCGAGCGGCTCCACGAAATCTTTTTGCGGAAGAAAAGAACCCCGACATCGCTCCTTGTCGGAGCTCCTCGTGTCATTTTGAAGCTTCTTGTAGGAGTTGTTCAAGTTTACTTGGGTGCCACGGTGGAGAGATGTTAAGCGACTTGTCTGGTATACAGGCGCGCATAGGTGCGATCCCGACCCTGACACCTGCTGCTGTATATTTGGAGTTTGCGTGTCTCTCTCCCAGTGGTCGCGTGGAATTTTTCTCCGGGTCCTCCGGTTTTTCCCTCCACATTTAAAATCAACGTGTTTTCAGAGTATTTGGCTGCTATAAGTTGCCACGTGACACACTACTTTGTTGAACTATAATTTGTTATGAAAAAGAGCTAGATAGCTCAGTGTGCCTTACCTGGTAAAATCAAATTAGCTAATTAATAGTGAGTTAATTAGAGTGACCTATGTTGTCAACATGAGAACAGAGGTGACACAGAAACACAAGCAACTTTACTGTCATAGTACAACAATGACGCGAATAGGAATCAGAGCAAAAACAACCGCCTCTGATTTGAGCAACAGTTGGCTTGTACGGTGCGAAAGGAGTTCAACATACATGCATGTACACGCGGCACAAATAACCCAAATAGAAGTCAGAGAAAAGGCAGCTAAATAAATCACGATGGTAGCGACAACCGATTAGAAATCACAGCACAAACACGAATATTTAATACAAATTCCTGTTAAACAAACTCAGCTCAGAGAAATTGGTAAAAAAACAAACATTCAAAGAAAAATCACGTTACGCCACGTGGATCGAGAGAGATTGTTTGAAGTCGTGTGCAAACACGCGTGATGGACACGTGTCAAACACAACGTCAAAGTGTTGTAATCGCGCGGAATCCACAGTTGCACAGCTCCGCACCGCGATCTGGATGGGGAGAGTTCACCAAAGACATCGTTGAAGCGATGCAATTCCAGGTGGTTGGCTTTATCGGCCAGACAATGGTTGAACCATGAACAAGGCTAGGCAACCAAAGAGAAAAAAAAATCCATTCTTTTGTAGAATTCATAAAAAAAAAACTTCAAATCTTTTAAGAGCCGCAAAGTGCGTGGTGAATACGAAACGCTGGGTCCTTCATGAATAATGTCACGAAGCAGGCCCCTTAAAGAGTCGCATGCGGCCCTGGAGCCACAGGTTTTTGCCGACCCGTGAGCATGGCAGTGTGTCTTTCTTGGTTCTTTCGGTAAAGTCACGTAGAAGGGAAGTAATAAAATTATAAAAATAAAACATAATAAAATAATTCTCACGACGTTTCGGCCACAACGCAAGCAGCCGTCCTCAGGTGAAGACCAGGTCTGTCGGGGAGACAGCGTCTGAATGAAACACCACCACGCTTGGAGCGTATATTTAAGCTGGGTTGGAAGGGGGGAAGGGCGCCTTGACAAAATAATTTGCATATCAAGAGGAATTTAGCATATTTATGGGAAATGCAGGTATGTGATTAGTACTACTTGTGAAATGCGTAGGAGGTTTCAAAGTCATATTATGCCCGTGCATTATGCAGTGTGGGTTTTCTTGTCTCCCTTAAGTCATGGAACGAGCAAGCTGCCAACAACAGCCTCAGCTGGGCCAAAACCTGCGCTCTGGGTCACAGCGCGTCCGCCAACCGCAAGACACCGGGTGAGACCCCGTTGCTGCTCTTACACTCACTTTGGGGCGCCACGGTGGCTAGGAGATGTTAACTACGTCGCCTGGTATACAGGAAGTCGTGGGTTCGATCCTGACCCTGACGCCTGCTGTATCATCATCACGGTGGCTAGGAGATGTTAACTATCTCGCCTGGTATACAGGAGGTCGTGGGTTCGATCCTGACCCTGACGCCTGCTGTATCATCATCACGGTGGCTAGGAGATGTTAACTACCTCGCCTGGTGTGCAGGAGGTCGTGGGTACGATCCCGACCCTGAAGCCTGCTGCTGTATATTTGGAGTTTGAGTGTCTCTCTCTCTCTCATCATCATCACGGCGGCTAGGAGATGTTAACTACCTCGCCTGGCATACAAGAGGTCGTGGGTTCGATCCCGGCCCTGACGCCTGCTGCTGTATATTTGGAGTTTGCGTGTCTCTCTCTCTCTCATCATCACGGTGGCTAGGAGATGTTAACTACCTCGCCTGGCATACAGGAGGTCGTGGGTTCGATCCCGGCCCTGACGCCTGCTGCTGTATATTTGGAGTTTGCGTGTCTCTCTCTCTCTCATCATCACGGTGGCTAGGGGATGTTAACTACCTCGCCTGGCATACAGGAGGTCGTGGGTTCGATCCCGGCCCTAACGCCTGCTGCTGTATATTTGGAGTTTGCGTGTCTCTCTCTCCCCGTGGTCGTGTGGATTCTTCTCCAGGTCCTTTCGGATTGCAATCCCAGTGGTGCTCTCCATAACACCACGATGGCAGAATTCCTGTACGTGTGCACATGTGTAGAGTACGTGTGTATGTGTGTGTGTCTGTGTGTGTGTCTATGTGTGTGTGTGTGATGGGGGGAGAGGTAGTGTAGCGGTTAGCGCTACTCTGCGCTACGAACCTGGAGACCCGAGTTCGATTCCCGTTCACGGCCAACACTAGTGACGATTATCTGAACCGGTCCTGGGCCTCCCCTAGGTCGACTCAGCCTCAAATGAGTTGCTGGTGTGGTGTGTAAACATCACCACTGGGGAGACAAAGGCGGCCGGGCGTGGTGTTGGCCACCCACCCCCTCGTGTACCGTGCCGGCCTTTATAGGTGCTGCTCGCTAACAGCACTTACCCGAAAAGTCTGTTAAGGCTATACAGGGGATTTTTGTATTAGTATATATGTATGTATAAGTGTGATGATTGCAAAACCCCCCAAAGGATTGAGGAAGTAGCCAACCCCTGTGAGCAGAGTGGGCTTTCAAGTCTGGTGCGCTAACCATTAACAACCACGGCAGCTCAAGTTCCAGTTCAAGTTTATGTATTTGGTATAGCCCTGTGAGCCATTCTGCTTTTGAATCGGGTGCAACCGCAACAAACAAAAAACATGAACATGACGACGACGATGACAACGATGACAATCAATAACGCGGTGATTAAACGAATTCTGTCTCGTTGCAGTGTTTGGCTGCGGCGAGAACCTCTACATCGGCAATGCCCCCTTCACCTGGAAGTACGTGATCGGTGAGTGGTACAACGAGGTGACCGCGCCGGGCTTCGTGTACGACAAGGCCGGCCAAGGCACAGGCGTCGAGCACTACACGCAGGTGAGATGTGCTTCGCTCGCGACGGCTCAACGCGGGTGGCACGCGGTCGGTGACTCATCGCTTTCATGCGTCAACGGCGCGCTTTGGCCGCGACGCACGTTTTTACGCTGGCGGGGAGGTACACCGTTGGCGCAACGAGGAATTGTGACGAACCATTGTGACGAGGAACGCGTGCGCTGTTGCAGCGTGGAACGCGCGTGCCGTTACGACGAGGAACGCACACACTGTTCATCTCATTGGTTCTTTCGGTAAAGTCGTCACGTGGAATGGAAATAATAACATAATAAAAATAACTCGTTGGTTCTTTCGGTAAAGTCACGTATAAAGATAAAATGATAAATTAAATAATAGCATACTACGACGTTTCGATTGCAACACAAGCAATCGTCGTCAGGTATAAATGAAATAGCAACAAAAATCTAACCAGAAAACTATAAACAGACATATAAGCAGACAGATATCACCAAGATACATAGGGAGAGAGTAACACACAGGCACAGAGAGGGAGATCGTCTCTGTGGCGAGGCCTTAAATAGACAGAGGGGGGCGTTTCGGCCACAACGCAAGCAGCCGTCCTCAGGTGAAGAACAGGTCTATCGAGAAGACAGAGTCTGAATGAAACACCCCAGGCTTTCAGACGCTGTCTTTCCGACAGACCTGTTCTTCACCTGAGGACGGCTGCTTGCGTTGTGGCCGAAACGTCGTGAGAATTGTATTTTATTATGTTTTATTTTTATTATTTTATTATTTCCATTCTACGTGACTTTACCGAAAGAACCAAGAAGATGAATCCCTGCAGTCACGAAAGCTTTAAATCGAAAGCACACACTGTTGTTACGCAGAACGCGCACCTGTTATAACGCAGAACGTGTGCCATTATAACACGGAACCCACGCCTGTTATAACGCGGAATGTGTGCCATTATAACACGGAACCCACATCTGTTATAACGCGGAATGTGTGCCGTTATAACACGGAACCCACGTCTGTTATAACGCGGAACGCGTGCCATTATAACACGGAACCCACGCCTGTTATAACGCGGAATGTGTGCCGTTATAACACGGAACCCACATCTGTTATAACGCGGAATGTGTGCCATTATAACACGGAACCCACGCCTGTTATAACGCGGTATGTGTGCCGTTATACCACGGAACCCACGCCTGTTATAACGCGGTACGTGTGCCATTATAACACGGAACCCACGTCTGTTATAACGCAGGACGTGTGCCATTATAACACGGAATCCACGCCTGTTATAACACGGTATGTGTGTCACTATAACACGGAACCCACGTCTGTTATAACGCGGAATGTGTGCCATTATAACACGAAACCCACGCCTGTTATAACGCGGAACGTGTGCCATTATAACACGGAACCCATGCTTGTTATAACGCGGAATGTGTGCCGTTATAACACGGAACCCACGCTTGTTATAACGCGGAATGTGTGCCGTTATAACACGGAACCCATGCTTGTTATAACGCGGAATGTGTGCCGTTATAACACGGAACCCACGCTTGTTATAACGCGGAATGTGTGCCATTATAACACGGAACCCACGCTTGTTATAACGCGGAATGTGTGCCGTTATACCACGGAACCCACGTCTGTTATAACGCGGAACGCGTGCCATTATAACACGGAACCCACGCCTGTTATAACGCGGTATGTGTGCCGTTATACCACGGAACCCACGCCTGTTATAACGCGGTACGTGTGCCATTATAACACGGAACCCACGTCTGTTATAACGCGGTATGTGTGCCATTATAACACGAAACCCACATCTGTTATAACGCGGTATGTGTGCCATTATAACACGGAACCCACGTCTGTTATAACGCAGAACGTGTGCCATTATAACACGGAATCCACGCCTGTTACAACGCGGTACGTGTGCCATTATAACATGAAACCGACGCCTGTTATAACGCGGTATGTGTGCCATTATAACACGGAACCCACATCTGTTATAACGCGGTATGTGTGCCATTATAACACGGAACCCACGTCTGTTATAACGCAGAACGTGTGCCATTATAACACGGAATCCACGCCTGTTATAACGCGGTATGTGTGCCATTATAACATGAAACCCACGTCTGTTATAACACAGAATGTGTACCATTATAACATGAAACCCACGCCTGTTATAAAGCAGAACGTGTGCCATTATAACACGGAACCCACGCCTGTTATAACACAGAATGTGTGCCATTATAACACGGAACCCACGCCTGTTATAACGCGGTATGTGTGCACCTTTAACGCACACACGTGCGTTCAGGGCCACAGGTGATGCAGTTGCCAGTCATCTCAGTTAATCAATCCACGGCACCTGGGTCTGTCCGGTGACCTCCTCCTGCGCCTAGACTGGCAAAGGAGTCAACCCACGGCACTTGGATCTGTCCCGTGACCTTCTCCTGCCGGCAGGGAGATCCTTCAACAATTCATGCGACGGCCTCAACGTGCACTTAGCCTGGCGCAAGCGCTGTGGTGATGTCACAGCCACTTAGTGGCGAATGTCGGTTGTTGTTTGTTGTTGCTGTTGCAGCTGGTGTGGTACAGTTCCTTCCAGATCGGATGCTCCGTCAACTTCTGCGCGACTGCTAAGAAGTACTTCTACGTTTGTCACTACTGCCCAGCGTAAGGAACGCCCCCACTGCCATCGTTACCCCACTCAGTAATTATTGTTTTTTTTTATTGTATTAGTTTATAAATCAGTTGCTGGGCGAAAGTGTCCAAAGAACCAAAAGCGTCAAGTTGCCAGCAAACAAAACAGCACGACTGCACGTCTCTTCTTGGTTCTTTCGGTAAAGTCACGTAGAAGGGAAATAATAAAATAATAAAAATAAAACAAAATAAAATAAAATTATCACGACGTTTCGGCCACAACGCAAGCAGCCGTCCTCAGGTGAAGAACAGGTCTGTCGGAAAGACAGCGTCCGAATGAACACCACCAAGCTTGGCAGCGTATATTTAAGCTGGGTTGGAGGGGGAAGAGCGCATTGACAAAGGAATTTGCATATCAAGATGATTTTAGCATATTTATGGAAAATGCAGATATGGGATTAGTCACTACTTGTGGAATGTGTAGGTAGTGGGGAGGTCTCAAAGTCATATTATGCTCGTGTATTTTGTAGGATTAGCAGTAGTAAAGGGAGGGAATTTTTTATAGTAAGGAGCTGCAGCAGACAAACCACCACGTAAAAAAATATAAACTACATCAGTATCATCAATATACTCAATATACTCTCCAATAAGCTGAGCTACTAACAATAAGTCATTCATTACACTTCTATGTCGCAAAAAATATAATATGCCACAAGCTAAACTTTGTTCTTACATCAAGGAGCTTCATAGCTCATCGAATTCCTCCAGTATAAATAAATGTTGTGATTCTGAAAGTCGCGACAATTTCATTGAATTCGGCAGAGTTTTGGGAAAATGAGACGATGGGAGGGAAATGCGAAAGGTGGAGCAGAGATGAGACGACCCTGGTTCTACTCCCTACTCTCTTGCGCATGATGGCAGCAGCAATGCTTAACACGTAGGCTTTCGCGACCAATATTATTCATAATCAACGTTTTTGGGTTTAGATCGCGCTATTTATAAATGTGTCGTAACCCTCCACCACCCGACACGGCCAATCACTAAAAACAAAAAAAGTGTCACGTTGACAAAAGACAAATAGTTCACTGCTTTAGCCCACCGGTGTGTTGAAGCGTGAAACCACAACAATTTACAATTTGAGTACGACGTTTCGCTGGTAATTGCATCCATTCTGGCGAATTGCCCGATGATGCTGGATGCAATTACCAGCGAAACGTCGTACTCAAATTGTAAATGTTGTGGTTTCACGCTTCAACACACCGGTGGGCTAAAGCAGTGAACTATTTGTCTTTTGTTAACGTGACACTTTTTTTTTACTGATTGGCCGTGTCGGGTGGTGGAGGGTTACGACACATTTATAAATAACGCCATCTAAACCCAAAAACGTTGATTATGAGCAGCAATGCTGTTGTTCGGCAGCTGTAGATGCCGATGTCGAGGTCTGTTGCTGATGCTGTTGCTGGCCATGCCGATAAGGCTTCATTCTCTGGCCAGGAGGTCAACGTTCGGCCTTGAGAGTTCCTCAATGTTGAGTTGGTACACTCGAAAGACCTCGTCCGAGTGGTGTCTGACCCTTTAAGATGGTCCTTTTTCTCGGCATTTAGCAGCAATGATCACGTCTGGATTCATATTAGCGATGTCCATTTCGCCGAAATGGTGTTAGTTGATGACGGTAATGATTATGACAATATTACAGTATGCAGTTGAGGACAGTATTAGTTGATGACAGTATTAATGACAGTATTATAATTAACGGGAATAATTGATGGTATTATGGTGGTGTTATGATGACAGTATTAGAGTACATAGTTGATGACAATATTACTTGATGGTATTATGACGGTATGACAGTATTTATGGCAGCATTAGTTTATGACAGTTTTAGTTGATAACTGTATAAATTTATGACGGTATTATGGTTCTAGATTTGAAGTTTTCGTGACTGCAAGGGTCCATACTCTTTGTTTCTTTCGGTAAAGTCACGTAGGTAAAAAATAAAATAAAAATAAATTAAATCACGATGTTTTTTACCTACGTGACTTTATCGAATAAAAAACAAAGAGTATTATGGTTAATACCGTCATCATAAAAACTTCAACTCTAAACGTAATCCTTTCCCTGTACGTCATAAGTTTTTCTTCTGATTCAGTTTCGATGACGTATATGTACGACATCGAAACGGACTCAAAAGAATAACAAAAGTTAAATAAAACTTTATCAGTACCGAGGCTCCCACAAGGCTATGCAAGAAGGCATGTGGCACAGTTTGGCGCCGGCTATCGTAGAGTGCGATGGTCGTGTCGCTACAGTTCCCTGCAGTGAGTGCGATGTCTTTATAAAAACAACGGCGCTACGCTTTTATTTAAAAAAGTGTTACGCAAAAACCGCTTGAGTGTTCTGAGATTCAGCGGTGAACGGGACACCCACCCAGCAATTCGCAGATGTCTCAGGATGTGCAAGGGTTCATATAAGACCCCTCCCCACATATTCTTAGTTTTTTTCGGTAAAGTCACGTAGGTAAAAAAATGAAAAAAAATAAAAATTAAATATAAAAAAACGACGTTTCGGAGGCAACACAAGTCCCCGTCATCAGGTGGGACCGTCACAGCCAGATTTGCTGTATCAAGTGAGTAACCCGTGTAAAGACCCCTAGCCGAACCGTGCGCATGGCTGCCGCGTTTGTTTGTTTATCGTCGTCGTCGGTGCCGAGAGCGAGACGTCGTCGCCTGCCCTTGCTGTCGTCCCTCCCAGCGGCAACCTGAACACGCGTCTCTTCCGACCGTACGACAAGGGGAACGCGTGCGCCTCCTGCCCCAAGAGCTGCGTCAACAAGCTGTGCGGTGAGTGCGCTCAAGGGACGCGCGCGTGTCCACGCAGCAGGGTGGCACGGAGACACACAGACAGACACACAAGCAGAGAGAGACTCACACAGAGACACACAGAGAGAGACTCACACAGAGACACACAGAGAGAGACACACAGAGACACACAGACAGAGACACACAGACAGACACACAAGCAGAGAGAGACTCACACAGAGACACACAGAGAGAGACACACACAGAGACACAGAGAGAGACACACACATAGACACACAGAGAGAGACACACAGACAGACACACAAGCAGAGAGAGACTCACACAGAGACACACACAGAGAGAGACACACAGAAACACACAGAGAGAGACACACAGACAGACACACAAGCAGAGAGAGACTCACACAGAGACACACAGAGAGAGACACACAGAGACACACAGAGAGAGACACACAGACAGACACACAAGCAGAGAGAGACTCACACAGAGACACACAGAGAGAGACACACACAGAGACACACAGAGAGAGACACACACATAGACACACAGAGAGAGACACACAGACAGACACACAAGCAGAGAGAGACTCACACAGAGACACACAGAAAGAGAGACACACAGAGACACACAGAGAGAGACACACAGACAGACACACAAGCAGAGAGAGAACACACAGAGAGAGACACAACATAGACACACAGACAGACACACAAGCAGAGAAAGAACACACAGAGACACACAGAGAGGTACACACAACATAGACACACAGACAGACACATAAGCAGAGAAAGAACACACAGAGACACAGAGAGAGAGACACACAACATAGACTGCAGGGATCCATACGTTTTGGTTCTTTTGGTAAAGTCACGTAGGTATAAAAATATTATAAATAAAAAAATAGAAAAAAATAAAAAATATTTTATTTTATACCGACGTGACTTTACCGAAAGAACCAAAGAGTTTGTACATAATGGGTTTAAAAAAAATAAGGCATTTCGACATGACAAAAAATATCGAGGCACTCCTCGATGGGACATCTTCGGCTTGACATAGCTTCGTGCCCCAGCATTGTCATAATCTGGCTCTGAAATACATTACATTATAATATTTATTGGGGGACACACACCCCCCACAATATATATGATAATTACGGCCAATATTCAAATATGCTCAAAATGTCCCCCCCAATATATTGCTTTAAAAAAAAAAATTTGCTGTGCTATGTAAATAAAAACAACAATTTTCTCAACCTTGGCCACAATATCTGGACTTGTCTTCATGTAACAATGCATCGATTTCTGTTGATGTGATTGTGGTTATGGTTGTACTTTATGAATCCCTAATCTCTGCCATTACATACGATGAAACAAGAAATGGTAAAAAAAAAGTAGAAACAGAGCAATGTAATACAATACACTATTAGACATTATTGTAAAAAAAAAAGTCCATCCCATGTGTTAGCGAATTTTTTCATATTTTAGACAGGAAATTAGTTTTCAAATTTAGACCCCCTTGAAGATTTGGTCCCCCCCAATGTTGACTCCATGGCTACGGCTGACACAGAGAGATTAAATACACACGCGTTGAAGACACGGGGGGGGGGGGGGGTAGGTCCAACTTTTATTGGAGGCGTACACAATTATGTTGAGCGTGTGTCTCTCTGCGTATGTGTCGAATCTCGACCTCGTTGCTCGTATTTCTCCACGTGTGCGTCCTTTTCTTCATGGCAGTCTCCGTGTCTGTTTGTGCCCGTGCACGCGCCCTACCCCCGTGTCTGCGTATCTCCGTGCCACGAATGAATGGACTTAGCTTGCGCGGGACCCTCCAGAGAATTAGCCACGGGATTACCCCTGGTACGGCTATTTTAATACTCACAATGGACGGGAAGGGCACGATCAATGGGTGACGCACAATGCGTTGAATCAAGAGCTCAGAAGCGTGGTCACCACATCCACGTCTCTACGTAAGGAACGAGACAGGTGGACTTCTCCACAAATCTGGCTGTCGCCTGATGAAGCTGGTTGTAATTACTGGCGAAACGTCGTAGCTCGGATTGTAAATGTTGTGGCTTGGCTCTCCAACACAGCGGTGTGTTGTAATAGTATACTACACTATACACTATACTATACACTACTATACACTACACTATACACTACACTATACACTACTATACACTACACTATACACTACTATATACTACACTATACACTACACTATACACTACTATACACTACACTATACACTACTATACACTACACTATACACTACACTATACACTACTATACACTACACTATACACTACACTATACACTAGTGCTGTACTAGTATATCACACTATAGACTACACTATACACTACACTACACTATACACTACACTACTATACACTACACTATTATACACTACACTGTACACTACTATACACTACACTATACACTACTATACACTACAATATACACTAGTGCTGTACTAGTATACTACACTATACACTACACTATACACTACACTATACACTACACTATACACTACTATACACTACACTATACACTACACTATACACTACTATACACTACACTATACACTACACTATACACTAGTGCTGTACTAGTATATCACACTATAGACTACACTATACACTACACTACACTATACACTACACTACTATACACTACACTACTATACACTACACTGTACACTACTATACACTACACTATACACTACACTATACACTACTATACACTACAATATACACTAGTGCTGTACTAGTATACTACACTATACACTACACTATACACTACACTATACACTACACTATACTCTACACTACTATACACTACACTATACACTACACTATACACTACACTATACACTACTATACCACTACACTATACACTACACTATACACTACACTGTACACTACTATACACTACACTATACACTACACTACACACTAGTGCTGTACTAGTGACGAATTGGCCACGTTCTGTTTACGGGACGACCCTTACTAGTTGGCTGTGTCGGGTGGTGGCGGGTTTTAACGACACATTTATATATTTACGCGATTTAACCCAAACAAACCTCTATTATGGATGATATTGGTCGCGAAAGCCTCCTGCGTGTTAAATATTAACAATGATTTGGCAGGGTTTGTGATGATGATGGTGGTGGTGGTAATGATGGTGGTGGTGATGATGACGATGGTGGTGGTGGTGATGGTGGTGATGATGGTGATGATGATGGTGGTGGTGATGATGATGGTGGTGATGATGGCGGTGATGATGATGGTGATGATGGTGGTGATGATGGTGGTGGTGATGATGGTGATGATGATGGTGATGATGGTGGTGGTGATGATGATGGTGGTGGTGGTGATGATGGTGATGATGGTGGTGGTGGTGATGATGATGGTGGTGGTGGTGGTGATGATGATGATGATGGTGGTGGTGATGATGATGATGGTGGTGATGATGGTGCCAACTATTTACCCAGGAAAACCTCACCCTGCCAAGACTTTGCACGGCAGCAGTGTCTCGCCGCATTGCCAGATTTGACCAATTCCAGTCATGGGCCGTGACTTTAATTGGTGGTGATGGTGGTTGAACACCGTTTGGATGAGCCAGTCAGAGTGAAGTTCACGGGGATAGCAACCACGGCAGTAGAAATAAAAGAGTGATAAGAAGGCGACTGATTGCCCTGATGAGCGAGTGGGGTGAGCGGGGGGCAAATGTTCGCGTGCAGTAGTACTGGATGAATCAATGAAACCCGCCTGTTTGTTCTCTCTCTATGTATCTCTGTGATATCTGTCTGCTTTTATGTCTGTCTATATGTCTCTGGTTCTGTGTTTTATCTCTCTCTCAAATTTAGCATTCTCAGGAAGAATGTAATCAACTAGGTAGGGTTTAAATTTAGATTTAAAGCTTTCGTGACTGCAGGGATTCATCTTCTTGGTTCTTTCGGTAAAGTCACGTAGGATGGAAACTAATAAAATAATAAAAATAAAACATAATAAAATAATTCTCACGACGTTTCAGCCACAACAGGTCTGTCGATAAGACTTTTATGTTATCCGACTCTCTGTTGTACTACATTACATTTCTAAGTATGCTAGATTTGTGTTTCTATTTCATTTATACCTGATGATGATTGCTTGTGTTGCAATCGTAACGTTGTATGCTAGTATTTAATTTATTATTTTTTCTTTATACGTGACTCTACCGAAAGAACCAAAGAGTAATTCCTGCAGTCACGAAAGCTCCAAATTAAGTTTGAAACCCGCCTGCTTTATCTTGCTTTCCATCAAGTGCACCTCCGATTTAGCCCGATTTGCCACGTACGGCGCGAAAGAAGTTCAACGCGATGTACGTGTAATAAAGGTCGTTGAGGCGACTTCTGGAATCCGGCCTTTTATTCACTTTTCATTACAGCTCTCCTTCACGCTGCTGACTGGCAGTGTGAGAGGGATAGAAAGAGAGAGACGCGCAGCCACGTGGCAACTTGGAGCCCCGCTCCCACGTGGCCTCCTCCCTCCGTTCGTTCCAGTTCTGACCACGTGTTGTTCGTCTCCACCCCTATTTAATACCCGGGTCACGTGGTACGTTTCCACCAATCCTGGTTAGCCTCTATGGAATCTTCCAGACTCCGCCGTAGGCTCCCGGGACCACGCCCCTGACTCGTCTCCCCATTGGCTGTGGCCAAAGCCAGCAGAACCAATCCTCTACTTACAGCTGCCACCTTTCCATTACGTCAGGGCCACGCCCCTAGGCTTCCCCCCATTGGCTATGGACCAGGACCGGCAGAGCCAATCATCGTGACGAGTTGTGATACGTCAGTGAGCCGGATATATCCTCACATTACGTACGCACGAAACATTGTCGTTCGCCACCGGTAACCCGCCGCCGCCGTCACCGCTGCCGCGCTTTGCCTTGCCCCACAGTCAACCCCTGCATGTTCACCGACTACTACTCAACCTGCGTCCAGATGAAGGCGACCTACGGCTGCAGCAACAGCACGAGTGGCAAGGTGATCCAGAAGAACTGCCCCGCCTCGTGCTACTGCGACGGGAAGATCCACTAGAGCAACGAGGGCGACCGCGGCGGTGGCGGTGGCGGCGGTGGCGGTGGCGTTAAAATCGTCGCGATCGACAGTCGACGCCACGCCGAGCCGTTCACGGCAGCGCGCGAGTTTTTTTGGGGGGTGTCAGTCGGCACGTGGGTTTTTTTTCTGACGAATGTTATCAGAATTATTGGTGAATTGCTAATCTCAGCACGGTTCGGTGGGGGTCAGGGGTTAAGAAGGGCTGCCACCTTGTGTACTGCAGGCCAAAAGGGCAGACGTTTCTCAGTTAGCACCAGGACCTGTTATTAGAACTGTCAGACAGTTCAACATCAGAGTTTGTCAGATCTCGGTACAGACAATAGTAATAATAATGATGATAAAACATTTGTAATGTAGTCATATTCTTTGGGTCTTTCGGTGAAGTCACGTAGACAGATTTGTAATGTACCCGTTGGCACGATAATTTACATTTCCAAAGTGTGTGGCTGGATAGTGGAGAGTGTGGCTGGGTAGTGGAGTGTGTGGGTAGTGGAGTGTGTGGGTAGTGGAGTGTGTGGATAGTGGAGTGTGTGGCTGGGTAGTGGAGTGTGTGGCTGGGTAGTGGAGTGTGTGGCTGGGTAGTGGAGTGTGTGGCTGGGTAGTGGGGGGTGTGGATGGGTAGTGGAGTGTGTGGGTAGTGGAGTGTGTGGCTGGGTAGTGGAGTGTGTGGCTGGGTAGTGGAGTGAGTGGTTTGGTAGTGGAGTGTGTGGGTAGTGGAGTGAGTGACTGGGTAGTGAAGTGTGTGGGTAGTGAAGTGTGTGGGTAGTGGAGAGTGTGGCTGGAGAGTGATGATCATCAAATCCTGCCTCCCGAACTGCAGATGACAAACCAAACAGGTCAGGTGGCAACCCATTCGCGGAAGGAGCAATAGTTATTCTTCTTAGGTCTCTGTTATGACCACTTTATATTGACGCTTCATATCCTATCTCTTACAGTGTGTACGACTCTTTATTCATCAGCATAAAAAAATGAAAGGAAGCCGCGACAAAGATGTTTAGATGTACACACCGACGTGCGCGTGACGTGGAGCGGTGGCGCGATGGTTAGCGCACTCGGCCCTCATCAGAGGTCGCAACCGGGTACCCGATACCCGCACCCTACCCGATACCCGGCTACCCGTTTGCGACCCTGGTGCGGCCGGGTACGGGTACGGGTAGGCGTGAGTCACTGATGAGTCACCGTTTGTCACTCATTTCTCAACGTCTTCTCACAATTCAAGTTCCTAGAATCAACCCACCCACGCCTGCAACATGGCTTCATCCCAGAGGTCGCAATCAGGTACCCGATACCCGTACCCTACCTGTACCTGGCCGGGTACGGGTAGGGTACGGCCGGGTACGGGTACGGGTTACCGTTTGCGACCCTGGTGCGGCCGGGTACCGGTACGGGTAAGGAATCAAAACCCGTTTGCGACCTCTGGCCCTCATTGAATGCCTGGCGCGGCAGCGTGTTAACATCGCCACTGGGGAGACAAAGGCGGCCGGGGCGTGGTGTCTTGCCACCCCACCCCTTCGCGTCGTGCCCGGCCTTCATAGGTTCTAACAGCACTTGCTACAACAATTCTGTTAAAGGCTACACGGGGGGCATCTTTGCCTTTGTAAAGGGGGGACGATCCCGAATGTGTGTGGATTGACACAGCAGTGTACATCGTTGTGTAATAAAGGTCGTTGAAGCGACTTCTGGAATCCGGTCTTTATTTGTCTTTCTTTACAACACTCCTTCACGCTGCTGACAGACAGCGTGAGAGGGATAGAAAGAGACGCGCGCAACCACGTGGCAGCCTGGACCACGTGGCAGCCTGGACCACGTGGCAGCCTGGACCACGTGGCAGCCTGGACCACGTGGCAGCCTGGACCACGTGGCAGCCTGGACCACGTGGCAGCCTGGACCAGGTGGCAGCCTGGACCACGTGGCAGCCTGGACCACGTGGCAGCCTGGACCACGTGGCAGCCTGGACCACGTGGCAGCCTGGACCACGTGGCAGCCTGGACCACGTGGCAGCCTGGACCCCGCTCTCGCGTGGCCTCCCCATTTCGTTCGTTCCAGTTCTGACCACGTGTTGTTCGTCTCCACCCCTATTTAATACCCGGGTCATGTGGTATGTTTCCACCAATCCTGGTTAGCCTCTATGGAATCTTCCAGACTCCACCGTAGGCTCCCGGGACCACGCCCCTGACTCGTCTCCCCATTGGCTGTGGCTAAAGCCAGCAGAACCAATCCTCTACAAACAGCTGTCACCTTTCCATTACGTCAGGGCCACGCCCCTATGCTTTCCCCCCATTGGCTATGGACCAGGACCGGCAGAGCCAATCATCGTGACGAGTTGTAATCCGTCAACGACCCGGATATAACCTCACATTACAGTTGCAAGGAAAAAAAACAACACGCTGGAAGTGAATTGTTGATTGTGTTTGCTGATTCATCATTGTCACCGTCAGCCATGACCTATCCACTGCTGCATGAAGGCCTCGTCAAGTCGCCACCACCTCTCAGATGACCCATTGCGACGTCCATTAATGGCCGCCAACACGTGACGATGGTAGGCCCCCTCTAGGTCGACTCAGCCTGAAGCGAGTCTCTGATGGGGTGGGTGAATTTCGCCCCAGGGGATGTTCGTCTACGTTTGCGGACTCCGCTGGTGGATAAAGCCTCCTCCACTGTCAGTGAGGGTCACTCCACTGCTCTGGGTGAATCTGTGTGAGTTTATGGGTCTCTGTGTGAGTCTCTGAGGCTGTGTGTGAGTTTCTGGGCCTCTTTGTGAGTACAGTATTTGAATCTGTGTGAGTTTATGGGTCTCTGTGTGAGTCTCTGAGTCTGTGTGTGAGTTTATGAGTCTCTGTGATTACAGTATTTGAATCTGTGTGAGTTTATTAGTCTCTGTGTGAGTCTCTGAGTCTGTATGTGAGTTTCTGGGCCTCTTTGTGAGTACAGTATTTTAATATGTGTGAGTTTATGGGTCTCTGTGTGAGTCTCTGAGTCTGTGTGTGAGTTTATGAGTCTCTGTGATTACAGTATTTGAATCTGTGTGAGTTTATTAGTCTCTGTGTGAGTCTCTGAGTCTGTATGTGAGTTTCTGGGCCTCTTTGTGAGTACAGTATTTTAATCTGTGTGAGTCTGTGGGTCAGTGTGTGAGTCTGTGTGTCTCTATGTGATTCTCTAGGTCTCTGTGTGAGTGTGAGTCACTGTGTGAGTCTGTGGGTCTCTGTGTGAGTCTGAGGGTCAGTGTGTGAGTCTGTGTGTCTCTGTGTGGGTCTCTGTGTGAGTCTACGTCTCTGTGTGAGTCTCTGTGTGAGTCTGTGTGTCTCTGTGTGAGTCTCTAGGTCTCTGTGTGAGTGTGAGTCACTGTGTGAGTCTGTGGGTCTCTGTGTGAGTCTGTGGGCATCTCTGTGTGAGTGTGAGTCACTGTGTGAGTCTGTGAATCTCTGTGTGAGTCTCTAGGTCAGTGTGTGAGTCTGTGGGTCTCTGTGTGAGTCTCTAGGTCTCTGTGTGAGTGTGAGTCACTGTGTGAGTCTGCGGGTCTCTGTGTGAGTCTCTAGGTCTCTGTGTGAGTGTGAGTCACTGTGTGAGTCTGTGGGTCTCTGTGTGAGTCTGTGGGTCTCTGTGTGAGTGTCAGTCACTGTGTGAGTCTGTGGGTCTCTGTGTGAGTCACTGTGTGAGTCTGTGGGTCTCTGTGTGAGTCTGTGGGCATCTCTGTGTGTGGATCTCTGGGTGAGAGTTCAGGATTAGTGTCGGTCGCCCTCTTGTGGACAAATGCCCAACCGCAACTGCTGTGTCACAAAATAAAGAAGCAATTCATCTCCTTCGCACGTGTGTTTCTCTCCAAAATACAACATACAGTATAATTAAATATACGAGATGCACACAATAAAACAAGCGTTTTATTTTATGCATCTCATCAGGGGCATGGCCTTCTGTGAGTGCATCTTCATCGGTAGTATTGATCCAACGCAAACACAACTCTGCATCTATTTCGACATTCAGCGTCTCATCAGCAATGAGGCTTGCCTGAAAGACAACGCTTACCTGCCAGATCTTCTTGGTTCTTTCGGTAAAATCACGTAGAAGGGAAATAATAAAATAATAAAAATAAAACATAATAAATCAATATTATTTTATTATTTCCTTTCTACGTGACTTTACCGAAAGAACCAAGAAGATGAATCCCTGCAGTCACGAAAGCTTTAAATCGATACCTGCCAGATGTTTGCTGTATAGGCACGGACACCTCCTGTGTGAGGCGTGGGTCCGAGTTTAGCTTGAGACGAATGCGATGGTTTGAGGCTGACCGCTGCTCCAGAGCTGCAAGACACTGGTAATAGAAATGTGGTAAACGTCAAGGCCGTCATTACAATATTCAAATATGCTCAAAATGTCCCCCCCCCCCCAATATATTGCTATAAAATAGATTTATGTTTATATGATTGTGGTTATGGTTGTACTTTATAAAAAAATATTTAAAAAAAATGTCTATGCTATGTAAATAAAAACAACAATTTGCTCAATCTTGGCCACAATATCCGCACTTCATGTAACAATGCATCGATTTCTGTTGATGCGATTGTGGTTATGGTTGTATTTTTTACATCCATAATCTCTGCCATTACATACAATGAAACAAGAAAAGGTACAAAAGAAGAAACAGAGAAATGTAATACAATACACTATTAGACATTGTTGTAAAAAATAAATAAAAAGTCCATCCTAGAACCAGTGCCGGATGAAGCTATAAAGAGGTCCTAAATATAAAAACACGTACATGTTAAAACACATACATTTGAAACTTGCATAGTAAAGCAATTATATTTTTTCATTTGCTATACAGCCAGATAATACGACAAATCGCTAACCTTAAACACCCAGTCGTTCAGAAAAGTTGTAGGCGGTATAGTACTATAGTAATAGAGCAAGTGCAGAAACACTGAACCGGAATTGATAGCTTGGAAGCATTTAGCGCGGGGCCCTTGAAAGTGTGGGGCCCGTAGCTACTGCAGATGTAGCTACTACACGTGCAGCTACTACACGTGTAGCTACTACACGTGCAGCTACTACACGTGTAGCTACTACACGTGTAGCTGTTACACGTGTAGCTACTACACGTGCAGCTACTACACGTGCAGCTACTACACGTGTAGCTACTGCACGTGCAGCTACTACACGTGCAGCTACTACACGTGCAGCTACTACACGTGCAGCTACTACACGTGCAGCTACTACACGTGCAGCTACTACACGTGTAGCTACTACACGTGCAGCTACTACACATGCAGCTACTACACGTGTAGCTACTACACGTGCAGCTACTACACGTGCAGCTACTACACGTGCAGCTACTACACATGCAGCTACTACACGTGCAGCTACTACACGTGCAGCTACTACACGTGCAGCTACTACACGTGCAGCTACTACACGTGCAGCTACTACACGTGCAGCTACTACACATGTAGCTACTACACGTGCAGCTACTACACGTGCAGCTACTACACGTGCAGCTACTACACGTGCAGCTACTACACATGCAGCTGCTACACGTGCAGCTACTACACGTGTAGTAGCTGCTACACGTGCAGCTACTACACGTGTAGCTACTACTACACGTGTAGCTGCTACTGCACGTGTAGCAGCTACTGCACGTGTAGCAGCTACTACACGTGCAGCTACTACTACACGTGCAGCTACTACACGTGTAGCTGCTACACGTGCAGCTACTACACGTGCAGCTACTACTACACGTGCAGCTACTACACGTGTAGCTGCTACACGTGTAGCTACTACACGTGCAGCTACTACACATGCAGCTGCTACACGTGCAGCTACTACACGTGCAGTTACTACACGTGCAGCTGCTACACGTGTAGCTACTACACGTGCAGCTGCTACACGTGTAGCTACTACACGTGCAGTTACTACACATGCAGCTACTACACGTGCAGCTACTACACATGCAGCTACTACACGTGCAGCTGCTACACGTGCAGCTACTACACGTGCAGCTACTACTACACGTGCAGCTACTACACGTGCAGCTGCTACACGTGCAGCTACTACACGTGCAGTTACTACACGTGCAGCTACTACATGTGTAGCTGCTACACGTGCAGCTACTACTACACGTGCAGCTACTACACGTGCAGCTGCTACACGTGCAGCTACTACACGTGCAGCTACTACTACACGTGCAGCTACTACACGTGCAGCTGCTACACGTGCAGCTACTACACGTGCAGTTACTACACGTGCAGCTACTACATGTGTAGCTGCTACACGTGCAGCTACTACTACACGTGCAGCTACTACACGTGCAGCTGCTACACGTGCAGCTACTACTACACGTGCAGTTACTACACGTGCAGCTGCTACACGTGTAGCTACTACTACACGTGCAGCTACTACACGTGCAGCTACTACACGTGCAGCTACTACACGTGCAGCTGCTACACGTGCAGCTACTACTACACGTGCAGCTACTACACGTGCAGCTACTACACCTGCAGCTACTACTACACGTGCAGCTACTACACGTGCAGCTACTACACGTGCAGCTACTACACGTGCAGCTACTACACGTGTAGCTGCTACTCGTGCAGCTACTACACGTGCAGCTACTACACGTGCAGCTACTACACATGTAGCTACTACACGTGCAGCTACTACACGTGCAGCTACTACAAAAGTAGCTACATGTGTAGTAGCTACTTTTGCTACTACACATGTAGCTACTGCACATTTAGTAGCTACTACACATGTAGTTACTACACGTGCAGCTACTACACGTGCAGCTACTACACATGTAGCTACTACTACACATGTACCTACTTTTGCTACTAGGACAATCCGGCACTGACTTGGACCCATATCTAACAGGGTTCTTCTCTATAAACATCTTGCAGTGCACGAGCATTTGATCCAAGCGAGCCTGTCTCTGCTGATGAGACCATGGTGGTCGAAACTGGCCCAGAGTGCTGCTTGTGTTGAACCAAGGCTGCAGGGAATTTTAAATCACTCCCAAAGGGCCGAGGCGGCTGATGGGATGGGTAAAAAATGTACCCGTAAAAACAAAGTTTTTCACTATAAATCCTTTATATGCGTGGCGGCTAGAGTCCTCTCGTCCTCTGGCTTGAGATGGCTGCCACCTATGGGTCAGATGATTGCCTGCCACCATTAAGCAATTGGTAATTAAATATAATTTATTTTTTCCTAAAAAGTGGAACATTTAGGAATTTTTTTTTCACGAAAATAAATTGTCACGCACAACGAGTCTGTGTGCAAAATGTCAGCTTGATTGGATCACGGGAAGTGGGTTAAAAAACGACCGAAAAATTTGCACGTTCGTAAGCGCGCAAGCAAGTGAACTTAATATAAAGGATTTAAAAATAATACTGTGATATGTCGTGGACGAACAGGTATGGGAAGGAGGTGTGCAATCTGCTTAATTAATTTCAGCACCGGATTATAAGAAAACCCCAACTTTAGCTTTAATATACAGAGGAAGTTCGTCAGTCGTATTAGTTTTTTTCTTCTTCTTGGTTCTTTCGGTAAAGTCACGTAGAAGGGAAATAATAAAATAATAAAATATAATAAAATACAATTCTCACGACGTTTCGGCCACAGCGCAAGCAGCCGTCCTCAGGTGAAGAACAGGTCTGTCGGAAAGACAGCGTCCGAATGAACACCACACCATAGTCACTTTAAGATGTTTTCTTGTTCATGTTTTTATTTTTTTGTTTGTTGCGGTTGCACCCGATTCAAGAGCCGAATAGCTCACAGGGCTACATACCTAATAAACGAAACTTGAAACTATCGGAGAGAGAGAGAGAGAATACGGTCACGGAGACCTTAGCGGCGTGCTAAGCACGTGTGACACCAAGTGGCCAGAAGCGACATCACAGCGTTGCCGCCTACTCACAGCGCTCTTTGGGCTCCACCAATGGAACGCCGTTCACTGAGCACACGTCACACTGACACACACACACGTGGGGTGGAGGGGTGTGTGTGCGTCCGTGTCAACTCGTATAGGTCCACTCAGCCTCCCCAGACATCGCCACTGGGGGGACAAAGGCGGCCGGGCGTGGTGCTGGCCACCCCCTTACAACCACCGCTCGCTCGTGGGGCCTCTGCCGGGCCTCGGCTCGGCGATTCGCTCGCAGCACTTGCCCCAACAGGCTGGTGAAGGCTATCTGGCGGCGGGGGGGCTCTTTGTCTTTGTGCAGCTGTGTGTGTGTGTGCTGGGTCGGTAGGCTCCGTTCAGACTCAAGCCACGGGCAGATACCGACCGGCGCGATGGTAACCCTTCAAGGTTTCGACAGGCACGAATATTGGCATTTTGGATATTCGATTCGTCGCCGCGCAAGCTTCTAAACGTTTGATTATTTCAACAGCAGATTTTTGCGCAGGGATTTTTTTTTGGGGGAGGTCTGTGTGTGTGTGTATTTAAATCTCCGTAAATTTTATTTCGCTTGCCATATGCATATTCAGCGTGGTGAGATTTTTGGCAAATAATTGGCGAATTAGTTAGGAGAGAGAGAGATCCGTCGTTGAATTAAAACAGCCGGCCGCAACGCTACGAGGCATCTACCTACCTCACAATTAATACGTCGAGATAATTAGATGTAGCATCTACGCTCTACTGCAAGTACGTGCATATTAATTCGCGCAATTGGTGATTTCCTTCCACTCGCACGCAGAGAGCACGTACACATGAAGATAGCATCGTTCTCCAGAGGCAATTCGGTCAAGCGATGCGTGACCTCCGTTACCTCTCGCTGATTTGAGCCCCCCACCCCCCCAGACCCGATATCGGGATCGAACCGGGAACAAAAGGGGGGCTTCTCACATGGAGGAGGCTTTGGGGTGAGGCTGATTTTTTTGGAGGCCGAGGCCACAGTGTATCTCCGTGGAGATGAAGGGCCGGGGATGGCTTGCTGTGACAGTACTCGACTTGGCGCTGGGTCTCATCGCTGCCAATGCAGGTGAGTGAGTCTCTCTGTTGGGGAGACAAAGGCGGACGGGTGTGGTGCTGGTCAAACCCACCTCCTCCCCCCCCCCCTCTTTGCGCCCGTGTCGGCCTTCATAGGTGGTGCCACTCGCTAACGGCACTTGCCCCAACTGTCTGTTGAGGCTATACGGGCGGAGGGGGGGATCTTTGTCTTTGTGATACGTGCACATATGACTGTATACATACGTGTGTGTGTGTGGATGACATGTGTGTGATGACATGTGTGTCGGTGTGTGTATGGGGAGCGGTGGTGTATCGGCTAGCGCGCTGCGCTATGAACCTGGCGACCCGGGTTCGCGTCCCACTCACGGCCAACACCAGTGACGATTATCTGAACCGGTCCTGGGCCTCCCCTAGGTCGACTCAGCCTTTAATGAGTACCTGGTGCGGTGTGTAAACATCGCCACTGGGGAGACAAAGGCGGTCGGGCGTGGTTCTGGCCACCCCCACCCTCTCGTGTGCCGTGCCGGCCTTCATAGGTGCTCGCTAACAGCACTTGCCCCTACAGTCTGTTAAGGCTATACGGGGGATCTTTGTCGGTGTGTGTGTATGTTAGAAGATGTGTCATTGTGCATGTAATACGTGGACGTGTGCGTGTGTGTGTGACTAGATTTGTGTCAATGTGTGCGTTGTGTGTGCTAAGATGTGACAATGTGTACGCGATAACGGGTGTGTCTGTGTGTACAGTCTATATATTTTGATGAGCGGTGGTGCAGCGGTTAGCGCGCTGCGCTACGAACGCAGCGACCCGGGTTCGATTCCCGCTCACGGCCAACACCGGTGACGATTATTTGAACCGGTTCTGGGCCTCCCCTGGGTCGATTCGGCCTCAAATGAGTACCTGGTGCGGTGTGTAAACATTGGGAGACAAAGGCGGCCGGGCGTGGTGCTGGCCACCCACCCCCTCGTGTGCCGTGCCGGCCTTCATAGGTGCTTGCTAACAGCACTTGCCCCTACAGTCTGTTGAGGCTATACGGGGGATCTTTGTCTCTGTATGTGAATATGATAACGTGTGTGAGATGTGTACACATGTATGTATACACACGTGTGTGTGTGTGATGACATGTGTGTCGGTGTGTCTGAACGTGTCATTGTGTATGTGATACGTGGCCGTGTACATCACGTGTGTGTGTCTCTTAAGATGTGTCAATGTGTGCGTGATTCCGCATGTATCTGTGTAAATGTATGAATTAATCTTGAACTTATTTCGCACCGTACGGAGCCAACCGTGCAAACGTGTGTGTGTGCCTATGCGAACGTGTACACGAGACGTGTGTGTGTGTGCATACATACACACACGCATGTTCCATAATGTGTGTGCCATTGCATGTGTAGTATTTAGCGCGCTGGGCTCTATCACTGTGTCACACACACAGTGGCACTGACACACACACAGTGACACACTGATACCCTGACACAGTATATCGCTGTGACACACACAGTGACACTGACACACACACAGTGGCACACTGACACAGTATATCACTGTGACACACACAGTGACACACACAGTGACACTGACACACACAGTGACACACTGACACCACGGCACAGTATATCACTGTGACACACACAGTGACACACTGACACCACGACACAGTATATCACTGTGACACACACAGTGACACTGACACACACACAGTGACACACTGACACTCTGACACGGTATATCACTGTGACACACACACAGTGACACACACACAGTGACACACAGTGACACCCTGACACCGTATATCACTGTCTCACACACAGTGACACTGACACACACACAGTGACACACTGACACTCTGACACAGTACATCATTGTGACACACACACAGTGACACACACACAGTGACACACAGTGACACCCTGACACCGTATATCACTGTGTCACACACAGTGACACTGACACACACAGTGACACACTGACACCCTGACACAGTATATCACTGTGACACACACAGCGACACAGACACACACACAGTGACACACTGACACTCTGACACAGTATTTCACTGTGACACACACAGCGACACTGACACACACAGTGACACACTGACACCCTGACACAGCATATCACTGTGACACACACAGTGACACTGACACACACAGTGACACACTGACACCCTGACACGGTATATCACTGTGACACACACACAGTGACACTGACACACACAGTGACACACTGACACCCTGACACAGTATTTCACTGTGACACACACAGCGACACAGACACACACACAGTGACACACTGACACCCTGACACCGTATTTCACTGTGTCACACACAGTGACACTGACACACACACAGTGACACACTGACACTCTGACACAGTATGTCACTGTGACACACACACAGTGACACACACACAGTGACACACTGACACCACGACACAGTATGTCACTGTGACACACACCATGCCACAGACACACACAGTGACACACTGACACCCTGACACAGTATATCACTGTGACACACACACTGACACACACACAGTGACACACTGACACTCTGACACAGTATGTCACTGTGACACACACCATGACACAGACACACACAATGACACACTGACACCACGACACAGTATGTCACTGTGACACACACCATGACACAGACACACACAGTGACACACTGACACCACGACACAGTATGTCACTGTGACACACACCATGACACAGACACACACAATGACACACTGACACCCTGACACCGTATTTCACTGTGTCACACACAGTGACACTGACACACACACAGTGACACACTGACACTCTGACACAGTATGTCACTGTGACACACACAGTGACACACACACAGTGACACACTGATACTCTGACACAGTATGTCACTGTGACACACACAGCGACACTGACACACACAGTGACACACTGACACCACGACACAGTATGTCACTGTGACACACACCATGCCACAGACACACACAATGACACACTGACACCCTGACACCACGACACAGTATGTCACTGTGACACACACCATGCCACAGACACACACAATGACACACTGACACCACGACACAGTATGTCACTGTGACACACACCATGACACAGACACACACAGTGACACACTGACACCACGACACAGTATGTCACTGTGACACACACCATGACACAGACACACACAATGACACACTGACACACACAGTGACACACTGACACCCTGACACAGTATATCACTGTGACACACACAGCGACACAGACACACACACAGTGACACACACACTCTGACACAGCATATCACTGTGACACACACACTGACACACACACAGTGACACACTGACACTCTGACACAGTATGTCACTGTGACACACACACAGTGACACACACACAGTGACACACTGACACCACGACACAGTATGTCACTGTGACACACACCATGCCACAGACACACACAGTGACACACTGACACACGCACTGACACACACACAATGACACACTGACACACACACAATGACACACTGACACACACACTGACACACGCATTTACTCACACGGATGAGAGATTTTCGTGCTGTAATTCAGGGAGGCCAATCATTAAAAATGAAAGTGAACCAGGGTTACAAAACATTTCTATTTTAGCTATGCCTAGCAACGCACGCACACACACACACACAAAGATCCCCCGTATAGCCTCAACAGACTGTTGGGGCAAGTGCTGTTAGCGAGTAGCACCTTTTGAAGGCCGGCACGGCACACGAGGGGATGGTTGGTCTCCCCCAACGGTGATATTTACAACACACCGCACTGAGGATTAATTTGAGGCCGAGTCCACCTAGGGGAGGCCCAGGACCGGTTCAGATAATCATCACTTGATATTAGCCATCAGCGGGAATCAAACTCTGACCGTGTGAATCTTGGCGCAGTGCGCTAACCGCTAAACTAACCCCATACACACGCGGACAGACACACTCTCATCTAAATAGACACACAGACACATGTTCACACGTGATTATATAAAGATACACCAGTCAGCCTCGTCTCCCATTGATGGGGAATTGTCTGTAATCTCCCCGTCTCTCTCGCCCTCCCCATCATTTGTCTCACTCCGTTCACCAGAGGTCATTCTCTTGCGTCAATACGGCAGTTCTCAGACAACGCAGCAAGTATGATGGAGACGGGGCGTGAAATTACATCATCGAGCAATCATTCATCGACTCGTATTTACACTCCACGCAGCATTTGTCTGTGAAAGTGGATATCACAGAGTTAGTTCTGAGACCCGTGCATCACGTGACGCTCTGGGGTACGTAAAGTCGCCCACGGAAGTGGATATTGCAGAGCAGTGATAATTGGTTGTTTACCCTTTTATCTGGCAACAAAACTGACACCTTTTTTTTACAAGGAGTCATTCATAATCAACGTTTTTGGGTTTAGATCGCGTTATTTATAAATGTGTCGTAACCCTCCACCACCCGACACGGCCAATCAGTAAAAATGTGTCACGTTGACAAAAGACAAATAGTTCACTGCTTTAGCCCACCGGTGTGTTGAAGCGTGAAACCACAACATTTACAATTTGAGTACGACGTTTCGCTGGTAATTGCATCCAGCATCATTGGGCAATTACCAGCGAAACGTCGTACAGTACTCAAAAATTGTAAATGTTGTGGTTTCACGCTTCAACACACCGGTGGGCTAAAGCAGTGAACTATTTGTCTTTTGTCAACGTGACACATTTTTACTGATTGGCCGTGTCGGGTGGTGGAGGGTTACGACACATTTATAAATAACGCGATCTAAATCCAAAAACGTTGATTATGAATAATATTGGCCGCGAAAGCCTACGTGTTAAACAAGGAGTCATGTTTGCATAGACCACAATACCTGCAGTCATAATGCAAACAAAAAACACAACTCTGATAATGTATGCACTGTCCTTGAAGTTGATTGGTCCACACCCGAGACAGCTTTCCTTAGAGCCTAGTCTCACATGGTGTTGGACCATATGACGCCAAAAGACACACAACTCAAAGACAATGCACCATCAGAGTATGAGAGCTCGGGGTAAGCATTTACACCATTGGAACCTCATTTGCCAGAAGAAAAAATATGATAATTGTTTTTTTTACCCTTTTATCTGCCAACAACACTGTTTTGTTGCCAGATAAAAGGGTAAAAAACCAATTATCATATTTTGATTGCAGAGCAGTGTTTTTGGAAACCTTCAAGTGAACCTTTGGTATACACATACATTGTCGAGGGCTGCACTTTCTGGATTTTTTATTTAAATTCGCAGTCTAATTAAGTGCGCTAACAAATTTCATACGATGGGTTTTTTTTCTGCAGTCATTGGTGACCCTGCTGAGCCCATCAATTACTGGACATCTGTGAAAAAGAGCTTTACCATCCATCGGATTCCTCTAGTTTATATACAAATTCTGAACTTGGAGAACCAGGTTTAATCAATGGGTCGTTATGCCAGTCTCTTGGTCTTTGTGCGAGCCTATGGGTCTCTGCGTGAGCCTATGGTTCTCTGCGTGCATCTATGAGTCTCTGCGTGAGTCTATGGGTCTCTGGGTGAGCCGATGGGTCTCTGGTGAGTCTATGGGTCTCTGTGTGAGCCTATTGGTCTCTGTGTAAGTCTATGGGTCTCTGCGTGAGTCTATGGGTCTCTGTGTGAGTCTATGGGTCTCTGCGTGAGCCTATGGGTCTCTGCGTGAGCCTATGGGTCTTTGCGTGAGTCTATGGGTCTCTGGGTGAGTCTATGGGTCTCTGGGTGAGCCTATGGGTCTCTGCGTGAACCTATGGGTCTCTGCGTGAGCCTATGGGTCTCTGCGTGAGTCTGTGGGTCTCTGTGTGAGTCTATGGGTCTCTGTATGAGCCTATGGGTCTCTGCGTGAGTCTATGGCTCTCTGCGTGAGTCTATGGGTCTTTGCGTGAGTCTATGGGTCTTGCGTGAGTCTATGAGTCTCTGTGTGAGTCTACGGGTCTCTGTGTGAGCCTATGGGTCTCTGCGTAAGTCTATGGGTCTCTGCGTGAGTCTGTGGGTCTCTGCGTGAGTCTATGGTTCTCTGTATGAGCCTATGGGTCTCTGCGTGAGTCTATGGGTCTCTGTGTGAGTCTATGGGTCTCTGCATGAGCCTATGGGTCTCTGCGTAAGCCTATGGGTCTCTGCGTGAGTCTATGGGTCTCTGTGTGAGTCTATGGGTCTCTGCGTGAGCCTATGGGTCTCTGCGTGAGTCTATGGGTCTCTGCGTGAGTCTATGGGTCTCTGTGTGAGTCTATGAGTCTCTGCGTGAGCCTATGGGTCTCTACATGAGCCTATGGGTCTCTACGTGAGTCTATGGGTCTCTGCGTGAGCCTATGGGTCTCTGCGTGAGCCTATGGGTCTCTACGTGAGTCTATGGGTCTCTGCGTGAGTCTATGGGTCTTTGTATGAGCCTATGGGTCTCTGTGTGAGTCTGTGGGTCTCTGTGTGAGTCTATGGGTCTCTGTATGCGCCTATGGGTCTCTGCATGATTCTATGCGTTTCTACATGAGTCTATGGCTCTCTGCGTGAGTCTATGGGTCTTTGCGTGAGTCTATGGGTCTTGCGTGAGTCTATGAGTCTCTGTGTGAGTCTACGGGTCTCTGTGTGAGTCTATGGGTCTCTGTGTAAGTCTATGGGTCTCTGCGTGAGTCTTTGGGTCTCTGCGTGAGTCTATGGTTCTCTGTATGATCCTATGGGTCTCTGCGTGAGTCTATGGGTCTCTGTGTGAGTCTATGGGTCTCTGCGTGAGCCTATGGGTCTCTGCGTGAGTCTATGGGTCTCTGCGTGAGTCTATGGGTCTTTGTGTGAGTCTATGGGTCTCTGTGTGAGTCTATGGGTCTCTGCGTGAGTCTATGGGTCTCTGTGTGAGTCTATGGGTCTCTGCGTGAGCCTATGGGTCTCTGCGTGAGTCTATGGGTCTCTGCGTGAGTCTATGGGTCTCTGCGTGAGTCTATGGGTCTCTGCGTGAGTCTATGAGTCTCTGTGTGAGTCTATGGGTCTCTGCGTGAGTCTATGGGTCTCTGCGTGAGTCTATGGGTCTCTGTGTGAGTCTATGAGTCTCTGCGTGAGCCTATGGGTCTCTGCGTGAGCCTATGGGTCTCTGTGTGAGTCTATGGGTCTCTGCGTGAGTCTATGGGTCTCTGCGTGAGTCTATGGGTCTCTGTGTGAGTCTATGGGTCTCTGCGTGAGCCTATGGGTCTCTACATGAGTCTATGGGTCTCTGTGTGAGTCTATGGGTCTTTGTATGAGCCTATGGGTCTCTGTGTGAGTCTATGGGTCTCTGCGTGAGTCTATGGGTCTCTGTGTGAGTCTATGGGTCTCTGTGTGAGTCTATGGGTCTCTGCGTGAGTCTATGGGTCTTTGTATGAGCCTATGAGTCTCTGCGTGAGTCTATGGGTCTCTACGTGAGTCTATGGGTCTCTGCATGAGCCTATGGGTTTTTGCATGAGCCTATGAGTCTCTGCGTGAGTCTATGGGTCTCTACGTGAGTCTATGGGTCTCTGCATGAGCCTATGGGTTTTTGCATGAGCCTATGAGTCTCTGCGTGAGTCTATGGTTTTCTGCCTGAGTCTGTGGGTCTCTGCGTGAGCCTATGGGTCTCTGCGTGAGTCTATGGTTCTCTGTATGAGCCTATGGGTCTCTGTGTGAGGCTGTGGGTCTCTGTGTGAGTCTATGGGTCTCTGTATGCGCCTATGGGTCTCTGCATGAGTCTATGCGTTTCTACATGAGTCTATGGCTCTCTGCGTGAGTCTATGGGTCTTTGCGTGAGTCTAAGGGTCTTGCGTGAGTCTATGAGTCTCTGTGTGAGTCTACGGGTCTCTGCGTGAGTCTATGCGTCTCTGTGTGAGTCTATGGGTCTCTGTGTGAGTCTATGGGTCTCTGCGTGAGTCTATGGGTCTCTGTGTGAGTCTATGGGTCTCTGCGTGAGCCTATGGGTCTCTGCGTGAGTCTATGGGTCTCTGCGTGAGTCTATGGGTCTCTGCGTGAGTCTATGGGTCTCTGCGTGAGTCTATGGGTCTCTGCGTGAGTCTATGGGTCTCTGCGTGAGTCTATAGGTCTCTGCGTGAGTCTATGGGTCTCTGTGTGAGTCTATGAGTCTCTGCGTGAGCCTATGGGTCTCTGCGTGAGCCTATGGGTCTCTGTGTGAGTCTATGGGTCTCTGCGTGAGTCTATGGGTCTCTGCGTGAGTCTATGGGTCTCTGCGTGAGTCTATGGGTCTCTGCGTGAGCCTATGGGTCTCTACGTGAGTCTATGGGTCTCTGTGTGAGTCTATGGGTCTTTGTATGAGCTTATGGGTCTCTCTGTGAGTCTATGGGTCTCTGCGTGAGTCTATGGGTCTCTGTGTGAGTCTATGGGTCTCTGTGTGAGTCTATAAGTCTCTGCATGAGCCTATGGGTCTCTGTGTGAGTGTATGGGTCTCTACGTGAGTCTATGGGTCTCTGCGTGAGTCTATGGGTCTCTGCGTGAGCCTATGGGTCTCTGCGTGAGCCTATGGGTCTCTGCGTGAGTCTATGGGTCTTTGCATGAGCCTATGGGTCTCTGCGTGAGTCTATGGGTCTCTAGGTGAGTCTATGGGTCTCTGCGTGAGTCTATGGGTCTTTGTATGAGCCTATGGGTCTCTGCGTGAGTCTATGGGTCTCTACGTGAGTCTATGGGTCTCTGCGTGAGCATATGAGTCTATGTGTGAGTCTATGGGTCTCTACATGAGTCTGTGGGTCTCTATGTGAGTCTAGGGGTCTTTGTATGAGCCTATGGATCTCTGCGTGAGTCTATGGGTCTTGCGTGAGCCTATGGGTTTTTGCATGAGCCTATGAGTCTCTGCGTGAGTCTATGGGTCTCTACGTGAGTCTATGGGTCTCTGCATGAGCCTATGGGTTTTTGCATGAGCCTATGAGTCTCTGTGTGAGTCTATGGTTTTCTGCGTGAGTCTGTGGGTCTCTGCGTGAGCCTATGGGTCTCTGCGTGAGTCTATGGTTTTCTGTATGAGCCTATGGGTCTCTGCGTGAGTCTATGGGTCTCTGTGTGAGTCTATGGGTCTCTGCGTGAGCCTATGGGTCTCTGCGTGAGTCTATGGGTCTCTGCGTGAGTCTATGGGTCTTTGTGTGAGTCTATGGGTCTCTGTGTGAGTCTATGGGTCTCTGCGTGAGTCTATGGGTCTCTGTGTGAGTCTATGGGTCTCTGCGTGAGCCTATGGGTCTCTGCGTGAGTCTATGGGTCTCTGCGTGAGTCTATGGGTCTCTGCGTGAGTCTATGGGTCTCTGCGTGAGTCTATGGGTCTCTGTGTGAGTCTATGGGTCTCTGCGTGAGTCTATGGGTCTCTGCGTGAGTCTATGGGTCTCTGTGTGAGTCTATGAGTCTCTGCGTGAGCCTATGGGTCTCTGCGTGAGCCTATGGGTCTCTGCGTGAGCCTATGGGTCTCTGCGTGAGTCTATGGTTTTCTGTATGAGCCTATGGGTCTCTGCGTGAGTCTATGGGTCTCTGTGTGAGTCTATGGGTCTCTGCGTGAGCCTATGGGTCTCTGCGTGAGTCTATGGGTCTCTGCGTGAGTCTATGGGTCTTTGTGTGAGTCTATGGGTCTCTGTGTGAGTCTATGGGTCTCTGCGTGAGTCTATGGGTCTCTGTGTGAGTCTATGGGTCTCTGCGTGAGCCTATGGGTCTCTGCGTGAGTCTATGGGTCTCTGCGTGAGTCTATGGGTCTCTGCGTGAGTCTATGGGTCTCTACATGAGCCTATGGGTCTCTACGTGAGTCTATGGGTCTCTGCGTGAGCCTATGGGTCTCTGCGTGAGCCTATGGGTCTCTACGTGAGTCTATGGGTCTCTGCGTGAGTCTATGGGTCTTTGTATGAGCCTATGGGTCTCTGTGTGAGTCTGTGGGTCTCTGTGTGAGTCTATGGGTCTCTGTATGCGCCTATGGGTCTCTGCATGATTCTATGCGTTTCTACATGAGTCTATGGCTCTCTGCGTGAGTCTATGGGTCTTTGCGTGAGTCTATGGGTCTTGCGTGAGTCTATGAGTCTCTGTGTGAGTCTACGGGTCTCTGTGTGAGTCTATGGGTCTCTGTGTAAGTCTATGGGTCTCTGCGTGAGTCTTTGGGTCTCTGCGTGAGTCTATGGTTCTCTGTATGATCCTATGGGTCTCTGCGTGAGTCTATGGGTCTCTGTGTGAGTCTATGGGTCTCTGCGTGAGCCTATGGGTCTCTGCGTGAGTCTATGGGTCTCTGCGTGAGTCTATGGGTCTTTGTGTGAGTCTATGGGTCTCTGTGTGAGTCTATGGGTCTCTGCGTGAGTCTATGGGTCTCTGTGTGAGTCTATGGGTCTCTGCGTGAGCCTATGGGTCTCTGCGTGAGTCTATGGGTCTCTGCGTGAGTCTATGGGTCTCTGCGTGAGTCTATGGGTCTCTGCGTGAGTCTATGAGTCTCTGTGTGAGTCTATGGGTCTCTGCGTGAGTCTATGGGTCTCTGCGTGAGTCTATGGGTCTCTGTGTGAGTCTATGAGTCTCTGCGTGAGCCTATGGGTCTCTGCGTGAGCCTATGGGTCTCTGTGTGAGTCTATGGGTCTCTGCGTGAGTCTATGGGTCTCTGCGTGAGTCTATGGGTCTCTGTGTGAGTCTATGGGTCTCTGCGTGAGCCTATGGGTCTCTACATGAGTCTATGGGTCTCTGTGTGAGTCTATGGGTCTTTGTATGAGCCTATGGGTCTCTGTGTGAGTCTATGGGTCTCTGCGTGAGTCTATGGGTCTCTGTGTGAGTCTATGGGTCTCTGTGTGAGTCTATGGGTCTCTGCGTGAGTCTATGGGTCTTTGTATGAGCCTATGAGTCTCTGCGTGAGTCTATGGGTCTCTACGTGAGTCTATGGGTCTCTGCATGAGCCTATGGGTTTTTGCATGAGCCTATGAGTCTCTGCGTGAGTCTATGGGTCTCTACGTGAGTCTATGGGTCTCTGCATGAGCCTATGGGTTTTTGCATGAGCCTATGAGTCTCTGCGTGAGTCTATGGTTTTCTGCCTGAGTCTGTGGGTCTCTGCGTGAGCCTATGGGTCTCTGCGTGAGTCTATGGTTCTCTGTATGAGCCTATGGGTCTCTGTGTGAGGCTGTGGGTCTCTGTGTGAGTCTATGGGTCTCTGTATGCGCCTATGGGTCTCTGCATGAGTCTATGCGTTTCTACATGAGTCTATGGCTCTCTGCGTGAGTCTATGGGTCTTTGCGTGAGTCTAAGGGTCTTGCGTGAGTCTATGAGTCTCTGTGTGAGTCTACGGGTCTCTGCGTGAGTCTATGCGTCTCTGTGTGAGTCTATGGGTCTCTGTGTGAGTCTATGGGTCTCTGCGTGAGTCTATGGGTCTCTGTGTGAGTCTATGGGTCTCTGCGTGAGCCTATGGGTCTCTGCGTGAGTCTATGGGTCTCTGCGTGAGTCTATGGGTCTCTGCGTGAGTCTATGGGTCTCTGCGTGAGTCTATGGGTCTCTGCGTGAGTCTATGGGTCTCTGCGTGAGTCTATAGGTCTCTGCGTGAGTCTATGGGTCTCTGTGTGAGTCTATGAGTCTCTGCGTGAGCCTATGGGTCTCTGCGTGAGCCTATGGGTCTCTGTGTGAGTCTATGGGTCTCTGCGTGAGTCTATGGGTCTCTGCGTGAGTCTATGGGTCTCTGCGTGAGTCTATGGGTCTCTGCGTGAGCCTATGGGTCTCTACGTGAGTCTATGGGTCTCTGTGTGAGTCTATGGGTCTTTGTATGAGCTTATGGGTCTCTCTGTGAGTCTATGGGTCTCTGCGTGAGTCTATGGGTCTCTGTGTGAGTCTATGGGTCTCTGTGTGAGTCTATAAGTCTCTGCATGAGCCTATGGGTCTCTGTGTGAGTGTATGGGTCTCTACGTGAGTCTATGGGTCTCTGCGTGAGTCTATGGGTCTCTGCGTGAGCCTATGGGTCTCTGCGTGAGCCTATGGGTCTCTGCGTGAGTCTATGGGTCTTTGCATGAGCCTATGGGTCTCTGCGTGAGTCTATGGGTCTCTAGGTGAGTCTATGGGTCTCTGCGTGAGTCTATGGGTCTTTGTATGAGCCTATGGGTCTCTGCGTGAGTCTATGGGTCTCTACGTGAGTCTATGGGTCTCTGCGTGAGCATATGAGTCTATGTGTGAGTCTATGGGTCTCTACATGAGTCTGTGGGTCTCTATGTGAGTCTAGGGGTCTTTGTATGAGCCTATGGATCTCTGCGTGAGTCTATGGGTCTTGCGTGAGCCTATGGGTTTTTGCATGAGCCTATGAGTCTCTGCGTGAGTCTATGGGTCTCTACGTGAGTCTATGGGTCTCTGCATGAGCCTATGGGTTTTTGCATGAGCCTATGAGTCTCTGTGTGAGTCTATGGTTTTCTGCGTGAGTCTGTGGGTCTCTGCGTGAGCCTATGGGTCTCTGCGTGAGTCTATGGTTTTCTGTATGAGCCTATGGGTCTCTGCGTGAGTCTATGGGTCTCTGTGTGAGTCTATGGGTCTCTGCGTGAGCCTATGGGTCTCTGCGTGAGTCTATGGGTCTCTGCGTGAGTCTATGGGTCTTTGTGTGAGTCTATGGGTCTCTGTGTGAGTCTATGGGTCTCTGCGTGAGTCTATGGGTCTCTGTGTGAGTCTATGGGTCTCTGCGTGAGCCTATGGCTCTCTGCGTGAGTCTATGGGTCTCTGCGTGAGTCTATGGGTCTCTGCGTGAGTCTATGGGTCTCTGCGTGAGTCTATGGGTCTCTGTGTGAGTCTATGGGTCTCTGCGTGAGTCTATGGGTCTCTGCGTGAGTCTATGGGTCTCTGTGTGAGTCTATGAGTCTCTGCGTGAGCCTATGGGTCTCTGCGTGAGCCTATGGGTCTCTGCGTGAGCCTATGGGTCTCTGCGTGAGTCTATGGTTTTCTGTATGAGCCTATGGGTCTCTGCGTGAGTCTATGGGTCTCTGTGTGAGTCTATGGGTCTCTGCGTGAGCCTATGGGTCTCTGCGTGAGTCTATGGGTCTCTGCGTGAGTCTATGGGTCTTTGTGTGAGTCTATGGGTCTCTGTGTGAGTCTATGGGTCTCTGCGTGAGTCTATGGGTCTCTGTGTGAGTCTATGGGTCTCTGCGTGAGCCTATGGGTCTCTGCGTGAGTCTATGGGTCTCTGCGTGAGTCTATGGGTCTCTGCGTGAGTCTATGGGTCTCTGCGTGAGTCTATGGGTCTCTGTGTGAGTCTATGGGTCTCTGCGTGAGTCTATGGGTCTCTGCGTGAGTCTATGGGTCTCTGTGTGAGTCTATAAGTCTCTGCGTGAGCCTATGGGTCTCTGCGTGAGCCTATGGGTCTCTGTGTGAGTCTATGGGTCTCTGCGTGAGTCTATGGGTCTCTGCGTGAGTCTATGGGTCTCTGTGTGAGTCTATGGGTCTCTGCGTGAGCCTATGGGTCTCTACATGAGTCTATGGGTCTCTGTGTGAGTCTATGGGTCTTTGTATGAGCCTATGGGTCTCTGTGTGAGTCTATGGGTCTCTGCGTGAGTCTATGTGTCTCTGTGTGAGTCTATGGGTCTCTGCGTGAGTCTATGGGTCTTTGTATGAGCCTATGAGTCTCTGCGTGAGTCTATGGGTCTCTACGTGAGTCTATGGGTCTCTGCATGAGCCTATGGGTTTTTGCATGAGCCTATGAGTCTCTGCGTGAGTCTATGGGTCTCTACGTGAGTCTATGGGTCTCTGCATGAGCCTATGGGTTTTTGCATGAGCCTATGAGTCTCTGCGTGAGTCTATGGTTTTCTGCCTGAGTCTGTGGGTCTCTGCGTGAGCCTATGGGTCTCTGCGTGAGTCTATGGTTCTCTGTATGAGCCTATGGGTCTCTGTGTGAGGCTGTGGGTCTCTGTGTGAGTCTATGGGTCTCTGTATGCGCCTATGGGTCTCTGCATGAGTCTATGCGTTTCTACATGAGTCTATGGCTCTCTGCGTGAGTCTATGGGTCTTTGCGTGAGTCTATGGGTCTTGCGTGAGTCTATGAGTCTCTGTGTGAGTCTACGGGTCTCTGCGTGAGTCTATGCGTCTCTGTGTGAGTCTATGGGTCTCTGTGTGAGTCTATGGGTCTCTGCGTGAGTCTATGGGTCTCTGTGTGAGTCTATGGGTCTCTGCGTGAGCCTATGGGTCTCTGCGTGAGTCTATGGGTCTCTGCGTGAGTCTATGGGTCTCTGCGTGAGTCTATGGGTCTCTGCGTGAGTCTATGGGTCTCTGCGTGAGTCTATGGGTCTCTGCGTGAGTCTATAGGTCTCTGCGTGAGTCTATGGGTCTCTGTGTGAGTCTATGAGTCTCTGCGTGAGCCTATGGGTCTCTGCGTGAGCCTATGGGTCTCTGTGTGAGTCTATGGGTCTCTGCGTGAGTCTATGGGTCTCTGCGTGAGTCTATGGGTCTCTGCATGAGTCTATGGGTCTCTGCGTGAGCCTATGGGTCTCTACGTGAGTCTATGGGTCTCTGTGTGAGTCTATGGGTCTTTGTATGAGCTTATGGGTCTCTGTGTGAGTCTATGGGTCTCTGCGTGAGTCTATGGGTCTCTGTGTGAGTCTATGGGTCTCTGTGTGAGTCTATAAGTCTCTGCATGAGCCTATGGGTCTCTGTGTGAGTGTATGGGTCTCTACGTGAGTCTATGGGTCTCTGCGTGAGTCTATGGGTCTCTGCGTGAGCCTATGGGTCTCTGCGTGAGCCTATGGGTCTCTGCGTGAGTCTATGGGTCTTTGCATGAGCCTATGGGTCTCTGCGTGAGTCTATGGGTCTCTAGGTGAGTCTATGGGTCTCTGCGTGAGTCTATGGGTCTTTGTATGAGCCTATGGGTCTCTGCGTGAGTCTATGGGTCTCTACGTGAGTCTATGGGTCTCTGCGTGAGCATATGAGTCTATGTGTGAGTCTATGGGTCTCTACATGAGTCTGTGGGTCTCTATGTGAGTCTAGGGGTCTTTGTATGAGCCTATGGATCTCTGCGTGAGTCTATGGGTCTTGCGTGAGCCTATGGGTTTTTGCATGCGCCTATGAGTCTCTGCGTGAGTCTATGGGTCTCTACGTGAGTCTATGGGTCTCTGCATGAGCCTATGGGTTTTTGCATGAGCCTATGAGTCTCTGTGTGAGTCTATGGTTTTCTGCGTGAGTCTGTGGGTCTCTGCGTGAGCCTATGGGTCTCTGCGTGAGTCTATGGTTTTCTGTATGAGCCTATGGGTCTCTGCGTGAGTCTATGGGTCTCTGTGTGAGTCTATGGGTCTCTGCGTGAGCCTATGGGTCTCTGCGTGAGTCTATGGGTTTCTGCGTGAGTCTATGGGTCTCTGTGTGAGTCTATGTGTCTCTGTGTGAGTCTATGGTTCTCTGCGTGAGTCTATGGGTCTCTGTGTGAGTCTATGGGTCTCTGCGTGAGCCTATGGGTCTCTGCGTGAGTCTATGGGTCTCTGCGTGAGTCTATGGGTCTCTGCGTGAGTCTATGGGTCTCTGTGTGAGTCTATGGGTCTCTACGTGAGTCTATGGGTCTCTGCGTGAGCCTATGGTTTTCTGCGTGAGTCTGTGGGTCTCTGCGTGAGCCTATGGGTCTCTGTGTAAGTCTGTGGGTCTCTGTGTGAGTCTGTGGGTCTCTGTGTGAGTCTATGGGTCTCTGTGTGAGTCTATGGGTCTCTGTGTGAGTCTGTGGGTCTCTGCGTGAGTCTATGGGTCTCTGTGTGAGTCTATGGGTCTCTGTGTGAGTCTGTGGGTCTCTGTGTGAGTCTATGGGTCTCTGTGTGAGTCTGTGGGTCTCTGCGTGAGTCTATGGGCCTCTGCGTGAGTCTATGGGTCTCTGCGTGAGTCTGTGGGTCTCTGCGTGAGTCTATGGGCCTCTGCGTGAGTCTGTGGGTCTCTGTGTGAGTCTATGGGTATTTGTATGAGCCTATGGGTCTCTGTGTAAGTCTGTGGGTCTCTGTGTGAGTCTATGGGTCTCTGTGTGAGTCTGTGGGTCTCTGCGTGAGTCTATGGGCCTCTGCGTGAGTCTATGGGTCTCTGCGTGAGTCTGTGGGTCTCTGCGTGAGTCTATGGGCCTCTGCGTGAGTGAGTCACTGGTGGACCATGCTGAGCCCATCAAATTAGTCGACTTGAGGAGGACTCGCTTTAAATCCCCGGCTCTCAGTGGCTCCAGCTCAGCGCTCTGATCTGTAAGCCACGCGCCCTCCTCTGTAAACATCGATTCTTAATCTCGTGGTTCAGGCATCACATCACAGGTGTGTAACAATCAACGTGTGTTTTTCTTTCTTCCATTCGTACTATACACGAGGGCTACTACTTTGCCGTATTTTTTAAACAGACATCTGTCATTTGTGTGGAATGCTTTGATGTTGTCTGCCGGCCGAGTCGCCCTTACAAAAGAGCTACATATTTTGACTTAAAACTTTCGCGACTGCAGGGATTCATATTCCAATGTTCTTTCGGTAAAGTCGCGTAGATAGAAAAAATAACAATAAAATAATGAAAAATAAAGTGAATAAAAATGATCACGACGTTTCGATCGCAACGCAATGATAAAGACCGCTTGTGTTGCGATCGAAACGTCGTGATATTTGTATTCACGTTTTTTAAAATTATTTTATTGTTATTTTTTCTATCTACGTGACTTTACCGAACGAACCATAGAATAAAAAGAGCTTATTTATATTTCGATTTAAAGCTTTCGTGACTGCAGGGATTCATCTTCTTGGTTCTTTCGGTAAAGTCACGTAGAAGGGAAATAATAAAATGATAAAAATTAAACAATAAAATTCTCACGACGTTTCGATCGCAACACAAGCAATCATCATCAGGTGTGAAAAAAACACAGCAAGATGACGGTTGCTTGTGTTGCAATCAAAACGTCGTGAGAATTTTATTATGTTTTATTTTTATTATTTTATTATTTCCCTTCTACGTGACTTTACCGAAAGAACCAAGAAGAGCATATTTATCATCAAGGTTTGTGGGTTAGATCGTGTAAATATAAATGTGTCTTAAACCCGCCACCGTCCGACACAGCCAATTAGAAAGCTTCGCCACGTGAACAATAGGGCCCAAATCAGAGGTCGCAAACGGGTTTTGATTCCTTACCCGTACCCGTACACGGCCGCACCAGGGTCGCAAACGGGTACCCGTACCCGGCCGTACCCGTACCCTACCCGTACCCGGCTGGGTACGACGCACGCATTCTCTTGAAATGAATTTAGGACGTTTTTGTTTAAGATTACAGGTTTGTAATTTATGCATATTCATCGATTCTGTTTTGTTGTCGAAATTCGTTCAGGGATTTGTAAAGGAAGAAGGACATTTTATATGAATAAACACATTCCAGCCCCTCCCCACCCTCCCCACCCCTCACACCCCCCACCCAGCCACACCCTCCCCACCCAGCCCCTCCCCACCCTCCCCACCCAGCCCCTCCCCACCCAGCCCCTCCCCTCCCCACCCAGCCCCACCCTCCCCACCCAGCCCCTCCCCACCCAGCCCCTCCCTGCACGACGGACGGACACAATAATCCCCTGTGGGCTGGTGTAGCCAGGAGGTTTCTACCAGTATAATGATATATACAATATTAACTTTAAGAATAAACAATTACAACGTTTTTAGTGGGTGGGTGAGTGGCTGGGTGAGTGAGTGAGTGGGTGAGTGAGTGGGTGGGTGGGTGAGTGAGTGGGTGGGTGAGTGAGTGAGTGGGTGAGTGGGTGGGTGAGTGAGTGAGCGAGTGGGTGGGTGGTTTGAGTGAGTAAGTGGGTGGGTGGGTGAGTGAGTGGGTGGGTGGGTGAGTGGGTGGGTGAGTGAGTTTGGCGAAGTGAATTGTTGTGACCTGCAGTGTGGTGGTTGACCAAACGGTGTCCTGTACAGACCGAGTGCTCGACAACGGGTAGAGGAATCAACGAGTGATAATCACTGGAACACGGCAGCGCTAGAAGAGCGATTCAAGGGGGTGAACTGAAGGAAGAGAGCGTTCCAGACGGCCGTCTATCTGAAAGTGACGCTTTGTTCGATGGCCATCCAAAATCCGAGAACGTAATTGTTTTACACAGGTTCCCATGGTCCACACAACGTCAAGCGGCCAGCAACAAACCGCACTCCACGTCCCTGTGCTCTCCCCCCCCCCTCCTCTCCACCCAGACCGGCCCCCACCGCCGGTGAACGTGTCGGTGAGCGCCGTGCGTGCCTCCTCCGTGATCGTGTCCTGGGACGTCGCGGACGGAGACTCCGTCATCGGTTACGCCATCTCGCAGCAGGTGGGCATCGTCACGTCGCCAGCGGGTTCACGGAGCGGGGGATTGGTGGATCACACACGCATAGACAAAGACAAAGATCCCTCCGTATAGCCTCAACAGACTGCTGGGGCAAGTGCTGCTAGCGAGCACCTATGAAGGCGGGCACTGCACACGAAGAGGGGCGGGTGACCGGTACTGCGTACTGGCAGTGGCGATGTTTACACACCGCGCCAGGTGCTCAATTGAAGCTGAGTCGACCTAGGGGAGCTCCAGGACCGGTTAACGCAGCATGCCGACTGCTCTACTACCGCTCCCCACACACACACACACCACACACACACCACACACACACACCACACACACACACCACACACACACACCACACACACACACCACACACACACCACACACACACCACACACACACACCACACACACACACCACACACACACACCACACACACACACACCACACACACACACCACACACACACACACCACACACACACACCACACACACACACCACACACACACACCACACACACACACCACACACACACCACACACACACCACACACACACACCACACACACACACCACACACACACCACACACACACACCACACACACGCACCACACACACGCGCCAATGTTGTCGTGAAGCGCTCCGATTCGAGGGCGGGGGTGGTACAGCAGAAACCGTGGACTCCACCTATGCCGTCTGCATGGGATCGCGTGTTGCCCCCTTGCTCGTTTCTTCCCACGCGTAAACACCCAGTCATTGGCGGGTAACACCTTCATATGTAGGGGATCGCAGAGCTTTGTGGGGAGGGGGGATTTGGCGCTGCCGCCTCCACCGCTCCTCGGCTGTGGTCCCGCAGCGTTACCATTTGTTGACGTTCTCGGTACTGTAGGGTGGTGATGCGGCCCAGCGGTCGTGAGGGTTTACAGTTCGGTCCAGTGGGCCGCCCCGATTTAATAGCGCGCGTGTGTAATAAAGGACTCTTTCACTGTGTCTGTCTCCGTTGTCCTTTATTTGGGTTTTTTACAACTTTGCCCCACACGGCCCTCGCTCAGAGTCTTCTCCATCTCCCGCTCGGCAGCTTGGCAGCTGCCGTCGCTCACGTAGCCTTTTCTCCTCGCTCCCGATGCAGCTCCGCTGCTGGCTCTCCTCTCAGCCTCTCCGCCTTTGTGCAGTCTCCCAGCTGCTCTCTCTGCAGCCCCACCGCTGCCCTCTGGTTCCCCCGTGCCCGGACACCGCTGGCCAACGGTGCCGAGTCCCGTCGTGTGGCGATCGCGCCACTCTCCACCCTCTGCCCTGCGTGGCCTCCTCTCGTCTTTATTCTTACACTCTCCCCCCCGTCTCTTCCGGTTACCGCCCTTAAGAGCTTTCCCTTCTCCCCCACGTGACCTAACCCCTCCCCCAGTTACGTCATATCCGCGAGGCCGTTTACGCCCGCATTACACGTGTATTAATCGTGAAAATGCGACTGTCGCGTGCGTTCTGCTTCGCTCACTGTGCACGGCAAAGATCCCGTGACGTGATTCGCAAAGAGGAGGCCCATTCGTGTGCAGGCGTCAGGGGCCCACGTGTTTTGAAGGGGCAAAAAAAAATTTGCTTGCGAATTGTTCGGTTCGGGTCACACACACACACGGCGGCAGCAGCAGCAGCAGCAGCGACGTCGGCCCCGACTACGATGCACGCTGTGTGTGTCCCCGTGTCACGGCTCACGTGTCTTGCTGTCTGTGTCACCGTGTCACCGTGTCACTTTGCCATGTCACTGTGTCACCGCGTCACCGTGTCACCTTGCCATGTCACTGTGTCAACGTGTCACTGTGTCACCTTGCCATGTCACCGTGTCACTGTGTCACCGTGTCACCTTGCCATGTCACTGTCTCACCGTGTCACCGTGTCACCGTGCCATGTCACTGTGTCACCGTGTCACCTTGCCATGTCACTGTGTCACTGTGTCACCGTGTCACCTTGCCATGTCACTGTGTCACCGTGTCACCGTGTCACCTTGCCATGTCACTGTCTCACCGTGTCACCTTGCCATGTCACCGTGTCACCGTGTCACCTTGCCATGTCACTATCTCACCGTGTCACCTTGCCATGTCATTGTCTCACCGTGTCACCGTGCCATGTCACTGTGTCACCGTATCACCTTGCCATGTCACTGTCTCACCGTGTCACCTTGCCATGTCACCGTGTCACCGTATCACCTTGCCATGTCACTGTCTCACCGTGTCACCTTGCCATGTCACTGTCTCACCGTGTCACCGTGCCATGTCACTGTGTCACCGTGTCACCTTGCCATGTCACTGTCTCACCGTGTCACCTTGCCATGTCACAGTCTCACCGTGTCACGTGTCACCGCGTGTCCCCCGCAGAAGCGCCCGGGTGCGCGCCAGCGCTTCATCACCGAGGTGAACACGACGGCGCGCTCGTGCCTCCTGTGGGGCCTCGAGGGCGCCAGTGACTACGTGGTGGCCGTGCAGGCGCTGGGCCGCGCGGGGGCGGCCAGCGAGCCCAGCCCCGGCCTGCGCTTCAGCACCCCCCCGGAGGGGGACAGCGACGAGCAGCGCGACAACAACAACAACAACAACTCATCGTCGTCACGATCGTCTTCATCGTCACCGTCGTCGTCGTCGCTGTCTGTGGCGACGTCGCTTTCGGCGCACGGAGGAGGTGGGTGACCGGGGCATGCGGACAGGAGGTGGTGGTGGTGGTTGTTGTTGATGTTGGGATGTGTGTGTGAGGTGGTGGTGGTTGTGGTTAATGTTGGGATGTGTGTGTGTGGTGGTGGTGGTTGTTTTGGATAATGTTGGGATATGTGTGTGTGGTGGTGGTGGTTGTGGTTAATGTTGGGATGTGTGTGTGTGGTGGTGGTGGTGGTTGTGGTTAATGTTGTGATGTGTGTGTGGTGGTGGTGGTGGTTGTTTTGGATAATGTTGGGATATGTGTGTGTGTGTGGTGGTGGTGGTGATGGTTGTGGTTAATGTTGTGATGTGTGTGTGGTGGTGGTGGTGGTGGTTGTGGTTAATGTTGTGATGTGTGGTGGTGGTGGTGGTGGTTGTGGTTAATGTTGGGATGTGTGTGTGGTGGTGGTGGTGGTTGTTTTGGATAATGTTGGGATATGTGTGTGTGTGTGGTGGTGGTGGTGATGGTTGTGGTTAATGTTGTGATGTGTGTGTGGTGGTGGTGGTGATGGTTGTGGTTAATGTTGTGATGTGTGTGTGGTGGTGGTGGTGGTTGTGGTTAATGTTGGGATGTGTGTGTGTGTGGTGGTGGTGGTGGTACCAATGACGAAGGGTGGAGACGATGGGGGGGGGGGGGCTGTTGCCCCCCACCGGCGCGTCGGTGCCGAGCTGATGTGGCCCAGCGGTGGCGCAATTGTCACTTTGTCGGTTTGCGGTTGGAATCCGCCCGCCCGCCCTGGTTAATACCGTGCTGGGTGTGTGTGTGTGTTTACTGTGGGGAGCGGTGGTGTAGCGGTTAGCGCTACGCTGCGCTACGAACATGGCGGCCCGAGTTCGATTCCCGCTCACTGCCAACACCAGTGACGATTATCTGAACCGGTCCTGGGCCTCCCCTAGGTCGACTCAGCCTCAAATGAGTACCTGCTGCGGTGTTTAAACATCGCTACTGGGGGGACAAAGGCGGCCGGGCGTGGTCTTGGCCGCCCACCCCCTCGCGTGCCGTGCCGGCCTTCATAGGTGCTCGCTAACAGCACTTGCCCCTGCAGTCTGCTCAGGCTATACCGGGGATCTTTGTTTGTTTACCGTAAAATTGTAGGAGGCTCGTCAAGGGACGCTGCTGGGTTAGTTGGAGGCGGTCGCTTTTCAACAACGGCGGATGGTCATCGTGTGCCGGCCCACGGTTCAAATTTTCCAGATTTTGAAAAATGAAACCGCACGTGTTGCTCTCTTGGGATGACACGCGCACACACGCCGCCGCAGCAGCAGCAATCATCACTCCGCATGGCAGATGCTGATACCTCTATGCACAAATCGAAATTTAAAAACTCTCCGTTGTTTGACTCTGGTCATACAGAACAGACCGTACAGCGTAGGACGATGCAATGCCAGATACACAAATACGAAGGATCTTCTTGGTTCTTTCGGTAAAGTCACGTAGAAGGGAAATAATAAAATAATTAAAATAAAACATAGTAAAATAATTCTGACGACGTTTCGGCCACAACGCAAGCAGTCATTGCGTTGTGGCCGAAACGTCGTGAGAATTATTTTATCATGTTTTATTTTTATTATTTTATTATTTCCCTTCTACGTGACTTTACCGAAAGAACCAAGAAGATGAATCCCTGCAGTCACGAAAGCTTTAAATCGAAATTTAAATACGAAGGAGTGATACAATTCCACTGCTCCTGGCACGATTATCTGGCCTGAGCACCCGAATGTAAGATTGTAGTTGATGCTCTGCATCTACATCAGCAAGGAAAGAAGAGGGGAAGATCGGGACCATGTTCCAGCAGAGACTTGGCAACGCCCTCCTGAAAGAGGAGTCGTGAAACTCAGTCGGGATTTTAAATTTCGATTTAAAGCTTTCGTGACTGCAGGGATTCATATTCTTGGTTCTTTCGGTAAAGTCACGTAGAAGGGAAATAATAAAATGATAAAAATAAAACAATAAGATTCTCACGACGTTTCGATTGTAACACAAGCAATCATCATCAGGTGGGAAAAAAACACAGCAAGATGATGATTGCTTGTGTTGCAATCAAAACGTCGTGAGAATATTATTGTTTGATTTTTATAATTTTATTATTTCCCTCCTATGTGACTTAACCGAAAGAACCAAGAACATCAGTCGGGGAGTTTGTGGGATAAATGAGCGTAGTCATGATTGCAATACAATGCATATCCCTGAGCCAATAATAGGTTGGAAAGTTTACTACCCAGGCTGAAAGCCTGCTTAGCTTACAAAAAGCTGATGAGGTTGGACACATCTCTGACTTAGCCCATTTGGCTATGTACGGTACAAAAGAAGTTCAACAGAGATACATGAACTTATATAGTGGGTATTATATACAGTGTGCATTACATTGAATGGGTATCATTGCATATTGTACGTACTTTTTAAATTGGCCATTTTAATCGCTCGGACAGCTACAGGCTTAGTGCGGCCTGGAAGCGTATTATTAAATAAGATGCATTACAATTCCTTATAAGGGAAACAAGCACTAACTGATTATTAATGTAGCATAATCACAATAGAACACATTCCAAATGATTACTAATCTACAACTCGCATCGTAACAACAGCCGTATTACTAATCAAGTATATAATTACAATAACCCCCCCCTCAAATCTTTGCACCTGATGAGTTAATGAGTTAATGATGACGTCACCCTGCTGCTGCTCTATATAAGAACGGGAGACACAGCAGAGCCTCACCATTCTGGCGAATTGCCCGATGATGCTGGATGCAATTACCAGCGAAACGTCGTACTCAAATTGTAAATGTTGTGGTTTCACGCTTCAACACACCGGTGGGCTAAAGCAGTGAACTATTTGTCTTTTGTCAACGTGACACTTTTTTACTGATTGGCCGTGTCGGGTGGTGGAGGGTTACGACACATTTATAAATAACGCCATCTAAACCCAAAAATAGTTGATTTTGGCCATTTTATATATGTAGTGTGTACAGTTGCATACATAGTGGGTTATACATACGTAGTGGGCATTGTTTGCAAATGTTGTTGATTGAGTGCCTGTGTATGAAACCGATCATTTATTTGATTCCAGACTGTCTCTATCGGTCCGAACATCTCCGCATCACTCCAGACGCGAGGAGGCAGCATTTATCTCCATCTGTGTATATTCTCGTCTTATCTTTAGCGGAAAGCCAGTTGTGAATCAGAAAAATATCATACGACGTGTGTGTCTGAGTGTGCGTGTGTGTGTGGGGAGCGGTGGTGCAGCGGTTAGCGCGCTGCGCTATGAACCCGGCGACCCGAGTTCGATTCCCGCACACGGCCAACACCAGTGCCGATTATCTGAAACGGTCCTGGGCCTCCCCTAGGTCGACTCAGCCTCAAATGAGTAGCTGGTGCTGTGCGTAAACATCGCCACTGGGGAGACAAAGGCGGCCGGGCGTGGTGCTGGCCACCTACCCCCTCGTGTGCCGTGCCGGCCTTCATAGGTGCTACTCGCACTTGCCCCAACAGTCTGTTCAGGCTATACGGGGCATCTTTGTTTGTGTGGGGAGTGGTGGTGCAGCTGTGATCCGAGTTCGATTCCCGCTCGCGGCCACCAACATCGGTGATGGTTATTTGAACCGGGCCTGATCCACCCTCTAGGTTGACTCGGCCTGAAATGAGTGCCCGGTGTAGCGGTGTGTAAACATCATCATTGGGGAGACGAAGGCGGACGGGTACAATTCTGACCGTCACCCTCTCGCGTGCAATGCCGGCCTTAATCGGTGCTCGCTAACGGCACTTTTCATCAACAAAGATAAGGCTACACGGGGGATCTTGGTCTTTGTCCTCATATGTGTTAGTGAGTGGGTCACTGGGGCGAGTGGGTGTGGTGAGAGGGTAAGTGAGTGGCCATTAGGGTGAGTGTGGGACTGAGTCATTTGGTCATTGCATATGCATAAGAGCGAGCAGGGGAGCGAGTGTGCAAGCGATGTGGCAAGTGAGCATCCGAGTGAGTAAGCGAGTGAGTGAGTGAGCGAGTGAGTGAGCAAGTGAGCACACGACTGAGTGAGTGAGCGAGTGAGTGAGCACACAAGTGAGTGAGCGAGTGAATGAGTGAGCGAGTGAGTGAGTAAGCACACGAGTGAGTGAGCACACGAGTGAGTGAGCGAGTGAGCACACGAGCGAGTGAGCGAGTGAGTGAGTGAGAGGTTGGGTGAGTGAGTAAGAAGGTGGGTGAATGAGAGGTTGGGTGAGTGAGTAAGAAGGTGGGTGAATGAGAGGTTGGGTGAGTGAGAGGGTGAGTGAGAGGGTGAGTGAGTGAGCGAGTGAGTGAGCGAGTGAGTGAGCGAGTGAGTGAGCGAGTGAGTGAGCGAGTGAGTGAGCGAGTGAGTGAGCGAGTGAGTGAGCGAGTGAGTGAGCGAGTGAGTGAGCGAGTGAGTGAGTAAGCACACGAGTGAGTGAGTGAGTGAGCACACGAGTGAGTGAGCACACGAGTGAGTGAGTGAGCGAGTGAGTGAGTGAGTGAGCACACGAGTGAGTGAGCAAGTGAGTGAGTGAGTGAGCGAGCGAGTGAGTGAGTGAGCACACGAGTGAGTGAGTGAGCACACGAGTGAGTGAGTGAGTGAGCACACGAGTGAGTGAGTGAGTGAGCAGAAGAGTGAGCGAGTGAGTGAGCAAGTGAGCACACGAGTGAGTGAGTGAGCAGAAGAGTGAGTGAGTGAGTGAGCGAGTGAGTGAGTGAGCACACGAGTGAGTGAGTGAGTGAGTGAGCAGAAGAGTGAGTGAGTGAGCACACGAGTGAGTGAGTGAGTGAGCAGAAGAGTGAGTGAGCACACGAGTGAGTGAGTGAGTGAGCAGAAGAGTGAGTGAGCACACGAGTGAGTGAGTGAGTGAGCAGAAGAGTGAGTGAGTGAGCACACGAGTGAGTGAGTGAGTGAGCAGAAGAGTGAGTGAGCACACGAGTGAATGAGTGAGTGAGCAGAAGAGTGAGTGAGCACACGAGTGAGTGAGTGAGTGAGTGAGCAGAAGAGTGAGTGAGTGAGCACACGAGTGAGTGAGTGAGTGAGCAGAAGAGTGAGTGAGCACACGAGTGAGTGAGTGAGTGAGCAGAAGAGTGAGTGAGCACACGAGTGAGTGAGTGAGTGAGCACACGAGTTAGTGAGTGAGCGAGTGAGTGAGTGAGAGCACACGAGTGAGTGAGTGAGCACACGAGTGAGTGAGTGAGCGAGTGAGTGAGCACACGAGTGAATGTGTGAGCTGTGCAGGATGGAAATGTGTTAATCCGGAGACGAATTGCCGTCATGATGAGTCCCTGTGTCCGGAATCCCAGTGGCAGGGCGGGCAGGGAGGGGGTCATACAGCTACCTTCATTCTCTCCCACGCTCGCTCAATCACTCGCTCACTCTCTCGCCCTCTCGCTCATCGCTCAACTGTTCGCTTCGCTCTCTCATCACACGGAACTACACCGAGATTGTCCTGAGCGTGCGCCCAGCCGACAGATCTCATGGCCGTTCTGTTGATCAAATTTGGCGAGCGATTTATTTTTCGACGAAATAGTCCATTGCAATTCTAGATTTGAAGCTTTCGTGACTGCAAGTCACGTAGGTAAAAAATGAAATAAAAATTAATAAAAATAAAATAATAAAATCACGACGTTTCGGAGGCAACACAAGTCTCCGTCATCAGGTGGGACCGTCACAGCGAGTGCTGATAGTAAAAAACAAACACATTTCCTGTTCGAAGGAGCCATTGGGGCATTGGTGCTCATCCTGTTCACAGCCATCCTGAGCCAGTGGTGTAAATTCCACATTCCTATGTCAGGGGCGAGGATAACAATAGCACAACCGCCCTTGCAGAGTGGTACTCGTTTTACCAACCCCCCCCCCCCCCCGGAGGGATGATGAGCTGAGTCAACACCCACACCTTAGTGATTGCTGCGAGACGCTCCCTCTTACTGCTGAGCCACCAGAGCAGTCTCACAAAGTGGTACTAATTTTATCGACCCCCCGGGAGGGAGGGATGATGAGCTGAGTCAACACCCACACCTTAGTGATTGCTGCGAGACGCTCCCTCTTACTGCTGAGCCACCAGAGCAGTCTCACAAAGTGGTACTAATTTTATCGACCCCCCGGGAGGGAGGGATGATGAGCTGAGTCAACACCCACACCTTAGTGATTGCTGCGAGACGCTCCCCCTACTGCTGAGCCACCAGAGCAGTCTCACAAAGTGGTACTCATTTTATCGACCCCCCGGGAGGGAGGGATGATGAGCTGAGGACTGGATTCACCGTTCGCTCTACTGCTGTACAACCACGAGGTGTTACACTCTCCGGCTACCATCGTACAGTCACCCCCGGCTCTCGTCGTGTCAGTTTTGTTGCCAGATAAAAGGGTAAAAAAACAATGATCATATTTTGCTATTGGCAAAGGAGGTTCCAATGGTGTAAATGCTTCACCCCGAGCTCTCATACTCTGATGGTGCATTGTCTTTGAGTTGTGCGCCTTTTGGCGTCATCTGGTCCAACACCATGTGAGACTAGGCTCTAAGGAAAGCTGTCTCGGGTGTGGACCAATCAATTTCAAGGACAGTGCATACATTATCAGAGTTGTGTGTTTTGTTTGCATTCCGACTGCGGGTATTGTGGTCAATGCAAACATGATTCCTCGTAAAAAAAAAATAAGTTTTGTTGCCAGATATAAGGGTCAAAAAACAATTATCTCCTTGTGTTATCCACAACAACGGGGGGTTATTATTTTACGGGGGGGGGGGAGGGGCGATTAGATCGTGTAAATATAAATGTGTCGTGAAACCCACCACCACCCGACACAGCCAAATGTTCGAGTTTGCTCCCGAAAGTCGAACGCGTTTTAAACCGACTCTGCTCACGTTGGTCGCCGAATTCCCCGCTGCGAAGTTTATCGCTCATCACTGCCATAGCAGAGGTCGCAACCGGGTACCCGATACCCATACCCTACCCGATACCCGGCTACCCGTACCCGGCCGGGTACGGGTACGGGTAGCCGTTTGCGACCCTGGTGCGGCCGGGTACGGGTACGGGTAAGATGCTGTCTCCCCGACAGACCTGGTCTTCACCTGAGGACGGCTGCTTGCGTTGTGGCTGAAACGTCGTGAGAATTATTTCATTATGTTTTATTTGTATTACTTTATTACTTCCCTTCTACGTGACTTTACCGAAAGAACCAAGAAGATGAATCAAAACCCGTTTGCGACCTCTGTGCCATAGTTATTGTTGTTGTTTGTCTACGGCGCTATTGTTGTAAGTCACGGCGATGCCGTGGAATCGTAAATGTGGGTCAGCGTCCAAGCCGCTTCTACGAATTGGCACCGTGCAGGAGCGACGAGGGTGACAGAACATACAATGTGTGTGTGCAGATATATAAACAGCGCTGCACTTTAGCTTATTGCTTTGCATCAATATTTCCTCGTGATAATTTATGGTGGAAGCTTTTATGGCGTCGTGTGTTCCATCGATCAAACGCGGGCCCTAATTCATCATCGTGGGGTGGAAACCACCCTCCCCCCCCCCCCGCTTGAAATGTCATATTGGTGATTTGGCTAAGGAAGATGGGGTGGTTTCAATCTCTCGGAATCGGCGTCTTAAACTATGTTTCCGCTGAGATCGGGTCTTAGGATCAGTATCATGAGCTGAGACCTGGTCTCAGGAGCGGTGTCTTAGGACTGTGTTTCCGAATCTGTCTTCTAGCTGAGACCGCATCTCAGGATTAGTGTCTTGCGTGGAGATCGGGTCTTAGGATCAGTGTCATGAGCTGAGACCTGGTCTCAGGATCGGCATCTTAAGACTGTGTTTCCGAATCTGTCTTTTAGCTGAGACCCAATCTCAGGATTAGTGTCTTGCGCTGAGATCGGGTCTAAGGATCAGTGTCATGAGCTGAGACCTGGTATCAGGATCAGTATCTTAGGACTTTATTTCCGAATTTGTCTTTTAGCTGAGACCGGATCTCAGGATTAGTGTCTTGCGCGGAGATCGGGTCTTAGGATCAGTGTTATGAGCTGAGACCTGGTCTCAGGATCGGTATCTGAGTCTCGGAACCAGCGTCTGTAATATCTCAACATCTTGAGACCCACCCGGGATCTCAGAGTTTATTTTTCAGTGTCCCAACACGAGCATCACATATAAGATGAACATTCCGTCACAGTCAATTCCGTCGATGGCCAACGCACCTCGCCATCGCCTCCTTCCTTCTGCCAGATGCCCGATTATCCAAGGGACACCCATTAGTACTACCTGCAGGGTGCACACCACTCGTCCCACACATCACTTCCCCCTCCCGAGTGATTCACTCAGAGCTGCTTTTTACTCGGGCAATGCTCTTTTCCGTCACATGCAGCGCTAGCTAAATTAATCACTCCCAATGTTAATGGAATGAGAACACTTAACGAAATGCATGCGAGTGTGTGCGAGTGTGTGTGGGGAGCGAGTTGGAGGCACCGGTAAGGCTATACGGGGGATCTTTGTGCGGGGAGCGGTGGTGCAGCGGTTAGCGCGCTGCGCTTGGAGCCCCGCGACCCGGGTTCGATTCCCGCTCACGGCCAACACCAGTGACGATTATCTGAACGGGTTCTGGGCGTCCCCTAAGTCAACTCGGCCTCAAATTAGTGCCCAGTGCGGTGTGTAAGCATCGTCACTGGGGAGACAAAGGTGGCCAAGCGTGGTGCTGGCCACCCACCCCCTCGTGTGCCTTGCCGGCCTTCATAGGTGATACTCGCTCTCAGCTCTTGCCCCGAAAGTATGCTAAAGCTATACGGGGGACCTTTGTTCGTCCAGTCGGTCAACCCATAACACCTGGATCTGTCCCGTGACCTCCTGCCCGCAGAGAGCCTTCGACACTTTGTCTGGCCTCGAGGTGCACCTAGCCTGGCACGAGCACCGTGGTGGATGTCACCCCCCGCCACATGGCGGCAACGTCACCGCAACATCCTGGCGAACGGCGGTTGTCGCCGATCAATTGGTGGCAAGCGCTAAGACAATTGGAGGCAAGCGCTAAAACAATCGGTACCCGTACCCTACCCGATACCCGGCTACCCGTACCCGGCCGGCCGGGTACGGGTACCCGTTTGCGACCCTGGTGCGGCCGGGTACGGGTAGGCCGTGAGTCACTGGTGAGTAACCGTTTGACACTCATTTCCCAACGTCTTGTCTCTTCTCACAATTCAAGTTCCTAGAATCAACCCACCCGCGCCTGCAACATGGCTTCATCCCAGAGGTCGCAATCAGGTACCCGATACCCGTACCCTACCCGATACCCGGCCGGGTACGGGTAGCCGGGTATCGGGTAGGGTACAGGTACCCGATTGCGACCTTGGTGCGGCCGGGTACGGGTAAGGAATCAAAACCCGTTTGCGACCTCTGGCTCAGACTCCGGCTCGTGGCTCGTGTCGGAGTCGCCGCTCGCTGGGACGGAGGGGCCTGGCTCGCGGTATGCAAGCGCATTGGCTTTGAGCCGGCCCGGCTCACTTGAGAGCCAGGTGCAAGGCCGTGCTCGATGAACACGGGCCTGTCGTCTCGTGTCTTTGTACCCGATGATGTTACAAATATGAAACGAGAAAAGGTGATGCTGCTGCTGCTGCTGCTGCGACTGTTGCTGCTGCTGCTGCTGCATGTAATTTGGCTAAGTGCTGGGGTTCTCTGCATAGTAGGGCTGATGATGCTCTCTCCACGAGTGCGGGGGATGGTATTTGTGTGTCTCTTGTGTGTCTCTTGTGTGTGTCTCTTGTGTGTCTCTTGTGTGTCTCTTGTGTGTGTCTCTTGTGTGTGTCTCTTGTGTGTGTCTCTTGTGTGTGTCTCTTGTGTGTGTCTCTTGTGTGTCTCTTGTGTGTGTCTCTTGTGTGTGTGTCTCTTGTGTGTGTCTCTTGTGTGTCTCTTGTGTGTCTCTTGTGTGTGTGTCTCTTGTGTGTCTCTTGTGTGTGTCTCTTGTGTGTGTCTCTTGTGTGTGTCTCTTGTGTGTCTCTTGTCTGTGTCTCTTGTGTGTCTCTTGTATGTCTCTTGTGTGTCTCTTGTGTGTGTCTCTTGTGTGTCTCTTGTGTGTGTCTCTTGTGTGTGTCTCTTGTGTGTGTCTCTTGTGTGTCTCTGTCTGTGCCTGTGGTTTGTGTCTGCCTATTTCTGTCCGCCTGTCTCTGTGTGTGCCTGCCTGCCTGTGTCTCTGTTAAGTCATCCAGAAATATGTTTGTGTGTGTGTGTAGGCCTGTGTCTGCGTGTCTCTCTGAACCACGTCTGGGCATTCCCTAGGCCGACTCGGCAACCAACACATAGCTGGCGAGGTGTATTGTAAACATCGCCATTGGGGAGACAAAGACGGTCGTGCGAGGTGCTGGGCACCCACGCCGCTCACGTGCCGTGCCGGCCTTCATAGGTGCTCGCTTACAGCACTTTCCCCACAAGGCTGTGAAGGCTATACGGGGGACCTTTGTCTTTGTCCGTGCCCGCGTGTGTGTGTGTGTGCGAGTGGGGAGCGGTAGTGTAGCGGTTACCCGCTGCGCTCCGGAACCAGCGGCCAGCTTTGGTGACGATTATCTGAACCGGTCCTGGGCCTCCCCTACGTCGACTCGGCCTCAAATGACTACCTGGTGCAGTGTGTAAACATCGCCACTGGGGAGACAAAGGTGGTCGGGCGTTGTGCTGGCCACCCAACCCCATGCATAGTGTGCTCACTTCTCTAACTCTCTTGTTTATCTCATGGGACCTCCTTTGCCAGTACCAAAATATACTAATAGGGTTTGTCCCCTTTTTTCTGGCAACAGAAAAAACCCCTATTAGTATATTTTGGTACTGGCAAAGGAGGTCCCCATGATGTACCTGCTCACCCCGAGCTCTCATTACTCTGGTAGTGCGTTGTCTTTGAACTGTGCGCCTTTTGGCGTCATCTGGTCGAACACCATATGAGACTAGGCTCTAAAGAAAGCTGTCTCTGGTGTGGACCAATCCGTTTCAAAGACAATGCATACATTATCAGAGTATTGTTTTTTGTTTGCATTTGACTGCAAGTATTGTGGTTTATGTAAGCATGATTCCTTGCAAAAGGTGTCAGTTTTGTTGCCAGAAAAAATGGGAAAACCCCTATTAGTATATCTCTTATCTATTACAAAGGTCACGGTGCATGGCATCGTGAGTTACCCAGGATGCAATGTCGGTAAAATATACACGTTAGCAAATAGAAAGAAAAAAATTTATTCTGAATTTCAATGGTGCTGTTTGTTGCTGACCTTTGGCGTTCTGAGGCTGTGCATCAACGGTCACTTCTCCGTCGCCGCGTGTTCCCTCCCAGGGGCGTCGGACGTCCAGATGAACGCTCTCGACAACCGGGAACTCATGACGGGAGAAATGATCATCATCGTCCTGGTGCTCGTCATGTGGGCAGGTGAGTGGCTGGTTCTCCAGGTGAGTGGGTGGACCGCCAGGTGAGTAGCCGGTTTGCCAGGTGAGTGGGTGGACCGCCAGGTGAGTGGATGGTTCACCAGGTGAGTGGATGGTTCGCCAGGTGAGTGGCCGCGCTGCCAGGTGAGTGGCCACACTCACCTGGCGGTGCTAGTCAGGCCAGATTTACCAACGCTATCATCACTAAATACAAAGACCCCCCCAGTATAGCCTTAACAGACTGTAGCGGCAAGTGCTGTTAGCGAGCACCTACAAAGGCTGACACGGCACACAAGGGGGTGGGTGGCCAACCACCACTCCCAGACGCCTTTGTCTCCCTAGTGGCGATGTTTACACGCCGCACCAAGTACTCATTTGAGGCTGACTCGACCTAGGGGAGGCCCAGAACTCGCTCAGATAACTGTCACCGATGTTGGCCGTGAGCGGGAATCAAACTCGGGTCGTTAACCGCTGCACTTCTGCTCTCCACAATATCACCACCACCACCACCACCACAATCATCACCACTGTCTCCCCTCCCCTCTGTCCCCCCCCACCTCCCCCAGCTGTCATCGCCCACTTCTGCCGCCAGTATGACATCATCAAGGACAACGACTCGAAGGAGAGCAAGGAGAAGGTGAAGATCTCCTCCAGCGAGAGCTCTCCAGACCGCTCCGAGGACAGCATCAAGCGCGGCAAGGTAGCCGGACAGGGCGGGGTTCATAATGGCCGTGTCGGATACGCTCAAAGCCAGCACAGCTACTTACCTGTGGGCAACTCCTAGATCCTCAGCCTCGGTCTAGATCTCACCCGGTTCATAATGGCCGTGTCGGAGACTCTTGAGCAAACACCGCCGCGTACTGCACCTGGGTTCAAGCCCTGGATGTGAGTCTCGCTTGCTAGGTGGCAGGTACAGCAAGTAGGCCGTGGAGAATTCCATCACAGGCAAGGGACGGCCCTCGGAAAAAAATATATCGGCATCTCCTTCAGTAGGCCTCGCTCTCGCGTCACTGCAGGGTGCTCGGTAATCGTCTGTTAAGGGCGGTTCGCCTGTGCGTCAGCCATCCGATTATGTTGACGGTGTTTGCTTACATGTCGGGAGAAGTCAACGTCATCTTGCTGAGGTCAAGTCGTGGATGCGCCTCAACTTTTCTTAAGTACAGTTGCGACACGACAGAGATGATGTTGTTTGGCTCTCCACATCAAAGGGCATCAATTGGATGGTTTTCGAATGGCCACATGTGAGACTGTCATTTGGTCAGAAGTCTCGTAGAGAAAGCTGCTAAAGACCGTCCGGCATCGCGTGGGCTTGTTGCGGCCTAGTGCTCCACAGGGAGCGAAGAGGGGTCGGTAAGTAAGTCTGAGGTCAGAATGCTGGGTGGTGCCGTCGACCTCGGCTTGACCTTTGAAGCCTGCGTGCGTAATGTCACCAAAATTTCGTTATTTCATTTTACGTAACGGCTCGACCTGAGACTGACGCTGTCTCTCTTCCTAACGACGAGAGGCTGGTGCTTGCCTTCGTTTCGATACCTCTAATGCCTCGCTTTGCTGGCGTTTCTAAAAGTCTTTTAACACATTCCTGCGGAGGGAGCTGGTAGGAACGTTGGGTTGCTCGGTCAATGGCCAGGGTCAACGGTGGCGTGGTGTATTCCGCAAATATGCCCGACTGTGAGGGCGGGCACAAGCCGGCGCGAATAGGTTAAACGTTGAGTTTTATAAGGGCACCACGGGGTGACCAGCCCCTCCCCACCCAGCCCCACCCCTCCCACCCCCCACCCAGCCCCACCCCTCCCACCCCCCACCCAGCCCCACCCCTCCCACCCCCCACCCAGCCCCACCCTCCCCACCCAGCCCCTCCCCACCCTCCCCACCCAGCCCCTCCCCACCCCACCCTCCCCACCCAGCCCCTCCCTCCCCACCCAGCCCCTCCCTGCACGACGGACACAATAATACCCTGTGGGCTGGTGTAACCAGGAGGTTTCTACCAGTAAAATAGATTACAATATATATTTTAAAAACTCGGCAGCCCAGGTTTTAACCAAATCTAATTGGTATGACCATCTTACTTCCATTCTTTCATCGCTGCACTGGCTGCCTGTAAAGTACAGACTCGACCTTAAGATCCCGCTTCTCACGTATACATTGAATGGGCTGGCTCTGAAATATCTCCCCATCGATCTGGTCAAGTTTTATAGACCACTGCGAAACACTTAGATCAGCTTATTCTGGTCCAGTCATCATTCCAAAGACAACAAGACTGTGGTTGTGGTGGTGGTGGTGGTTGTGATGGTGGTTGTGGTGGTGGTTGTGGTGGTGGTTGTGGTGGTGGTGGTTGTGGTGGTGGTTGTGGTGGTGGTTGTGGTGGTGGTGGTCGTTGTGGTGGTGGTTGTGGTGGTGGTTGTGGTGGTGGTTGTGGTTGTGGTTGTGGTGGTGGTTGTGGTGGTGGTTGTGGTGGTGGTTGTGGTGGTGGTTGTGGTGGTGGTTGTGGTTGTGGTGGTGGTTGTGGTGGTGGTTGTGGTGGTGGTGGTGGCTGTGGTGGTGGTGGTTGTGGTGGTGGTTGTGGTGGTGGTTGTGGTGGTGGTGGTTGTCGTGGTGGTTGTGGTGGTGGTGGTTGTGGTGGTGGTTGTGGTGGTGGTTGTGGTGGTGGTGGTGGTTGTGGTGGTGGTTGTAGTGGTGGTTGTGATTGTGGTGGTGGTGGTGGTTGTGGTTGTGGTGGTTGTGGTGGTGGTGGTTGTGGTTGTGGTGGTGGTTGTGGTGGTGGTGGTTGTGGTGATGGTTGTGGTTGTGGTGGTGGTTGTGGTGGTGGTGTTGTTTTATTAGAGATGGAGCCTCCTGCAGCCAGACTCCGCGATAGTGGAGTCCCCTTCATCGCTCCATTCGGGATTCTGAGTGTTTCACCTTTCAAATCGCCGTCTTACAACTCACCTATTTGTACTACAGGCTTTCATCGTAACTTAAGATTACTTAAGATTATATATTCTTTGGGTCTTTCGGTGAAAGTCACGTAGATAGGTTCAAAGAAAATAACAAAAATAACAAAAAACTACGACCTTTCGATTGAAACCTCATAGTTTTTTTTGTTATTTTTGTTATTTTATTTGAACCTATGTACGTGACTTTAACCGAACGACCCAAAGAACATAAATTTCCACAGTCACGCAAAGCTTTACGTCAACATGAACAGGAATGTTTACACGACCGCTGTTGTTGTTGTCGGCAAAACGCGCGTGCATTGCAAAGCGTGCGAATGAACACACGGGCACAGGCATCGAGTGATAGATGAAGATTACCGCAAAGTGTCTGTGAGGTGTGCTCGCGTCTCTCTGTGTGTGCGTGTGTGTGTCTGTGTATGTCTGTATGTGTGCGTGTGTGTGTCTGTGTGTGTCTGTGGGGAGCGGTAGTGTAGTGGTAGTGTAGTGGTTAGCGCGCTGCGCTATGATCCTGGCGACCCGGGTTCGTTTCCCGCTCACGGCCAACACCAGTGACGATTATCTGAAATGGTCCTGGGCCTCCCCTAGGTCGACTCAGCCTTAAATGAGTACCTGGTGCGGTGTGTAAATATCGCCACTGGGGAGACAAAGGCGGTCGGGCGTGGTGCTGGCCACCCACCCCCTCGTGTGCCGTGCCGGCCTTCATAGGCGCGCGGTAACAGCACTTGCCCCTACAGTCTGTCAAGGCTATACGGGGGATCTTTGTCTTTTCGTGTGTGTTTGATTAGGGAGATGTAGTGTAGCGGTTAGCACGCTGCACTACAAATCTGGCGACCCGGGTTCGGTTCCCGCTCACGGCCAACACCAGTGACGATTATCTGATCCGGTCGTCGGCCTCCCCAAGGTCGACTCAGCCTCAAATGAGTACCTGGTGCGATGTGTAAACGTCGTCACTAGGGAGACAAAGGCGGCCGGGCGTGGTGCTGGTCACCCCACCCCCTCGTGTGCCGTGCCGGCCTTCATAGGTGGCTCCTCGCTAGCGGCACTTGCCCCCAACAGTCTGCGAAGGCTACCTGGGGTGTCTTTGTGCGCACGGACGCAAATTCCCGAGCCGTGCAGCCCTGAATGCAAATGGTGAGCTTCACTTCTTCTTCCCTGGAGCTGCAACACCGTACGATGGGAAGTGTGATTGTGTGTGAACGCGTGTGACCGCGTGTGTGTGTGTGTTGTAGGGGAGTGGTGGTGCAGCGGTTAGCGCTACGCTGCGCTACGAACCCGGCGACCCGGGTTCGATTCCCGCTCACGGCAAACAGCCAGTGACGATTATCTGAACCGGTTCTGGGCCTCCCCTAGGTCGACTCAGCCTCAAATGAGTACCCGGTGCGGTGTGTAAACATCGGGCGTGGTGTTGGCCACCCACCCCCTCGTGTGCCGTGCCGGCCTTTATAGGTGCTCGCTAGCAGCACTTGCCCCAACAGTCTGTTAAGGCTACACGGGGGATCTTTGTCTTTGTGTGGGGAACGGTGGCATCGTGGTTAGCATTGCGCTACGCGACGAACGTGGCGACCCCAGTTCCATTCCTTCTCATCACGGCCGCCACCGCCAACACCACCAGTGACGATTATTTAAACCGGTTGTGGGTCTCCCCTAGGTCGACTTGGCCTCAAATGAGTACCGGGAGACAAAGGCGGCCGTGCCGGGATGCTGGCCACCCACCCCCTCGTGTACCGTTCCGGCCTTCATAGATGCCCCGCTAAAAGCACTTGTCCCACCAATCTGTTAAGGCTATACGGGGGGTCTTTGTCTTTATATATACATACACACAGACGCATATGGAATCGTGTACAAGCGCGATAATTCACGTAATGGCCCGTGCTGCCAATACGAAACTACCCAAATTTTTTTTTCTAAATGAACCAAAAATCCATGCTTCTCTAATAGAATACGCACACATACAAGCGTGCTAATGCGTCGAAAGATTCCCTGGCTGCAAGCGGCAAGCGCACTATCGCCTGGCCATATTGCCGCCACGATGCATTATACAGAATATACAAATATAAATTGTGGTACGTGTGTGTGTGTATATATGTATAGATGGGGAGCGGTGGTGCAGCGGTTAGCGCTACGCTGCGCTACGAACCTGGCGACCCGAGTTCGATTCCCGCTCACGGCCAACACCCAGTGACGATGATCTGAACCGCTCCTGGGCCTCCCCTAGGTCGACTCAGCCTGAAATGAGTACCTGCTGCGGTGTGTAAACATCGCCACTGGGGAGACAAAGGCGGTCGGGCGTGGTGCTGGCCACCCATCGCCTTGTGCACCTGTCCAGCCTACATAGGTGCTCGCTAACAGCACTTGCCCCCACAGTCTGTTAAGGCTATACGGGGCATCTTTGTCTTTATCTTTACATATGAAATTGTGTACATGCACGATAATTCATGTAATGGTCCTTGCTGACAATACGAAGCGACACAAAAAATAAAAATCCATGTGCTGTAATAGAATCCGCACCGATACAAGCGTGCTAACGCATTCCCAATTTACGTAATGGTCGTTAATGACGCGGGCAAGGGATTCCACAGGACGGGGGGAGGGGGCATAGGGGGGAGGGGGGAGTGGGAGGGGGGGAGGGGGGAGGGGGGCCTCGCTCCGTGATGGATCCACGTGGTCTTTCCTGCACCGGACAGGGTCACGGGGGGTCGCCGATATTTTAACGATCACATTGAGTAACCTCGTTATCCGTATTGTCGATGTGTCGTATTGTCGATGGGTCAGTGGCCCCTCCGCCCCCCCCCCCCTGTCTCTCTCCCCCCTGCCCCCCCCCACCAACAAAGAATTCTGGGCGTTAATGACGAACGTCACCGAGGTGGAGACCGTCTTAATTAGTAATTAGCGATGTCGGTGTAATGATTTGGTCGCACGTTTGGGGGGGGGTCACGTTTGTTTTTGGGTCGTTTATTTTTGCCATCCAGGGCATTGAGTTCCTTTTTTGTAGGAAGGCGCTTTCATAAATGTATTTAGGAACAAACATATATCGTTCTTATCGGAAGGTTAAAATGCGTATGTTGATGCAAATGTTGTCGCTGTCGGTTCGGTAATTGGCTGGGGATGCATTCCTGAAAGGTGCAAAGATGCTGGGCAGATCGCGGGGATCGCGAGAGGTGGCGGCGATGGCTTGTTCACGTTTACGGTGACTTTCAGACCGCAGTCCACTCACTGGCATTGACTGTGTATCTTGTGTTCTCCACAGGGAATGGATTATTTGCTTCGCTGCGGGTCTCCTTTCACCGCTCTCCCATTCACATGTTTCGTTGCTTCTACATACTATTAACATGCCCTCCCTTTGTTAATGCTACCCCTACCCCCTCCCTTTGGTGCTGCTGATCCTGCATAATGCATGGGCATAATATGACTTTGAAACCCCCTCGCCCACCTCCTACGCATTTCCCATAAATATGCTAAATTCCTCTTGATATGCAAATTATTTTGTCAAGGCGCTCTTCTTCCACCTCCAACCCAGCTTAAATATACGCTCCAAGCTGGGTGGCGTTTCATTCTTCACCTGAGGACGGCTGCTTGCGTTGTAGCCGAAACATCGTGAGAATTATTTTATTGTTTTATGTTTATTATTTTATTATTTTCCTTCTACGTGACTTTACCGAAAGAACCAAGAAGAAGAGGACTTGTATCGTTGAAAGCAGCTGATGGTGATTTTTCATTCCATCGGTCTTTACGTACGTCGCGCGTCGCTGACCGTGCCGGCGTTTGTCTCCGTGTCCCGTGCGCAGTACACGAAGACGCCAACGATCAACATCATCGAAGTATGACCTCCTCGGGGGGAGAGAGAGAGAACTCCCCGTGAGCGAGGCAACGCGACACCCGAGGGGAGCGAGAGAGCGAGAGAGCGCGCCAGGAGAGCTGTGGATTCGTGATCGTCGACGCTTCCTTTCCCGTAACTAATTTGATCGTTCTCCTTTCGACCCACGATTGCCGCACGTCGCGCCGTCCGCGCTGAGACGCGGAATCCGTTCGGGAAAATCTTGCAGCGGGGTGTGATCGCCGCCCCTGCCTTCCTGCTGTTCTCCCCCCCCCCCTCCCCCAAATCCGTGTTGTTAGAGAATGGAATCCGCTGAAGCGGACATTGCAGAGTTACCTCTGAGAGCTTTTGAAAGTGACGTCTGTTCCGCACACGTGGACAGTAGTGGTGGAGTGGTGAGTGGAGAGCACTTCTGTGACTCCGCTGTACGAGCGTAACGGATATCGCTTAATTAATGGGGGGGGGAGCGGGGTGTGGGTGGATGTTTTACTTTCGCAGGGCTGGTCCGTGATCGCGACCCGCCCAGAAAGCTGGACACGTTGTTTTTCTCGTCTCGTCTGCCACACCTGGCCCAGCAGGTGGTGCATTTTCCTGCTCGTTGCAGACATTTGCAGTTTCGAATCCGGTGGGCCCGCGCCTCTGTCGACCGTGTAGCGCAACGCAAGTTAACCGCGTGACGTGCACGTGCCGTCCGCGTGGCAGTGGACGCTAAAGGTCCCCCCGGACGTCGTCGTCGCGACACGAGGAGGCCACCGCGTGTCGGCGTCGCGGTCGGCGTTTTGCTAAATTTGTAAAAAATCGATGCCACGAAACAACTCGGAACGCGACCGCAACACGGCAACCGACCTCCACGCCCCGCACTTACCGGCGGACGTAACAGCCCACTTTGCAGGCCGGGTGCCGCAGTCGCCTTGCGCCAAACAGGGACAGCTGTCGCCGGGGGTGCCCTTAGAATCATTTGAGATGGGATGAGGTGGTATGGTTATGACCTGAGATGGACTTGGAAGGGCCTTCGTTTTAGCAGTGGATCTACCCAAGGGCTGATCAACCTGACAGCCCAAAGTTGGGCTGCCAAGTTGAGGAGGCGGCCTAAACTCTCTGGGACGATTTCCGTTTCATGGGCTGCTCCAAATTCCTTACCTCTTTTTTTTTTTCCACTGCACAGCTGACCAGTGCTAGGTGGCCGTGCCGGGGCCATGCCGGGTTGGCCCGGTAGACGCCATGTTTTTCCCCCCCCCCCCGCCTACGTCACTCGCCGTGCCATGACGCTGCACCGTCGCAGTGTTCCCCCCGAGTGACGTCACACGCAACAGACGCGTCGTTAGTCCCGCCCCTGCTTGGCTCCGCCCCCCTTCCTCGCCCACCTGGTGCCAGTTTCAGAAGTCTTCTCGTGAAGCCAGCGGCGTGTCGCCAATTGGTTTCTGTGCTCGGCTCGGCAAACCAGGCCCAATGGAAAAACCACACGTTCCATGATAGCCCCGGGGCTGGCTTGGACACGTGGCAGTGGATAAACGTGGGGGTAGTCGTGTTCAAGTTTCAATCCAGCGGTGGTGATGATCACAGCCGTAGCAATAATGCCTCGGCATTAAGCGGGATCCAACCCCTCGCTCGGGACATTTTACGCTGGATCCCGAGAGCCATGCTCACGCAAGGGGAAGATTATTGATGGGGGGGGGGCCTCTACGCTCTGTATGTATATAAAACACACGCATGCACAATTATCCTGCATTGTTGAGAAGAGGGGCGAAAAAAAAAGACGGCCAAATGCATATTTGACTTGAACTGAAAAAAAGTATTTAACCATTGTGTACAACAATCCTGGAAGCACGCACGCACACATGCACGGCAGGGTTGCCACCCGTCCTGGTGTTCACCAGGGAGCTTCCCTCTTTGTCGAGTGAGGCCGCTGCTGCTACTGGGACATCTCCAAGTCTTCCCGGCACATTACCAGTCCCGGTGTTTGTCAGTGGCGTAATGAATAGCAATCGTGACGATGATGATGATGATGCATCACTCGAGACAATGAGTTCACATGTAGTGGATAGGTGAGTGGGTGGGTGGGTCAGTGCATGGGTGAGTGAGTGGGTGGATCAGTGGGTTGGGTGGGTTAGCGGATGGGTGAGTGGGTGCGTGGGTGAGTGAGTGGGTGGGTCAGTGGGTTGGGTGGGTCAGCGGATGGGTGAGTGGGTGCGTGGGTGAGTGAGTGGGTGGGTCAGTGGGTGGGTCAGTGGGTTGGGTGGGTCAGCGGATGGGTGAGTGAGTGGGTGGGTCAGTGGGTTGGGTGGGTCAGTGCATGGGTGAGTGAGTGGGTGGGTCAGTGGGTTGGGTTCGTCAGCGGATGGGTGAGTGGGTGTGTGGGTCATTGCATGGGTAAGTGAGTGGATGGATCAGTGGGTTGGGTTCGTCAGTGGATGGGTGAGTGGGTACGTGGGTGAGTGCATGGGTGAGTGGGTGGTGGGTCAGTGGGTTGGGTGGGTCAGCGGATGGGTGAGTGGGTGCGTGGGTCAGCGGATGGGTGAGTGGATGAGTAGATGGATGAGTGGGTAATTTGAGAGGCGAGTAAGAGTGGATGAGTAAGAGTGGGTGAGTCGGGCGAGTGAGTGAGGGTGTGACATTAAAAGTCCTGGTTTTTGTCCACTATGTAGTCGTCGTCGTCGTTGTGATGATGATGATGATCCACCACTCAAGACGACGCGTTTACAGGGAGCTCTCTCCTCTTTCGCGATCGTGGGATAAGTCTTCTTCATCACATGATGACTCAAGTGGCAACCCTTACACACACACACAGACACACACCTCCTGCCTAACGCATTTGAATTTTCTTTACAAAACTTGACCTTTGACCTTCTTCGACCCTTAAACCCGTTTAAGCTTGTACAGTTTCCCTGGGCGGTTTTGAGGAAATTTGATGGATCACAAAAAGAAATGGAGTTCATTCAACGATGTCGACGCGCGGATGTGCAAAGTTCCTGTAAATACGACCAAGAGTTTGTGTTTTCTTTTTCCAAACACCTATCTCTCGTTTTTAACAAAAGAAACCCCTAAAAAAAGACACCTACAGCAGAACTGTGAACTTGTTCGTAAATTACAGCGGAAGCAATGCGCTTGTAGTTGCAGGTTAAGCGGGAGCTCAAGTCGGGCACAGCGCATGATGGCCTGGATGTGGAGAATGTTTAAACAAAAAAGAATCCCCGTTGCCATGACGTGACCCTGCCTGCCTGAAGCTTGGAACGTGTCCTTGCGTGTGGCATGTACCTGCGTATCCAGTATGCATTCTCGCTTACACTCCTAAATCCAAGCCGGGTCAAAACGTTATGATTCATACGTTATAATAATTATTCTAAATTTGTGTTAATATGAGGTGACAATCCCCAATGCGATTGTGTTCATTAAAGCGATTTCATTTTAAGCAGTTAACAACAAAAAAACCCCCATCCATACCAGATTCGTATTAACTTCTGAGTTTCCAGCACAAATGCATCTTGCGGGGGGGGGGGGGGGGGAGAGACATTCCCGAAATTTTAAACACTTTAATTAATAATTGTGACACAAAAATTAATGGTAGTTTTTTTTCCTTTCCATTAATTAAGTGAAATTAGCCCAACATCTGAATGTGGCAGGGCCCCGTTGAAAACAATCTCGTGAGATTCAGCGATGCTTTTTTTCTGGGATAATTAATTGGAGAATTCTGTTATTATTGTAATGAATATTACTTAACTTAAATGTGATTAAATTATTCACGTTATTTAATAATATATTCCATCATTCTGCGACCGGGATTTGAACTCGCGACCTTCTTGTTGAGGGGCGAGCACTCTCACCGTTGTGCCACGCAAGCTATGACGTCAAACGCGAAAAGTTCCGAGTACAGGCAGTCCTCGTTTAACGTGCGAGTTGTCATCGTAGTAGATGCGTTTTAAGCGTAAACTATTTCCCCACAAGTAACGTAATGACGATAAAGTTTGGCGAGATACGAGTGAGATGGCGGGACAAAACACCGTTACTGCATCATTCCGCGAACTCTATCGCTACCACCGCTCAGCGGCGCAGCTCAAGAAGGGAATTAATTCTAGATTTGAAGCTTTCGTGACTGCAAGGATTCATATTCTTAGGTTTTTTTTTCGGTAAAGTCACGTAGGTAGAAAATTACAATTAATAAAAGTAAAATAAAAAAATAGTTTACACAACAAAGGCTCATTCCTAACAGCGTGCTTCAGCTGCACCGAACCTCACAAAGATAATATTCAGGGCCTACCTTGGCTCCTCCCACCCTCAACCAGTATATATACAAATACTGTGTTCTTGGAATTTCTCTCACTTGATACAGCTATCGTGCTGTGACGGTTCCACCTGAAGACGGAAGCTTGTGTTGCCTCCGAAACGTCGTGATTTTTATTTTATTTTTTATTTTACTTTTATTAATTTACATTTTTTACCGACGTGACTTTACCGAATGAACCTAAGAATATCAAGAAGGGAAGTTCGTCAACCAATCAGAAACCGCGTTATAACAGGCACGTGTTCCGCATCATGACGGCGCGAGCGTTCCGCGTCGTGCGAAGTGTTCCCGAAATGGAAGAACCGCGTCGTAGCGTAAACACAGCGCTGTGTGAACACCGCCGCGCGTTTAAGCGAGGACTCGCCGTACATTGAGCGTCTAATTTTATATCGCGTGTTTATTTCCCACCCGGGTGGATCAAGTTTTTAAGATCGATTCCACACCACGGCCTGACAATATCCGAGCCTGCGAATACCCCGCAGCCTTCGTCAACACTTGCGTTGACCAGCGCGGTGAAGTATGGTCGTAAGAATCCCATGATCGACACGGAATGGGGGAGGCTTGCGGCCAGCAGTGGATGAACGACGGCTGTGAATTATTATATTTTTTATTATCGTTCGATGTTTTGTTTTATATATTTCCATGTATGAGATTATTGTTTAAGATCATGGTACACGACAAAGTCCGTAGCACTGACTTTCAAAACAAGCAATAAATTTCACATCCCGGAATACGTCCGTGCAAAAAAAAAAATGTTTATAAAACCTTTATTCTAGATAAAAAATGTAATTGGAAAAAATGTAATAAAGTTTATGCAGTATCGTGAATGGATGAGTTGATATATTTTTGCGTTCTAAAAATCTCTACCTTTTCTTTTCCTCTTGATGATGACGATGATCCTGCCGATGGGCGTTCTCATGTTGACGATGAGAATGATGATGGGAATTGTGATGGTTGCGATGATGATGGGAATTGTGATGGTGTTGATGATGATGAAAATTATGTTGGTTGTGGTTCTCATTATAATGGTGGTAGTGCTGATGATCATGATGATGGTGATGATACTGATGGTGACTTGTTGGTGTCTGACATGGCCATTATGAACCATCTCTTCGCATGAACACAGTTCACCCGGCTGAGTGGTCGATTGACGATGTGAGTCATACATTCGAAACGCGGGGGCTATGGGAATTCCTCTGAGGCTGCTGAATTCACAACGAGAACACACACACACGTGCGCACGCAGACACGCATGTACGAGCACACACGTACAAAAATACATACACACACGCAAACACACGGTACACATGTACACATACACACGCGTACATACAGATACACTCGTACACACACGCGCGGACGCACACAGACACATGCATGCATTTACAAACATACGTTTGTATGCAAACAGGTACTTGCACATACACGCACACACGCATTGCACACGTGCAGAGACAGACACATGCAGACATGCATGCGCACACGTACACGCGCACATTAGTAACACGTGACATTTAAACTCTAAACAACTCATAGCTGACTTCCGTTAATTTAAAATGGTTCATAAATTATTCATATTTCATTAATTATACTTTGACAGTGGCTGCAGTGCTACGCTCAGAACCATTTAATATTTAGCAATCTCACAATCTGACAATTTTAAATGGGTGTAAAAGCAAACTTTAAATGATCAATATTTAATCGTTATCATTATCACCCCCCAATCGTCATTACCATAATTCTTAGCATCATCGCCATCACCTCAACCAGCATCATCACTAATACCAAGACTATCAAAACTACCACCAGCACCATCAACATCACCACAATCATCTCCATCATCATCATCATCATCACTACAACCATCTCCCATCATCACTTCAACCATCATCATCACCACCACAATCATCTCCATCATGATCACTACAACCATCTCCATCATCATCACTACAACCATCTCCCATCATCATCATCATCACCAAAACCATCATCACTAAAACCAACTCCATCATGATCACTACAACCATCTCCCATCATCACTACAACCATCTCCATCATCATCATTACAACCATCATCATCACCACAACGATCATCATCACCATAATCATCTCCATCATCATCACTCCAACCATCTCCCATCATCATCACCACAACCATCATCACTAAAACCATCTCCATCATCATCACTACAACCATCTCCCATCATCACTACAACCATCATCATCACAACCATCATCATCATCATCACTATAACCAGCTCCATCATCATCACTACAACCATCATCACCACCACAACCATCATCACCACAATCATCATCACCACAACCATATTCACCACAATCAACATCACCACAATCATCTCCGTCATCATCATCACTACAACCATCTCCCATCATCACCACAACCCTCATCACTACAACAATCTCCCATCTCCACAACCCTCATCACTACAACCATCTCCATCATCATCACCACAACCATCATTATCACCACAACCATCTCCATCATCATCAACTCGGGTCGCCGGATTCGTACCACAGCGCGCTAACTGCTACACGACCACTCACCGCACCACCACCACCACCATCACCACCACCACCACCACCACCCTAGCGATGGCATCATCTTGCCTGTGCCGTAGCGATGGGGGTGTCCGGCTTGCGGAGGATGGCGCTCCCCCGTTCCCCCAGCGCAGGCTTCACCATGCCGCCGTGGTGAAGTATGGAGCTGTCCTTGATGGTGCGGTACTCGCGCAAGCAGAGGACCATCACTGCTACACACGCGCACGCACAAAGACTACTACATCTCGTGGCCACGACCACCACCACCATTACCCACTAAAGGCAAAGGTCCCCCGTATAGCCTGCACAGACTGTCGGGGGCAAGTGTTGGTAAGCGAGCCCCGGTGAAGGAAGGCCTGGAACGGTGCACGTGGGGAGGGGGGCGGGGAAGACTACTCCCGCCCGGCCGCCTTTGTCTCTCTAGCGCTGATGTTACTAAACCGCACCAGATGCTCATTCATCAGGCTGAATCGACCCAGTGGAGGCCCCCGTATAGCCACTGCAGACTTTTGGGGCAAGTTCTGGTCGCGAGCATCTGTGAAAGACCGGCATGGTTCACGAGGGGGTGGGTGGCCAGCACCACGCCCGACCGCCTTTGTCTCCCCAATGGCGATGTTTACACACCGCACCAGGCACTCAATTGAGGTTGAATCGACCTTGGGGTGGCCCATGACCAGTTTGGGTAATCATCCCTGATGTGAACGGGAATCGAACTCGGGTGATCGGATTCGCACACAAAGACACATTAGTTCACTCACAATAGCTCTCACATGGTCATTAGGGTGCCACGGTGGCTAGGAGATGTTAATTACCTCGCCTGGCATGCAGGAGGTCGTGGGTTCAATCCCGACCCTGACGACTGCTGCATATTTGGAGTTTGCGTCTCTCTCTCATCATCATCACGGTGGCTAGGAGATGTTAACTACTTCGCCTGGTATGCAGGAGGTCGTGGGTTCATTCCCGACCCTGACGACTGCTGCTGTATATTTGGAGTTTGCGTGTGTGTGTCTCTCTCTCCCCGTTAGTTGCGTAGATTTTTTTTCCAGGTCCTCCGGTTTCTCCCTCCGCATTTAGAATCAACATGCGTTCAGACTATTTGGCTGCTATGAATTTCGTTGGGCTATAATTTGTGGCCAGGTCGCTTCTGAAACAAAAGAGCTATCCAGCTCAGTGGACCTTACTTGGTAAAATTTTTGTAAAATTTCGATTTAAAGCTTTCGTGACTGCAGGGATTCATCTTCTTGGTTCTTTCGGTAAAGTCACGTAGAAGGGAAATAATAAAATAATAAAAATAAAACATGCTAAAATAATTCTCACTTCTGAAGACGCTGTCTCCCCGACAGACCTGGTCTTCACCTGAGGACGGCTGCTTGCGTTGTGACCGAAACGTCGTGAGAATTATTTTATTATGTTTTATTTTCATTATTTTATTATTTCCCTTTTAAAAAAATTGTTTCGTACTTTTTAGTTGATAATGAGCCCCTGGGAGAGAGGGCGAGAAAGAGACACACCGCGGATTTCAATACTCAACCTCTTGACCTTAGCTCAGTGTCCCTATCCCAGGCAATTATGAAACCCCACAGGCGACAATTAAAACAAAAATGTGCCTTTATACTTGTCGATATTTGGTGTTGTCGAACACCGGCGATGAGAATAGGCCATGCAGGAGGCTGCCTCTGGTGTAAGGGCAATCGGTTTCAAAGACGATGCGTACATTTCATTACCTACATATGTATCCACATGCACGTGTGGTTAATGTCGACTTGATGATGCCTTGCAATAGGTATCGATTCGGTGTTTGAACATCTCACACCTTCCGTTATAATTCCAGAAAGGGTTGAAGCCTATTTTAATTTCCCCCCCCCATCATTTTGATACCGGTTAAAAAAACCCAAAGAAGCCGTCCCATACACACATCCCAAAAACGTTTGCATCGCCTCACCAATCCAGAGGAGGAAGACTGTGATCGTAAGCACACCCTCACTCGCAAAGTAGTGAGCGTTGACTCCGACACCCAATCCAGTCTCTGGAACAAACACAAAAGAGCCCCCCGTTTCGCCTTAAAAGACTCGTTCGGAACAGTGCCGTAAGCAAGTAGCAGTAGCAGCAGCAACTACGAAGGCCGGCACGGCACACGAAGCGGGCTGGGTGGGTAGCGGGCACGTCACGTGGGCAGTAGCAGCGCACCTCATCCGTGCGACGCGGGGACGAGGTGACCGCCACCACCTCCTCATCCTCCTCGCATGCACCATCCCAGCAATAACAACCACCACCACATTCATCACCAACACCAGCATCGATCATCATCTCCACCCTTCGTCATTCGCATTACCACCACACACACATATCCCAACATTAACAACAACAACCACCACCACCACCTCACACACATCCCAACATTAACAACCACCACCACCCCCTCGCACGCACCATCCCAACAATAACAACAACAACACACCACTAGCACCACCACTAACACTACCACCATCACCACCTCTCACACACATCCCAACATTAACCACAACCACCACCACCACCACACACACACATCCCAAAATTAACAACAACCACCACCACCACCACCTCACACACACATCCCAACACATCCCAACAACAACCACCACCACCACACACATGCCCCGGTCACCCACCTCCTCCGTGCGCCGAAAGCGACGTCGCCACAGACAGCGACGACGACGACGGTGACGAGGACGACGATCGTGACGACGATGAGTTGTTGTTGTTGTTGTTGCGCTGCTCGTCGCTGTCCCCCTCCGGGGGGGTGCTGAAGCGCAGGCCGGGGCTGGGCTCGCTGGCCGCCCCCGCGCGGCCCAGCGCCTGCACGGCCACCACGTAGTCACTGGCGCCCTCGAGGCCCCACAGGAGGCACGAGCGCGCCGTCGTGTTCACCTCGGTGATGAAGCGCTGGCGCGCACCCGGGCGCTTCTGCGGGGGTCACGCGGTGAGACAGTGACACGTGACACGGTGAGACAGTGACACGTGACACGGTGAGACAGTGACACGGTGACACAGTGACATGGCAAGGTGACACGGTGAGACAAAGCGACAGAGCGAGAGCCAGGTGAAGGATGAAGCGCTGGCGCGCACCCGGGCGCTTCTGCGGGGGACACGCGGTGACACGTGACACGGTGAGACAGTGAGACAGTGACACAGTGACATGGCAAGGTGACATGGTGAGACAAAGCGACAGGGCGAGAGCCAGGTGAAGAATGAAGCGCTGGCGCGCACCCGGACGCTTCTGTGGGTCACTCAGTGACACGTGACACGGTGACACGGTGAGACGGTGAGACAGTGACATGGCAAGGTGACACAGTGACATGGCAAGGTGACACGGTGACACAGTGAGACGGTGAGACAGTGACACGGTGACACAGTGACATGGCACGGTGACACGGTGACACAGTGACATGGCAAGGTGACACAGTGACATGGCAAGGTGACACGGTGACACGGTGACACAGTGACATGGCAAGGTGACACAGTGACACGGTGACATGGCAAGGTGACACGGTGAGACAGTGACATGGCAAGGTGACACGGTGGCACAGTGACATGGCAAGGTGATACGGTGACACAGTGACATGGCAAGGTGACACGGTGGCACAGTGACATGGCAAGGTGACACGGTGACACAGTGACATGGCAAGGTGACACGGTGGCATGGTGACACAGTGACATGGCAAGGTGACACAGTGACACGGTGACACGGTGACACGGTGAGACAGTGACATGGCAAGGTGACACGGTGGCATGGTGACACAGTGACATGGCAAGGTGACACAGTGACACGGTGACACGGTTTGCACTTAGTCACTTTAAGATGTTTTCTTGTTCATGTTTTTGTTTTTTGTTTGTTGCGGTTGCACCCGATTCAAGAGCCGAATGGCTCACAGGGCTACACCTAATACATGAAATTTGAACTTGACACGGTGACACGGCACGGTGAGACGGTGAGACGGTGACACGGCACAGTGACACGGCCACACGGCGACACAGAGAGAGCAAGGTGCAATATACTTGATCTATTTTACGCATTTATTTATTTATGCATTTATTTTACGTTTTCATGGTTCAGTGATTTCTTTGCACTCCTATTGTGTTTTTCGTACCCGTTCGTTGATGTGACTTTCTCACCCCCCCCCCCCCATACTGGACACCTGTGAAAAGCTACTCCATGGCTCATTGGATTTCTCGAGGGAAAAATAAAGATGCTGTGGGCCATACGGCTCATTCTGTGATCTGGACCACTGCAATTCCCTTCTTTGTTTCAGTTTCATTAATTAGGTAAAGCCCTGTGAGCCATTCGGCTCTTGAATCGGGCGCAACCGCAACAAACAAAACATGTACAAGAAAACATCTTAAAGTGACTAAGCACAAACAGAAAAATCCAGGAAAAAAATGCAAAGTCTTCCAGAAAAATCACCGTACACCAACGCTGTGTGCAAAATCCCAGTGGGATGCAAGTTAAACAACAACAACAACCACAACAACAACTTAGATTAAAGCCATCAGTTTAACTCCGTACTACAATAAACAAACATGGCCAAACCAAAAAACTTTTCGAAATCACCAAAATAAATCCATACGCAATGTAACACTGATCATAGGAACTGTGACCAAAATTTCACAATAAACGACATAAACAACACGTACCACCACCAAACCCTGTAGCCATAGCTGGCTGCATGAGTCACTGCCCTATTGCCAGAGGTCGCAAACGGGTTTTGATTCCTTACCCGTACCCGTACCCGGCCGCACCAGGGTCGCAAACGGGTACGGGTACCCGGGTACCCGATTGCGACCTCTGGGATGAAGCCATGTTGCAGGCGCGGGTGGGTTGATTCTAGGAACTTGAATTGTGAGAAGAGACAAGACGTTGGGAAATGAGCGACAAACGGTGACTCACCAGTGACTCACGGCCTACCCGTACCCGTACCCGGCCGCACCAGGGTCGCAAACGGGTACCCGTACCCGTGTATGGGTAGTCGGGTATCGGTTAGGGTACGGGTATCGGGTACCCGATTGCGACCTCTGCCTATTGCCCTCCAACAAATTCGAAACGCTTCTCCTGCGCGAGTAATCTTCAAGCTCCCCCCTTAATTCTCACTACTTCGCCTCTCCTAATTCGACTTCCCCGGCTTCCCGTTCGCTGCTCCGCTGTCTTTTCAAAAACCTGTCGCCGGTCTTCGACGTGATCAGTTTGTTGTCAATGCCACCGCAACTCCGATTAGCGCGGTCGGCTACGTACGTTGCGAGAGAAGTCCAGCGTACGTATGCAGGGGGAACAACATGCACGACATGCATCAATCTCGATTTAAAGCTTTCGTGACTGCAGGGATTCATCTTCTTGGTTCTTTCGGTAAAGTCACGTAGAAGGGAAGTAATAAAATAATAAATATAAAACATAATAAAATCATTCTCACGACGTTTCGGCCACAACGCAAGCAGCCGTCCTCAGACGCTGTCTCCCCGACAGACCTGGTCTTCACCTGAGGATGGCTGCTTGCCACCTGGGTGAGCGGGTGAGAGGGTGAGCGGGTGAGCGGCTGAGCGGGTGAGCGGGTGAGAGGGTGAGCGGGTGAGCGGGTGAGGGGGTGAGCGGGTGAGCGGGTGAGGGGGTGAGCGGGTGAGAGGGTGAGCGGGTGAGCGGGTGAGGGGGGTGAGCGGGTGAGCGGGTGAGGGGGTGAGCGGGTGAGGTGGTGAGGGGGTGAGGGGGTGAGCGGGTGAGCGGGGAGCGGGCGAGCGGGTGAGCGGGCGAGAGGGTGAGCGGCTGAGCGGGTGAGCGGGTGAGCGGGTGAGCAGCTGAGCGGGTGAGCGGGTGAGCGGGCGAGAGGGTGAGCGGCTGAGCGGGTGAGCGGGTGAGCGGGCGAGCGGGCGAGCGGGTGAGAGGGTGAGCCGAGGGGAAGGGTCACACCTGCTGCTTCACGGTGAAGCCGATGACAGCGTCGGAGTCGGGCAGCTGCCAGGAAACCCGCGCCGTGGTGGGGCCCAGCAGGGCCACGCTCACGTTCGCCGGAGGAGAGGGCACGCTGAGTCCACCTGTTCACCCCAATCAGGATCACCGCCACATATGTTCACCCGATAGAGAACACTCGTCCGACCCATGTAGGAATGTCCAGGGCAGTAAACGATGACTGCGCGATAACCTTTTGAACTGAGAAACAAAAAAGAAGCCGTCTTCTTGGTTCTTTCGGTAAAGTCACGTAGAACGGAAATAATAAAATAATAAAACATAATAAAATAATTCTCACGACGTTTCGGGCCACAACGCAAGCAGCCGTCCTCAGGCGCCTGAGGACGGCTGCTTGCGTTGTGGCCGAAACGTCGTGAGAATTATTATGTTTTATTTTTATTATTTTATTATTTCCCTTCTACGTGCCTTTACGAAAGAACCAAGAAGATGAATCCCTGCAGTCACGAATGCTTTAAATCGAAAAAGAAGCTGCCACATCTGTGGGGTGACATAGCGGTCCCACCCAGAAGTCGCTGGTTTGACTCCTTTCCCAGCGACGTGACAGTTGAAATGATTGGGGTTTTATATTTTGACGTAAGCAAAAAAAACCTGTCTCTGGCTAAATACAGCAGCAGTGTAATTGTGTCGCGTGTCGTTGGTGGTGTAAGCCACTGGTCTCAAACATTAGCTGGCTACTGCCAGTTCATATGATCACTGTTTCATTGCTTTCATGGCTTAATTTGGTGATTTCGAAAAGTGTATTGGTTTAGCAATGTTTGTTTGTTGTAGTACAGAGTTAGACTGATGGCCTTAATCTAAGTTGTCTTGTGGTTATTTGACTTGCATCCCACTGGGATTTTTGCACACAGTGTTGGTGTACGGTGATTTTTTTTCTGCAATATTTTGCTGTCTTTTCTTGGATTTTCTGTTTGCACTCAGTCACATATAGTCACTTTAAGATGTTTTTTGTTCATGTTTTTGTTTTTTGTTTGTTGCGATTGCACCCGATTCAAGAGCCGAATGGCTCACAGGGCTATACCTAATAAATGAACTTGAACCCCCCTTTTTACACGCTTTTATTTACACACTTTTATTTAACTCACTCTGTCTGTTGTCATATGCTCAAATCCAGAGGTGTGGACCCGAGTCATGTGACTTGGACTCGAGTCAGACTCGAGTCATGAATTTGATGACTTGCGACTCGACTTGGACTTGCATAACAATGACTTTGTCCCACCTATGAGATGTGGACTCGAGTCATGTGACTTGGACTCGAGTCAGACTCGAGTCATGAATTTGATGACTTGCGACTCGACTTGGACTTGCATAACAATGACTTTGTCCCACCTCTGCTCAAATATTGTAACTCAATTTTAACCCACTTCCCAATGTGGTATCGACTGCGAACTTTGTATACTTATGTCATACTGATGACGATACTATATTCTATCATAAAAAAAATTAAAAACATATTTCAAAACATTATTTTTTATATGTTATTTTCGGCTTGGGTGTATTTGTCCACGCTCAACTGACGTTGGCTGTAAATCACCACGGTCCCTTACGTTGTGGCAAGCTTCGGGGCCACTTCCTGGAGTCGTGGAGTTCTTCCATTACGAGTACGGTACATTTCATTAAAGAGTGTTCAAAAAAAAGTATATTACTAATTGAATTATGTTTTCATCGTGTTATCCCCCTCCCTTGTCTGACCGAACATGGTTCTGAGAAATACGTGTGTAATAACAGCCATAGAGAGCTCACGTGGTGATTGGCTTGCCGGTCCCGCTTTGTAGCCAATAAGGGGTGAGCCAGGGAGCATGGCCTCGGCGTGATCACGGCATGTTAGCAGGGGTGATTGGCCTGGCCAATCGGGGCCTCAGCTAATGGGAAGCCGGATCAGAGGCGTGGTCCCGGGATTGACGGGAAACCATCTGGAACAGTCAACGATGACTACGGAGGATTGGCTGGGAGGTACCACGTGACCCAGGGATTAAGAGGACGAGAGAGAGAGGAGTCGGGAGCAGACCTGGGAACGACGAGAGCAGGGGTCACGCGCGTACGGGGCTCTGGGTGCCACGTGTGCGGTGGGGACTTAGCGGGGAGTCTGCCCACTTTCCGTTGTCTGTCAGCAACGGGGAGTGTGTGAGTGTAACTGTGGAAGTTGGAAAATAAAAAGGACTGATTCCGGAAGCCGTCTCGAGAAGGTTTATTACACGTGCGTAGTGTAATAGTGCCGTCTGTTGTCCAGTAGCGGCAACTGCGGTGCACAAACAGCACACGCGCCGGTGAGCACTGACGCGGCTGTGTGTGTGTGCGGCAGGGCGGAGGAACTGGGGCAAGGGTCACAGAGACAAGTTTTCAAGTTTCAAGTTTCATTTATTAGGTATAGTCCTGGTGAGCAGAGGTCGCAACCGGGTACCCGATACCTGTACCCTACCCGATACCGGGCTACCTGTACCCGGCCGGGTACGGGTACCCGTTTGCGACCCTGGTGCGGCCGGGTACGGGTACGGGTAGGCCGTGAGTCACTGGTGAATAACTGTTTGTCACTCATTTTGGGTAGGGAACGGGTTTTGATTCCTTACCCGTACCTGTACCCGGCCGCACCAGGGTCGCAAATGGCGACCCGTACCCGGCCGGGTACGGGTACGGGTAAGGAATCAAAACCCGTTTGCGACCTCTGCTGGTGAGCCATGCGGCTCTTGAGTCGGGTGCAACCGCAACAAACACAATATGAACAGAGAACATCTTAAAGTGACGACGCGCAACAGAGACATCCTGGATAAACCAGCAAATCTTCCAGAAAAAAACCCACTGTATTACAACGCTGTGTGCAAAAATCCCAGTGTGATGCAAGTCAAACAATAACAACCATAAGACATATTATTGGTTCTTTCGGTGAAGTCACGTAGAAGGGAAATAATAAAATAATAAAAATCTAAAAATAGCATTTCCCTTCTACGTGACTTTACCGAAAGAACCAATAATATGAATCCCTGCAGTCCCGGAAGCTTTCAATCGAAATGTAACCATAAGACAATTTCGATTAAAGTTATCAGGCCAACTCCGCGCTTCCGCAAGAAACATGGCTTAACCATATGTTTTCGAAATCACCAAAATAAAGCTATAAATAAGTATAACCCGTAAAAACAAAGTTTTTCACTATAAATCTTTTATATGCGTGGCGGCTAGAGTCCTCTCGTCCTCTGGCTTGAGATGGCTGCCACCTATGGGTCAGATGATTGCATTGCACCATTAAGCAATTGGTAATTAAATATAATATTTTTGTCCTAAAAAGTGTAACATTTTGGAAAAAAAAATTCACGAACATTAATTGTCACGCACAACGAGTCTGTGTGGAAAATGTCAGCTCGATTGGATCACGGGAAGTGGGTTAAAAAACGACCGAAAGATTTGCACGGTCCTAAGCAAGCAAGCAAGCGAACTTAATATAAAGGATTTAAAAATACAATGTGACAACAGCTATCAGAGACCCCCCCCCCCCTGGAAGCCCCTGGAACCCGCTAGTGGGTTCGAGAAGGGAGGGTGGAGCCAGGCCGCGCGCCGAGTACGATAGAAGGATCCATAATGGAGGTTTTTTTTTCGGTTAGATCGCGTAAATATATAAGATCAAATGGCTCGCATAATGAACATGCATAATGTACGTTGACTCAGTAATCCCTCCCTCCCCCCCACTTTGCGCAAGAGCGCAGAAGCGTGGTCACCACATCCACGCCTCTATGTAAGGAATGAAACAGGTGGACTTCTCCACAAATCTGGCTGTCGCCTGATGAAGCTGGTTGTAATTACTGGCGAAACGTCGTAGCTCGGATTGTGAATGTTGTGGCTTGGCTCTCCAACACACAACCGGTGCGCTGTAGTAGTATACTACACTATACACTACACTATACACTATACACTACACTATACACTACACACTACACTATAAACTACTATACACTACACTATACACTATACACTACTATACACTACACTATACACTACACTATACACTACACTATACACTACACTACTATACACTACACTATACACTATACACTACACTATACACTACACTATACACTACACTATACACTACACTATACACTACACTACTATACACTACACTATACACTACACTATACACTACACTATACACTACACTATACACTACACTATACACTACTATACACTACACTACTATACACTACACTATACACTACACTATACACTATACACTACACTATACACTACACTATACACTACACTATACACTACACTATACACTACACTATACACTACTATACACTACACTATACACTACTATACACTACACTATACACTACACTATACACTACACTATACACTACTATACACCACACTATACACTACTATACACTACACTATACACTACTATACACTACACTATACACTACACTATACACTACACTATACACTATACACTACACTATACACTACACTATACACTACACTATACACTACTATACACTACACTATACACTACACTATACACTACACTATACACTATACACTACACTATACACTACACTATACACTACACTATACACTACTATACACTACACTATACACTACTATACACTACACTATACACTACTATACACTACACTATACACTACACTACACTATACACTACACTATACACTACTATACACTACACTATACACTACTATACACTACACTATACACTACTATACACTACACTATACACTACTATACACTACACTATACACTACACTACACTATACACTACTATACACTACACTATACACTACTATACACTACACTACACTACTATACACTACACTACACTACTATACACTACACTATACACCACACTATACACTACTATACACTACACTATACACTACTATACACTACACTACACTATACACTACACTACTATACACTACACTATACTATACACTACTATACACTACACTATACTATACACTACTATACACTACACTATACACTACAATACCCCTACACTACTATACACTACATTATACACTACACTATACACTACTATACCACTACAATACTATACACTACACTATACACTACTATACCCTTACACTACTAGTACACTACATTACTATACACTACACTATACACTACACTATACACTACACTATACACTACACTATACACTACACTACACACTAGTGCTGTACTAGTGACGAATTGGCCACGTTCTGTTCACGTGACAACCCTTACTAGTTGGCTGTGTCGGGTGGTGGCGGGTTTTAACGACACATTCATATATTTACGCGATCTAACCCAGAAAAACCTCTATTATGGTCAATTAAGCCTCAAATGAGTACAGTGCCTGGTGCGGTGTGTTAACATCGCCACTGGGGAGACAAAGGCGGCCGGGCGTGGTGCTGACCACCCACCCACGTCGTTTGTCTTCATCGGAGCTCGCAAACAGCACTTGTCCCAAGTCTGTTGAGGCTATACGGGGGATCTTTGTCCTTGGCTTGTGCACGTGGAGCGGTGGCGTCGTGGTTTGCGCACCGACTCGAGAGTTCGATCCCCGTTTAACGCGAACAACAAGTGACAGTGCACACCGAAAACCGAATCTGGGCTTCCTCTAGGTTCACTCGGCCCTAAAACAATCGTCCCCTGGTGCGGTGTATATAAAAAAACATCGCCATTTCGGGAGCGTTACCCACACCACGCGTTTGCAGGTGCTATTCGCCGACAGCACTTGTCCCAACGACCCTGTCAAGGCTATACTCGGGGAGTGGGGACCTTTGTCTTTGTGTCGTTACCTGCGGCTGCTGGCGCCGTGAGAGCGATGAGCATGATGAGCCACGTGGAGCACGACTTCTGCTGCGACATTGCGACGGATCGCAGATCCGAACGTCTCCACTGAGTCCACTCGGTCAGAGCTGGGGCCCCCGTCACGGCGTGGATCGTGAATCCTGCTGGGGGTGTGTGGGGTGTGTGTGTGTGGGGTGTGTGGGGTGTGGGGTGGGTGTGTGTGGGGTGTGTGTGGGATTACACGGGCTGTGTGTATGTGTGGGGTGTGTGTGTGTGGGGTGTGTGGGGTGTGTGTGTGGGGTGTGTGTGGGGTGTGTGTGTGGGGGGGGTGTGTGGGGTGTGTGTGTGTGTGTGGGGGGTGTGTGGGTGGGGTGTGTGTGGGGTGTGTGTGGGGTGTGGGGTGTGTGTGGGGGGGGGGTGTGTGTGTGGGGTGTGTGTGGTGTGGGGTTACACGGGCTGTGTGTGGGGTGTGTGTGTGTGCGGGGTGTGTGTGGGTGTGTGTGTGTGGTGTGTGTGTGTGGTGTGTGTGTGGGGTGTGTGTGTGGGGGGTGTGGGGTGTGTGTGGGGTGTGTGTGGTGTGGGTTTACACGGGCTGTGTGTGGGGTGTGTGTGCGGGGTGTGTGTGGGTGTGTGTGTGTGTGTGTGGGGTGTGTGTGTGGGGGGTGTGGGGTGTGTGGGATTACACGGGCTGTGTGTATGTGTGGGGTGTGTGTGTGGGGTGTGTGTGGTGTGTATGTGTGGTGTGTGTGGGGTTACACGGGCTGTGTGTGGGGTGTCTGTGTGTATGGTGTGTGGTGTGTGTGTGTGGAGTGTGTGTGGTGTGTGTGTGTGGGGTGTGTGTGTGGGTGGGGTGTGGGTGTGTGTGTGTGGGGTGTGTGTGTGGGGTGTGTGTGTGGGGTGTGTGTGGGTGCGGTGTGTGTGGTGTGTGGGTGTGTGGTGTGTGTGGGGTGTGTGTGTGTGGGGTGTGTGTGGGTGCGGTGTGTGGGGTGTGTGTGGGTGCGGTGTGTGTGGTGTGTGGGTGTGTGTGGGGTGTGTGTGTGTGTGGGGTGTGTGTGGCGTTACACGGGCTGAGTGTGGGTGTGTGTGTGGGGTGTGTGTGGGTGCGGTGTGTGGGGTGTGTGTGGGTGCGGTGTGTGTGGGGTGTGTGTGTGTGTGGGGTGTGTGTGTGTGTGGGGTGTGTGTGGCGTTACACGGGCTGAGTGTGGGTGTGTGTGTGGGGTGTGTGTGTGGGGTGTGTGTGTGGGGTGTGTGTGTGGAGTTAGACGGGCTGTGTGCATGTGTGTGTGGTTGTGTGTGGTGTGTGTGTAGTTACACGGGCTGTGTGTGTGTGTAGTTACACAGACTGTGTGTGAGTGTGGGTGCTGCAAGGGGTGTGTGTGTGTGATGGTGGTACATGTGCTGTGTGTGGGTGTGTGTGTAGTTACACGTGCTGTGTGTGTGGGTGAGTGTTAATTACGTGTCAGTGCGTGTACGAAACATGTCGACGGACGCGTATGGATATTAAAAGTCTGACGCGTGTATACTCGCCGTGTGCTCAATGGCAACCTTTAATAGGTGCTCACTAACAGAGCAGTAGTCCCCAAAGTCGATGCGGAGATGCCGTAGCAGTGGGTCTATTTTTGTGCACCAAAGTTGCGTGCATGCATGCAGTGCGTGTTCCACAAACACGTGTCCTTTGTGGGGAGCGGTGGCGCGGTGGTTAGCACGCTGCGCTACGAAGTCGCGACCGGAGTTCCATTGGAACCTCATTTGGCAGTAAAAAAATATGATAATTATTTTTTTACCCTTCTATCTGGCAACAAAACTGACACCTTTTTTTTACAAGGAGTCATGTTTGCATAGACCAGGGTAAAAAAAACAATTATCATATTTTTTACTGGCAAATGAGGTTCCAATGGTGTAAATGCTTACCCCGAGCTCTCATACTCTGATGGTGCATTGTCTTTGAGTTGTGCGCCTTTTGGCGTCATCTGGTCCAACACCATGTGAGACTAGGCTCTAAGGAAAGCTGTCTCGGGTGTGGACCAATCAACTTCAAGGACAGTGCACAAATTATCAGAGTTGTGTTTTTTGTTTGCATTATGGCTACAGGTATTGTGGTCTATGCAAACATGACTCCTTGTAAAAAAGGTGTCAGTTTTGTTGCCAGATAGAACGGTAAAAAACCAATGACCGGAGTTCCGATTCAACACCAATGACGATTATCTAAATCGGCCCTGGGCCTCTCTTAGGTCGACTCGGCCTCAAATGTGTACCTGGTGCGGTGTGTGAACGTCACTACCAAGGAGACAAAGGCGGCCGGGCGTGGTGGTGGCAACCCACCCCCTCGTGTGCAGTTCCGGCCTTCATAGGGACGCGTTAACAGCACTTGCCCCAACAGTCTGTTAAGGCTACACGGGGAATCTTTGTATTTGTGGCGAACGGTGGCGCGGTGGTTAGCGCACTGCGCGCCAACCCGCAGAGACCCGAGTTCGATTCCCGCTCACGACCAACAACAGTGACGCTGAACCGGTCCTGGGCTTCCTCTTGGTCGACTCGGCCTTAAATGAGTACCTGGGTGTGGTGTGTAGACATTATCGGCGTTGGGGAGACAAAGGCAGCCGGGCGTGGTACCGGCCACCCACCCGTTTGTGTGCGTTTGTGTGCGTGTAATATAAACACGCGAAGTGTGAGCGTGTGTATGGGGGTCAAACATGGGTTAGCTATAAGAGTTTTTAGTTTAAAAATGTTAAGGCTCGATTTTAGGATCTTGTCATTTTTTTTCTCGTTTAAAATCATGACTTTCATTGCTCATTGCACGAACATGAATTGTATCATTATCTTGAATAATAATCACTGAATTTTCACGCGAACGTTATCAATGGTTAAAACAATATTTCCTCACGTCCGATTGATTTTTTTCGGTGACGTTTCCGGTCGTATAAAAATTCTCCACCACCCGACGTAGCCAAACATAACCACGGATGTCAAATTGGTCACCGCGTGAGTCAAATTGGTCACCGAGTGAGTCAAATTGGACACCGAGTGAGTCAAATTGGTCACCGAGTGAGTCAAATTGGTCACCGCGTGAGTCAAATTGGACACCGAGTGAGTCAAATTGGACACCGAGTGAGTCAAATTGGACACCGAGTGAGTCAAATTGGTCACCGCGTGAGTCAAATTGGTCACCGCGTGAGTCAAATTGGTCACCTAGAGAGTCAAATTGGTCACCGCGTGAGTCAAATTGGACACCGAGTGAGTCAAATTGGTCACCGCGTGAGTCAAATTGGTCACCGCGTGAGTCAAATTGGACACCGCGTGAGTCAAATTGGTCACCGAGTGAGTCAAATTGGTCACCGCGTGAGTCAAATTGGTCACCGCGTGAGTCAAATTGGACACCGAGTGAGTCAAATTGGACACCGAGTGAGTCAAATTGGTCACCGCGTGAGTCAAATTGGACACCGAGTGAGTCAAATTGGTCACCGAGTGAGTCAAATTGGTCACCGCGTGAGTCAAATTGGACACCGAGTGAGTCAAATTGGTCACCGAGTGAGTCAAATTGGTCACCGCGTGAGTCAAATTGGACACCGAGTGAGTCAAATTGGTCACCGAGTGAGTCAAATTGGACACCACGTGAGTCAAATTGGACACCGAGTGAGTCAAATTGGTCACCGCGTGAGTAAAATTGGTCACCGCGTGAGTCAAATTGGACACCGCGTGAGTCAAATTGGACACCGAGTGAGTCAAATTGGTCACCGCGTGAGTCAAATTGGTCACCGCGTGAGTCAAATTGGACACCATGTGTGACTCGGCTTCCAATGAGTACCTGGTATCAACATCGGATGGTGCTGGCGACTCAATCCGCTCCTGTACCGTGCCGGCCTTCATAGGTGCTGCTCGCAAACAACACTTTCCCCAGCAAGTCTGTCAAGGCTATACGGGGGATCTTTGTTTTTGTGTGCGCACTTTGTACGTGCGGGCAACGTGGCATTTCATCTGCAGGAGGAATGGCAAAGACCGCCTTCGCTCGTCACTCAAAATACCCCTCGACGATTCACCGTCCATCCCCCGTCCAACCTCCACTCAGCCACGCGGCTATTTTAGGAGCACCGGCCGTGTTGGAGCACCCAAGGCCCAACTCGCCCTCTTAACGCATTCTCACAACACCATTTGACAAACCCCCCGACATCTGTTACACCATCCCATCACAGAACCCGGGAGACGCGCAGCCTGGCAAGGCAGTGGCAGATGAAAGCCCCCCCCCCCCCCGCCTCCTCCTCTTGAGGGTTTGCCCACAATGTAGTAATTTTTATTTTTTATTTTTTCTCATCTACGTGACTTTTTTCCCGAAAGAACCAAAGAGTATGGTTTTCCCACACTACTACCAAAGGTGGTAAGGGTTCTTTACACGAAGCTGGAATTCAATTACTGTGGCCTTAGCAAGAAAAAAAATATATATGTAATAGGTGACGTCTATGGCAATGATACTCATTTAGTCGTCCCTAGGGGTTCGGCGAATTGGGGAGACTGCCCCGGGTCCCGCGCTTTGGGGGGCATCCGGCGCTCCGACGTCGCGGTGTCAGACGGAATACTTCCAGTTGAGTTCGAAGGCGTCAGGGCGGTCCACAGGGTGGGGTTTGCCGCGGGCCCTACACCCCCTCGATGAACCGTCCTGGGTGGAGGTGTTCCCACTACGTATGTAAACAAGTTTAACACGTGGGAGGCTTTCGCGAACAACATTATTCATAATAAACGTTTTTGGGTAAGATCGCGTTATTTATAAATGTGTCGTAACCCTCCACCACCCGACACGGCCAATCAGTAAAAATATAGTTGATTACTTTAGCCCACCGGTGTGTTGAAGAGTAATTCAACATTATTTATAACTTTATGAGTAGTACGACGTTTCGCTGGTAATTGCATCCAGCATCATCGGGCAATTCGCCAGAATGGTGAGGCACTCCACTCGCTCCCGTTCTTAAATAGAGCAGCAGCAAGGTGACGTCATCATTTAACCCAATCTGGTGCGGTGATTTGAGGCGGGGAGGGTATTGTAATTATATAATAGATTGGTAATCATTCAATTGTTATTAATTAGTATTTGTTTCCCCTATAATGACTTGTAATATATATTTTATTTAATAATACGCTTCCAGGCCGCACTAAGCCTGTAGCTGTCAGAGCGATTAAAGTTATTTGTATATCAATGGATTCCAGTGGCGGCTCCTGCAAAATCTCTCAGGGGGGGCAAATGTCTGGATGATTGATAAGGATAAGGTCCACCCATGCAATGGATAAATTAACAGCTTAAGCATGTAAAGGCAACTTCACTTCTTTAATATTAATGAAAAATAAAGTGACTCTTACAATACATCTTGTTTGTTTCTATACTCACTATTAATATACAATCCACTCATGTTTCTTTTATTAAAGATTCCACTAGGTGGCGACAAATTATATTGTTGGATGAAACGTGCTTACGTATGATGACGTAAGCACGTATGATGACGTAAGCACGTTAGGGCGAGCCCTCCCGGAAGCCATAGAGAATGCATTGCAGCGCCCCCGTTCGAAAAAAAACATCTTTGAATGTAAGTCTATGGGACCACTCGGGGCGATTCTCGGCCGGAGGGAAATCGCCCAAAAAGAGGCGGTACTCCACAGAACGTGACATGACGCTGATTGGACTATATCCAGAGGCACAGTGACGGCTAGCGTGACTCTGTGGTTGAATGACATTGGTGGTGCGTCGCCCAATCGCCCTAATGAAGAAACCGCCCCTGATGGATTCTCTAATTAGTCTTGGCCAGTAATAATTAGTTTTACACAACAATTCAACGTTATCAAAATCAAGTGAGTGTCCTTGTTGACAAGCATGCTCTGCCACTGCCGACAGTTGTGTTTGAGATAATTTAATATTTCTTTGGTGTTCTTTTAGTCTCATGCTGATGTTACATGCCGTCTGACCAATATAGCATCTGCCACATAAACAATTAATCCGATATACACATTCTGTTAGTAATTTAGGTAATTCGTCTTTAGTGCAAGATACTAAATTTTGATTTAAAGCTTTCGTGACTGCAGGGATTCATATTCTTGGTTCTTTTGGTAAAGTCACGTAGAAGGGAAATACTAAAATAAAAATATAAAACAATAAAAATTATCACGACGTTTCGACTGCAACACAAGCAATCATCATCAGGTGTGAAATCTGTTGAAATCCTTTCTGTGGAAAGGATATCTTTTGGTAAACCTGTATTCTTTACGAGTGTATCAAATCATGTAAGTGACTCGTTCACTGGAACCTTTGTGAATAGAGAAATCACATAAAAACTCACCAGAATACCATTAGGGTTAAGTTTAATATATTTAATCGCATTCACAAGATGTTCTGAATTTCTTATGAATTAAGATGTCCTACCGATGTAAGGCTGTATTTGTTTAGTTATATATTTAGCTAATTTATCTGGCAGAGCCAATTGTACTATGGGTCGTAATGGGATGCCGATTTTATGAATCTCTGATAGCCCATACAGTCTCGGTGGTTTTGAAGCCCTTGGCTTAATTAGGAATTGCTCATTTTTCGGGATCAATGAATTAGCAATGATTGCAGTAGTCTCACGTTCCAAAGTATTAGTTGGATCTCGTAAAATTTTAATGTAGGTACTTTCCTCTAGTAAATCTTAAATTTTATTATCACAATCGGCCCGTGACATCACTACAGTAGTGCGGCCTTAATCAGCTACCAGGATTTGAATATCTTCATTTAATCGGAGCGCTCTTAAGGCTCTTGCTTCGTTCGAACAAATATTTACTTTATGTATTTTGCTATTCTCAATTATTTTGGCAACCTCGTGTCTAGTCATCTCTGCCTCATTAAATGATGACGTCACCCTGCTGCTGCTGCTGCTCTATTTAAGACCGGGAGCAAGTGGAGGGCTTCGCCATTCTGGCAAATTGCCCGATGATGCTGGATGCAATCACCAGCGAAACGTCGTAGTCGAACACACCGGTGGGCTAAAGTAGTGAACTATTTTGTCTTTTGTCAACGTGACACTTTTTTTACTGTTTGGCCGTGTCGGGTGGTGGAGGGTTACGACACGTTATAAATAACGCGATCTTACCAAAAAATGTTTATTATGAGCATGTACGCAAGTTTAACTTCTCTCGCACCGTACGTAGCCAGCCGTGCAAATCGGAGGTGCGGGGAACGGACAACCTTAAGACAAACAGCCGTTCAAAATAAATGTGTTTTGAGTCTAGTTTTCAATCTATGTGGGTCTCTATGAGTCTGTGTGTCATGTGCGAGTCTAAAGGTCTCCGAGTCTGTGTGTCTCTGTGCGAGCCAATGGGTCTCTATGAGTCTGTATGTCTCTGTGCGAGTCTAAAGGTCTCTGAGTCTGTCTCTGTGCGAGCTAATGGGTCTCTATGCGAGTCTGTGGGTCTCTGTGTGAGTCTAAAGGTCTCTATGTGAATCTGTGTCTCTGTGCGGCCAAAGGGTCTCTATGAGTCTGTATGTCTCTGTGTGAGTCTAAAGGTCTCTGAGTCTGTGTCTCTGTGCGAGCTAATGGGTCTCTATGCGAGTCTGTGGGTCTCTGTGTGAGTCTAAAGGTCTCTATGCGAATTTGTGTGTCTCTGTGCGGCCAAAGGGTCTCTAAGTCTGTATGTCTTTGTGTGAGTCTAAAGGTCTCTGAGTCTGTGTCTGCGGCCAAAGGGTCTCTATGAGTCTGTGTGTCTCTGTGTGAGTCTAAAGGTCTCTATGCGAATCTGTGTGTCTCTGTGCGGCCAAAGGGTCTCTATGAGTCTGTGCGTCTCTGTGTGAGTCTAAAGGTCTTTATGCGAATCTGTGTGTCTCTGTGCGAGCCAATGGGTCTCTATGCAAGTCTGTGGGTCTCTGTGGGAGTCTGTGGATCTCTATGTATGGATGTTGAACTCTCTCACAGCGTACGTAGCCAAGTGTGCTAATTGCAGGTGTGGGGCAAAGGATAATTAAACTCAGAAAGCAGTTCTAAAGAAATGAGTTTTTAATCTACGCGCTCCAATTCCTTGGCCACCTCTCCGTTACGAATGGTGATGTTGCAAAACTAATTTTTTTTTTATATAAACAGCTTCACAGAGTTAAGTGCAAACTAATCCAGAGAGCGATTTAAAAGGGTATGCAATTCATATTTATTTGATATTATTCCACATTAACTTCAGCGTTACAACCACGCGGTTTTCTCATTATGCTCTGAAATGCTAATTTCAGTTCATGAACAAGTGCCAAGATTTGTCTCACTGTCCGGTTCAATTCACCAATGCATTACATAATCCATGGTTAAAGTTAGATTTGATCGGTACCATCTGGGGTGTAAAATAACTACGAAATTCCCACCATGGACAGAAAGCTTCACGTTACACTCCGTCTGTTTTATAGACGCAAATCATCTTAAATATTCCAGAGATGTTTCATATCAGATAATGTTTTCCCCCCCTTCTAAATACATACACTCTATGAAGGGGCAGACCATAAATGACGTCACGCGATTTTGGACGATTTTTGACCCCCCCCACCCACCCCCTCGTCACACGGCGTCACAAAAAGTCAGACCCCCCTCAAATATGACGTCGCAAAGCTCTGCCCCCCCCCCCCAACCATATTTCCATTTTGAAAATAAAACATGCTTCAAATCGCTTTAAACTGTTGTCATTGTAGTGCGTATTTAATCTGGCGCTGCACTCTGATGTTGTAGGAGTGTTGTTATAACAATTAGTGTTGTAACAATTCTATATTTATTTAAAATTGCGCATTTTGATGTGACGTCACACTTCTCAAACCCCTCCCCCCCCCCTCGTCACACATCGTCACAAATGTCTGAACCACCACCCCCCCCCCCTAGGTGCGTGACGTCATTTATGGATGGCCCCAAAACATTGCACAACGGTAACGTTTCTCTCTCTCATGACTACCACTGTGGCCTTGCTATCATACACATCTATGACCTAGGGACAAAACCCTCTCTGAGAATAATTGTTAGCCTTTGCCACCCTGGATGGTACCGTCAACAAGACATTTTTGGCCCAATGGCATAAAAACCAATAATATTAAATGGCCGTTCAGCTACGACGCATCCCATTGGCCGATGGAGCCCATGTGATGTTTGGAAACTGCACGCGATTGGCTCTTTGCCTGACGGAACGTTTTAATTGTGACACTCTGTTGCAATGAAGTCAGCAGCGGGTTATTGTTTATTTATTTCAACTGACCAATCGACCACCACCATGTGTTGGGGGGCAACCACTCCCCCTCCGATTTAAAGCTTTCGTGACTGCAGGGATTCATCTTCTTGGTTCTTTCGGTAAAGTCACGTAGAATGGAAATAATGAAATAATAAAGCATAATAAAATAATTCTCACGACGTTTCGGCCACAACGCAAGCAGCCGTCCTCAGGCGAAGAACAGGTCTGTCGAGAAGACAGTGTCTGAATGACACACTCCAGGCTTGGAGCGACTATTTAAGCTGGGATGGAGGGGGGAAGGGCGCCATTCTACGTGACTTTACCGAAAGAACCAAGAAGATGAACTCCCCCTCCCCCTTCCATGTGAGCCACCGGGATTGATCTCCCATCACCGCCCCGACCGTGGACCGTGCGTGCGGCCTCTGCCCTCAGCCGATGAGGGCGTTGGCGAGCGTTGCGCAGGTCACGGGGCCCAGCTTTGTCGCGAGGTCGTGGCCCTTCCACTGTGCGACGCGCCCCTCCGAGGTTCGGAAGTCGACCTTGGATGGACGCGCGGGGGGAGCCGGGGGAAAAACAAGATGATAGCGTTATCAAATAAAACTTAAAACATTTTTTTTTTATCAGGTAAGGGCCCACTGAGATATTTGGCTCTTTTTCACAAGTGACCTGGCTTTCACAAAACACATTCCTGCGGAGGGAGCTGGTAGGAACGTTGAGTTGCTCGGTCAATGGGCAGGGTCAACGGCGGCGTGGTGTATTCCGCAAATATGCCCGACTGTGAGGGTGGGCACAAGCCGGCGTGAGTAGGTTAAACGTTGAGTTTTATAAGGGCACCACGGGGTGACCAGCCCCTCCCCACCCAGCCCCACCCCTTCCACCCCCCACCCAGTCCCATCCTCCCCACCCAGCCCCTCCCCACCCTCCCCACCCAGCCCCTCCCCACCCTCCCCACCCAGCCCCACACCTCCCACCCCCCACCCAGCCCCACCCTCCCCATCCAGCCCCTCCCCACCCTCCCCTCCCCACCCAGCCCCTCCCTCCCCACCCAGCCCTTCCCTGCACGACGGACGAACGGACACAATAATCCCCTGTGGGCTGGTGTAATCAGGAGGTTCCTACCAGTATTATAGTTAAACCAAGTGGCTTATCATCGCGTGTAAATTCAATTTATAGCAGCCAAACAATCTAATTGCACCTTTCTAAATGTAGATGGGAAAAAAAACGGAAGACCAAGACAAAAATCCACGTGGCCACGGTGACGTGTAAACTCCAAATATACAGCAGCAGGCGTCACGGTTGGGATCGAACCCACGACCTCCTGCATCCCAGGCGAGGTAGTTAACATCTCCTAGCCACCGTGATGATGATGAGAGAGAGAGACATGCAAACTCCAAATATACAGCAGCAGGCGTCAGGATCGGGATCGAACCCACGACCTCCTGTGTACCAGGCGAGGTACTTAACATCTCCTAGCCACCGTGATGATGATGAGAGAGAGACACGCAAACTCCAAATATACAGCAACAGGCGTCAGGGTCGGGATCGAACCCACGACCTCCCGCATCCCAGGCGAGGTAGTTAACATCTCCGAGCCACCGTGATGATGATAAGGGAGAGAGAGAGACACGCAAACATCTGGTCACCCTGTTGCCCCTGGCCCTGCTTGGCCCCAAGCCAGATTCAAATGTCTTCTTTCGAGGCAAGCAGCGTAGCAACGGCTCGGTTCTGGTTCGGTTCGGCAAAGAGGCAGTGGGAAATACCACGCGTACCGTGCCAGCGCCACGCTGGCTCGAATGTGCCGGTGCATGAAGGGGTATTGGTAGGAGGAGAGGGTGATAGATAGAGAGAGAGACAGGACGCGATTGCGACACCTGGATTTTCTCGAAGACTTTCTTCTTGGGCTTGAGCTCCGAGCAGGGGGACACAGCCTCGTAGCCGGCGACTTGGACGAGGTCTCCTGGAGCCGAGCCCTCGGGGGGCTCCAGGAGCTCCAACTTGCGCGTCCCCCCCTCCCTACAACACGCACACATACACGCACACGCACGTGCACACACACGCACGTGCACACACACACGTGCACACACACACGCACGCGCACACTCTTGCACAAGCGCACACACGCACAAGCGCACACACGCACGCAAACACACGCACGTGCACACACACAAGCGCACACACACACGCACAAGCGCACACACACACAAGCGCACACGTGCACACACGCACAAGTGCACACACGCACAAGTGGACACACACACACACGCACGTACACACACGCACAAGCGCACACACGCACACACACACGCACGTGCACACACGCACAAGCGCGCACACACACACAGGTGCACACACGCACAAGTGCACACACACGCACAAGTGCACACACACGCATGCCCAAATGCACGCACGTACACACACGCACGCGCACGCAAGTACGTACTTAAATACGACGGCGTTGCAGTTCCTAAGAAGACCGATATTTCCGTGAAATGTCGGAGTGATTTGTGTTCACATCGCGTGGTGAACGGGGGGCGGCATGGCCCTGCTGCTCATGAGCATTATGATATTCTTATGTTTTTTCGGTAAAGTCACGTAGGTAAAAGATTTAAATGAATAAAAGTAAAATAAAAATAAAATAAAAAATAAAAATCACGACGTTTCGGAGGCAACACAAGCTTCCGTCTTCAGGTGGAACCGTCACAGCATGATTGCTGTATCAAGTAAACCAGTATATATATACAAGGCCGGGTCTCTTGGGACTTCTCTTTACTTGATACAGTAATTTTGCTGTGACGGTTCCACCTGAAGACGGAAGCTTGTGTTGCCTCCGAAACGTCGTGATTTTTTATTTTATTTTTATTTTACTTTTATTAATTTTAATTTCTCTCACTTGATACAGCTGTCGTGCTGTGACGGTTCCACCTGAAGACGGAAGCTTGTGTTGCCTCCGAAACGTCGTGATTTTTATTTTTATTTTATTAATTTAAATTTTTTATCTACGCGACTTTACCGAAAAAACCTAACAATACGAATCCTTGCAGTCACGAAAGCTTCAAATCTAGAATGAAGCATTATGATAGTCCAGGTTTTCCCCCCTCCCCCCCACGTGTTGCCTGTGCGCTGTACGTACGGCGAGCAGGACGCGCAGAGCAGCATGGCGTGGGACTCGACGCCCCGCACGCGCGCCACCTTGGTGTTGCAAAGCAGCACGACCAGGCGGCCGGGCAACGAAGCAAGCGGGACCGCCCCGGCCAGGCCGCTCACCACCACACGCTCCCCGCCCTCGCCCAGGGACACGCGCTCCACAAACAGCTCCTCCGAATCCGGGTGCTGCCCACAGAAGGAAGGAAACAAGTAAAAACAAAGTTTTTCACTCTAAATCCTTTATATGCGTGGCGGCTAGAGTCCTCTCGTCCTCTGGCTTGAGATGGCTGCCACCTATGGGTCAGATGATTGTCTGCCAGTATTAAGCAATTGGTAATTAAATATTTAATTTGTTTTCCCTAAACAGTGTAAAATTTTGGGAATTTTTTTTCACGAACATTAATTGTCATTATTTTATTATTATAAATAATAAAATAATGTTAATCATAAATAAGGCCTCTGTGCAACATTAATTAACAACGAGTCTGTGTGCAAAATGTCAGCTCGATTGCATCACGGGAAGTGGGTTAAAAAACGACCGAAAGATTTGCACGGTCGTAAGCAAGCAAGCGAACTTAATATAAAGGATCTAAAAAGATAAAAGATGCCCCACGTCGCCTTAACCAGACTGTTGGTGCAAGTGCCGTTAGCGAGCGGAACCTGTGAAGGACAGGACGGCGTACACGGGAGGGCGGCGTGGCTAACACCACGCCCGGCCGCCTTTGTCTCCAGAATGACTATGTTTTATTCGTTACACGTCGCACCAGGTACTCATTTGAGGCCGAGTCGACCTAGGGGAGGGCCCAGGACACGGTTCAGATAATCGCCCGCCGGCGTTGGTGGCCGGGGGTTCGTAGCCGCGGCTCGCTGAACGCTACGGTACAGCTGCACCACGGACACGCACGTTCAGACAAGACGCACGGACGGGACGATTGTATGGACGCTCCGACGCACGGACAGACACGCGGTCGGTGAGATGGACCACGCTGGAAGGGCGTTCAAGGACGCACACACACAGACGCACGGGCACAGACTTGGATGGACATTCCGATGCGTGAACTTGTACGGCAGCTGGACGGACACACGTTGTGTCCTGTCCCCCCCCAGCTCACACCTCCCTCCCACCCCTCCCCTTCCATACCCCCGCCTCCCCCCCTTCCCTCCCTCCGCCAACTCATCATATTGCTGACGTTCGCAGGAACAGTAACGGCGGGCGTTGAAAACCCCGCCACGCGCCAGCGTCGCCGCAAAAATAATCGCCTCGACCACGATCGTACAGACAGCAGCAATCGTCGCCCTCCCCCCCCCCCCCACCGATCTGACTGGCGGCAGCCCGATGCCCCCACGCTCACTCTCGCGCAAATGAGAGACCTCCTTACCCCTGGGTCTCACCGAGTTCTCACCCCGATGCTGATCAAGAGTTGTACGCAGCAATCATCGCGCTCCGCACCCCCCCCCCCCCATCACCACCACCACCACCGCCCCACACCACCACACCCCCCACCACCACCGCCCCCCAACACCACCACTCACCACCACCACCACTCACCACCACCACCACCGCTCACCACCACAACCCCCACCCACCACCACCACCGCCCCCCACCACCCCTCACCACCACCGCTCACCACCACCACCACCACCCCTTACCACCACCACCCCCCCCCCCACCACCACCACCGCCCCCCACCACCCCCCCCCCCATCACCACCACCGCCCCCCACCACCACACCCCCCACCACCACCGCTCACCACCACCACACCCCCCACCACCACCACCACCAACGCCCCCCACCACCACACCCCCCACCACCACCGCTCACCACCACCACCACCACCACCGCACCCCCCACCACCACCGCTCACCACCACCACCACCGCCCCCCACCACCACACCCCCCACCACCACCACCACCACCGCCCCCCACCACCACACCCCCCACCACCACCGCTCACCACCACCACCACCGCCCACCACCACCACCGCCCACCACCACCACACCCCCCACCACCACCGCTCACCACCACCACACCCCCCACCACCACACCCCCCACCACCACCACCCCCCACCACCACCCCCCGCCACCCTAACTGCGAGGAGCTGGCAGCACCCCTCCTGAGCGAGGGATCGTGAGAGGCGCCCGGCGAGGCTGTCCCGGCTGAACGAGCGACGGGATCCGCTCACCTTCTCCGCCGAGATGATCTTCCCGACGCGGATGTCGAGCCGCCGCGGCGAGATCTCCTCGTCAGACGCCGCCGCCACCGCCGCCTTCCCTTCTGCGGTAACGGCGAGTCTGCGTTAGCGGCAGGGCGGTGGTGGCGGTAGTGCAGTGGTGTGGTGGTGATGTGGTGGCGGTAGTGCAGTGGTGGCGGTGTGGTGGTGGTAGTGCAGTGGTGGCGGTGTGGTGGTGGTAGTGCAGTGGTGGTGGTGGTAGTGCAGTGGTGGTGTGGTAGTGCAGTGGTGGTGGTGTGGTGGTAGTGCAGTGGTGGTGGTGTGGTGGTAGTGCCGTGGTGGTGGTGTGGTGGCGGTAGCGCAGTGGTGGTGGTGTGGTGGCGGTAGCGCAGTGGTGGTGGTGTGGTGGTGGTAGTGCAGTGGTGGTGGCGGTAGTGCAGTGGTGGTGATGTGGTGGTGGTAGTGTAGAAGTGGTGGTGTGGTAGTGCAGTGGTGGTGGTGTGGTGGCGGTAGTGCAGTGGTGGTGGCGGTAGTGCAGTGGTGGTGATGTGGTGGTGGTAGTGTAGTGTTGGTGGTGGTGGTAGTGCAGTGGTGGTGGTGTGGTGGCGGTAGTGCAGTGGTGGTGGTGTGGTGGTGGTAGTGCAGTGGTGGTGGCGGTAGTGCAGTGGTGTGGTGGTGGTGTGGTGGTAGTGCAGTGGTGGTGGCGGGTAGTGCAGTGGTGGTGGCGGTAGTGCAGTGGTGGTGGTGTGGTGGTGGTAGTGCAGTGGTGGTGGTGTGGTGGTGGTAGTGCAGTGGTGGTGGTGTGGTGGTGGTAATGCAGTGGTGGTGGTGTCGTGTAAACTATTGTAAATAATTATTATGTAAATAATACAATAGTTTCGATTTAAAACTTTCGTGACTGCAGGGATTCATCTTCTTGGTTATTTCGGTAAAGTCACGTAGAAGGGAAATAATAAAATAATAAAAATAAAACATAATAAAATACAATTCTCACGACGTTTCGGCCACAACGCAAGCAGCCGTCCCTCAGGTGAAGAACAGGTCTGTCGGAAAGACAGCGTCTGAATGAACACCACTAGGCTTGGCAGCGTATATTTAAGCTGGGTTGGAGGGGGGGAAGGGGCGCCTTGACAAAGGAATTTGCGTATCAACAGAGGAATTTAGCATATTTATGGAAAATGCAGATATGGGATTAGTCAAGACCCTCCTGATAACGAGTTATTGAGACTCGGCGTGACAGTGACGATGAGAGCAGCAGCAGTGGAGGAGAGAGGGGATGAGGAGGGGGGTGTGGGGTGGAGGGGGAGGAGAGGAGGGAGGGGAGGGGAAGGGGGTGTGGGGTGGAGGGGGAGGAGAGGCGGGGGGAGTGGAGGAGAGGGGGGTGTGGGGTGGAGGGGGAGGAGGGGTGGGGGGAGTGGTGGAGGGAGGGGAGGGGGGTGTGGGGTGGAGGGGGAGGAGGGGAGGGGGGAGTGGAGGAGGGAGGGGAGGGAAGGGGAGGAGGGTGTGGGGTGGAGGGGGAGGAGAGGAGGGAGGGGAGGGGAGGGGGGTGTGGGGTGGAGGGGGAGGAGGGGCGGGGGGAGTGGTGGAGGGAGGGGAGGGAAGGGGAGGAGGGTGTGGGGTGGAGGGGGAGGAGGGGTGGGGGGAGTGGTGGAGGGAGGGGAGGGGAGGGGGGTGTGGGGTGGAGGGGGAGGAGAGGCAGGGGGAGTGGAGGAGGGAGGGGAGGGGAGGGGGGTGTGGGGTGGAGGGGGAGGAGGGGAGGGGGGAGTGGAGGAGGGAGGGGAGGGAAGGGGAGGGGAGGAGGGTGAGGAGGGGAGGGGGGAGTGGAGGAGGGAGGGAGGGGAGGGGAGGGGGGAGTGGAGGGAAGGGAGGGGGGAGTGGTGGAGGGAGGGGAGGGGAGAGTGGAGGAGGGAGGGAGGGGAGGGGGATGTGGGGTGGAGGGGGAGGAGGGGAGGGGGGGAGTGGTGGAGGGGGAGGGAGGGGAGGGGGGAGTGGAGGAGGGAGGGAGGGGAGGGAGGGAGGGGAGGGGCGACGGTCACGTGATGGAAGGCGCTCACTCTGCTTGGCAGCTGAGGGATAGGCGTCGCTTATCAGCTTCTGGAGTTCCGGGCTCTGGAACTCGCTCCGGATGGGGTCGAGCAAAACGTTGAGCGACTTCTCCACCGATTGCTTCAGGTCTGCCGGGTGGATGTGCTGCGGGGGTGGAAGTCACATGGGCGACGTCAAGGTGTCACCCCCCCCACCCCCACCCACACCAACCACTCACTGCCCAACGGAGCTCCTGACACCCGGGAAAAATTGGCGGAGAGACGTCGCGAAAATGCACGCCTCTTGTTCTGCCGTCAGCAATTTCCTACCGCCCCTTTCTGCGTTGAATTTTTCATCCTTCCCCAGCGCCTCTCGTTGGCTACGCACGGCACGGAAAAAGTTCAACGTTTACACCATTCGGAACCCCATTTGCCAGTAAAAACATGATAATTGTTTTTTTACCCTTCCATCTGGCAACAAAACTGACACCTTTTTTACAAGGAGTCATGTTTACATAGACCACAATACCTGCGGTCATAATGCAAACAAAAAACATAACTCTGATAATGTATGCACTGTCGTTGAAGTTGATTGGTCCACACCCGAGACAGCTTTCCTAATGAGTTGTGCGCCTTTTGGCGTCATCTGGTCCAACCCATGTGAGACTAGGCTCTAAGGAAAGCTGTCTCGGGTGTGGACCAATCAACTTCAAGGACAGTGCACATACATTATCAGAGTTCTGTTTTTTTGTTTGCATTATGACTGCAGGTATTGTGGTCTATGTAAACCCGTAAAAACAAAGTTTTTCACTATAAATCCTTTATATGCGTGGCGGCTAGAGTCCTCTCGTCCTCTGGCTTGAGATGGCTGCCATCTATGGGTCAGATGATTGTCTGCCAGCATTAAGCAATTGGTAATTAAATATTAAAAAAAATTTCCCTAAACAATGTAAAATTTTTGAATGTTTTTTTTCACGAAAATTAATTGTCACGCACAACGAGTCTGTGTGCAAAATGTCAGCTCGATTGGATCACGGGAAGTGGGTTAAAAAACGACCGAAAAATTTGCACGGTCGTAAGCAAGCAAGTGAACTTAATATAAAGGATTTAAAAAAGGTGTCAGATAGAAGGGTAAAAAAACAATTATCAAGTTCAACGTTGCGTACGTACAAACCCTCTTGGAGTTGCGCGCTCGGTGGCTCAGCCCTGGCCGAGGAGGCCCTTCTGGCAGCAGCGGGACGAGCCAGCAGTTGCAGGGGCTGCGCCTCTAGCGATGCCGCGACCGTTGCCGCGCGGTCATTGAACAGTATGGGGGGGGGAGTCGCGCAACATTTGAATTCGTTTTCAAGAAAATAATTTAACGCTCGGGAGGGCAAGGGGGAACAGCTCTATCCTGAATGAGTTACACACTGCGTTACGTTTTCCCGCGCAAGTGAATTACTACCCCGCGCCCGCTGTTGCGTGCGTGCGTTGCTGTTTATGGCAAAATGTTAAGGATGAATAACTTATTCTATTACGTGCGTGCGCGTGTGTGCGTGTGTGTGTGTGCACGCGTGTGTGCGTGTGTGTGCGGTGTGTGTGTGCGCGTGTGTTTGTTTGGGGAGCGGTAGTGCAGCGGTTAGCGCTACGCTGCGCTACAAATCTGGCGACCCGGGTTCGATTCCCGCTCACGGCCAACACCAGTGACGATTATCTGAACCGGTCCTGGGACTCCCCTAGGTCGATTCAGCCTCAAATGAATACCTGGTGCGATGTGTAAACGTCGTCCCTGGGGAGACAAAGGCGGCCGGGTGTGGTGTTGGCCACCCACCCCCTCGTGTGCCGTGCCGGCCTTCATAGGTGCTCGTTAACAGCACTTGCCCCTACAGTCTGTTGAGGCTATACGGGTGATCTTTGTCTTTTGTTTGTTTGTGTGCGTCCTCGTGCATTTTTCACTCTCGCCAAATGAGAAAGTGTGGCCCCAAGTAGCGGAGATTTGGTCAGGATGTGCGTGTGATCTGCCACGGGGAAGGTCACGGGTTCTAATGCTGGTTTGCGTGGTCGACTAAGCCCATCATCGTCATCATCGTCATCATCGTCATCATCGTCATCGTCATCATCGTCATCATCGTCATCGTCGTCGTCATCATCGTCATCATCGTCATCATCGTCGTCATCGTCGTCATCGTCATCATCGTCGTCATCGTCGTCGTCATCGTCATCATCGTCATCATCGTCATCGTCGTCATCATCGTCATCGTCGTTATCATCATCATCGTCGTCATCATCGTCATCATCGTCAACACCACTCTCTCATCATCATCAGCAGCATCAACAAAATCATTATCAGCACCATCACCACTGTTATATTATCATCATCACCACCATCATCACCACCATCACCACCACCTTCATCACCATCAGTCTGTGGGTCTCTATGCAAGCGAGTTGTTTCGGAAGTCGCTGGGTCTCTATGTATGTCTATGGGTGTACATCAGAATCTTCATTTAAGACTGTAGCAGGAATCCGATGAGCTACTTCAGGATGGGCGGCTCAGCAAGTCGCAAACGCTGCTCCATCAAGGCCTCTGTGCAAGTCTCTGCGGCAATCCGCTATGCAAGCGGTTTCCCGCGTGGGTCTGTGTGTTCCCGTGCACACGTTCTCCGCGCAGCCCAATCCCGTCGAAGACTAAACGGAGGCTCGTTTAACTATGCGCGTCGCCGGGGCTTTAACTCCGACGCTCTCACCTCGTCCTTGAAGTCCTGTTCCAGGTCGGCGAAGACCTTGTAAGCCTTCGTCCCACCAAACTTTTCGTCTCTCGCGATGATGAACTCTGCGGTGGCGACAGTTTTACGCGGCGTCGTTAACCTGAACAAACACCCACCGACGTTCAAACGGGACCCAGAACGTGTATTCGTACCCGAGGAATCCAAAGAGCTATGAAGCTATTTTCCCGGATGTCCAGTAGGTCTCCCCGACTGTGTCTCCCCAGCGGCGATGTTTACGATGCATCGCAGCGGGTACTTATTTGAGGATGAGTTGACCTGTGCCGCCACCACCGACATCAAATTCTGTTTGCGAACAGCGCCTATGAAGACCGGTACGGCACATGAGGGGGGTGGGTGGCCAGCACCACGCCCGACCGCCTTTGTCTCCCCAGTGGCGATGCTTACACACCGCACCAGGTACTCATTTGAGGCTGAGCCGACCTAGGGGAGGCCCAGGACCGGTTCAGATAATCATCACTGGTGTTTTTGGCCGTGAGCGGGAATCGAACCCGGGTCGCCGGAGTTCATAGCGCAGCGCAGCGCTGACCGCTACACCACCGCTCCCCACTAAACAAACAAACGCGCACACGTAATAGGACCTACACCCGCATACACAGACAGCAGCAACTCCACGCGAAGTCACCACCGCCGCCACGTCCCCGGTGACGAGCCCGGCAAGCCGTACCTCCGTGGAGCGGGAAGATGACGTGTTTGACGAAGGCGAGGAGGCCGTTGTTCTCCACGTTGCCCGGCTCGCAGAACGCCCTTTTCAGCTTCTTCTTGACGTCCGCCGCAGAGTCGAGCAGGTCGATCTTGGAGTCCTGCCGGACAGCGTGGCATTCAACAACAGCCACACTGCAGGTCACTCACTCGCTCGCTCGTTCGCTCGCTCGCTCAATCATTCACTCATTAACTCACTCACCCACCTACTCGCTTGCTCAACCATTCACTCATTAACTCACTTACTTACCGAACCACCCACTCAATCATCCAATCAATAACTCACTCACTCGCTCACCCACCTACTCACTTGCTCAACCATTCACTTATTAACACACTCACCCACCTACTCACTTGCTCAACCATTCACTCATTAACTCACTCACCCACCTACTCGCTTGCTCAACCATTCACTCATTAACTCACTTACTTACCGAACCACCCACTCAATCATCCAATCAATAACTCACTCACTCGCTCACCCACCTACTCACTTGCTCAACCATTCACTCATTAACACACTCACCCACCTACTCACTTGCTCAACCATTCACTCATTAACTCACTCACCCACCACCTACTCACTTGCTCAACCATTCACTCATTAACTCACTTACTTACCGACCCACCCACTCAATCATCCAATCAATAACTCACTCACTTGCTCACACACTCCCCCAAGCATTCACTCAAACTCACTCACCCACCTACTCACTTGCTCAACAATTCACTCATTAACTCACTCACCCACCTACTCACTTGCTCAACCATCCACTCATTAACTCACTCACCCACATACTCATTTGCTCAACCATTCACTCATAAACTCACTCTCCCAGCTACTCACTCGCTCATCTACTCACTCACTTGCTCAACCATCCGCTCATTAACTCGCTCGCTCACCCGCTCACTCGCGCGTTTACCAATCGTCACCGGTGTTAGGGGACACGAGCAGGAATCGGCAGGGGAGGGGGGCGGGAGAGGGTGCGAGATGGACGCGCTTTGGCTCGAGGATTAATTGGGGCGCGCGGAGGTCAAAGGTCACCGCGCCAAGGTCACCGACCGGATGGAAAAATGCGCCTAAGTGGCGGCAGTGAGATCTGATAAAAATAAAATCTGTGGAAGCCTGAACTGGGTAAATATGCCGTTTTTAAAAATTGATTCTATTGCTCCATCTCTTCAATAGATGTCCTCTCGGACGCGTTCCATTCTTTAGCTGCCACTCCTTCATTAGTCTTGACCATCGGCCATCGTCCCTTCTGGGGACGCGTCCGACCCGAGCCCAACTCACGTTTGTCAACAATCAAAGGGCACCTTGGTGGAGAGATGTTAACTACCTCGCCTGGTGCACAGGAGGTAGTGGATTCCATACTAACCCTGACGCCTGCTGCTGTATATTTGGAGTTTGCGTGTCTCTCTCACATCACCATCACGGTGGCTAGGAGATGTTAACTACCTCGCCTGGTGCACAGGAGTTCGTAGGTACGGGTATCGGGTACCCGATTGCGACCTCTGGTTCGATTCCCGGCCATGGCCAACGTCAGCGGCAAGTGATGTTCGGAACCGGTCCTAGCCCTCGGCCGCTTCGATTCCCCCAGCCCACGCCAACCACCGCCGTGGAGAAGCACAGGTTAAACAACCGCCGCGGTCAGCACAGCGCGGGGAGGCCTTCATCCAGCAGTGGATTGACGAAGAGGGCTGCAAGTCGTAGCTATTCGTTCTTTCGGTAAAGTCACGTAGATGGAAAAAATAACAGATCACGACGTTTCGATCGCAACACGAGCAATCGTCGTCCGGTGAGACAAACACAGCAAGAGAACTGCTGAAGACAACTGGTAGTATGGATTCCTGCAGTCACGAAAGCTTCTAATCAAGATTGAAGCTGCCAAGCCTGGTGGTATTTCATTCAGACGCTGACTTCTCGACAGACCTGTTCTTCACCTGAGGACGGCTGCTTGCGTTGTGGCCGAAACGTCGTGATAATTATTTTATAATGTTTTATTTTTATTATTTTATTATTTCCCTTCTACGTGACTTTACCGAAAGAACCAAGAAGATGAATCCCTGCAGTCACGAAAGCTTTCAATCGAAATTGAAGCTTTTGTTTTGTAATGAGTCACCGATGGGAGGACGCACGCGCAGGTGGAAGACTAAACTAAACTTTTATTTTTTATTTTTACAGGCGAGTCCCACTGAGCTGGTACCCGTTTGCGACCCTGGTGCGGCCGGGTACGGGTAGGCCGTGAGTCACTGGTGAGTCACCGTGTGTCACTCATTTCCCAACGTCTTGTCTCTTCTCACAATTCAAGTTCCTAGAATCAACCCACCCGCGCCTGCAACATGGCTTCATCCCAGAGGTCGCAATCAGGTACCCGATACCCGTACCCTACCCGTACGGGTACCCGTACCTGTACCCTACCCGATACCCGGCCGGGTACGGGCAGCCGGGTATCGGGTACAGGTATGGGTACCCGTTCGTGACCCTGGTGCGGTCGGGTACGGGTACGGGTAAGGAATCAAAACCCGTTTGCGACCTCTGAATCGAACTCGGGCGACTGGGTGGTTTTCACGGCGCAGTACGCGAGACACAGCTGACACACACAGCTGACACACACAGCTGACACACACAGCTGACACACACAGCTGACACACACAGCTGACACACACAGCTGACACACACAGCTGACACACACAGCTGACACACACAGCTGACACACACCGCTGACACACACCGCTGACACACACAGCTGACACACACAGCTGACACACACAGCTGACACACACAGCTGACACACACAGCTGACACACACAGCTGACACACACAGCTGACACACACAGCTGACACACACAGCTGACACACACCGCTGACACACACCGCTGACACACACCGCTGACACACACCGCTGACACACACCGCTGACACACACAGCTGACACACACCGCTGACACACACAGCTGACACACACAGCTGACACACACCGCTGAAATACACAGCTGACACACAGCTGACACACACCGCTGACACACACAGCTGACACACACCGCTGACACACACAGCTGACACACACAGCTGACACACACCGCTGACACACACCGCTGACACACACAGCTGACACACACCGCTGACACACACCGCTGACACACACCGCTGACACACACAGCTGACACACCGCTGACACACACAGCTGACACACAAAGCTGACGCACACCACTGACGCACACCGCTGACACACACCGCTGACACACACCACTGACACACACAGCTGACACACACCGCTGACACACACCACTGACGCACACAGCTGACACACACAGCTGACACACACAGCTGACACACACAGCTGACATACACCGCTCCACCCCGCGCGCAATAAGACGGAGCGGTCCGTTCTCCGCCGCCCGTTAATTACACCACACGATGTGCAACTTGTTTGCTAATGATGCGCATGAGACGAAACAAACGAGACGCACAGTGCACGAGAGAGACATGACGCATCAATCAGAGTGCAAACAAGACACGGTACAAATGAGACGCGCAGGATTTGGTCCTCGCGAAGGGTTAATGTACAGCCCTTACACAGGACGCTATTAGCGTGAAGGACGCCGTATAAAATGAAATGATCATTGTGAGCGCGACACGTTAGACAGCACGCAACGAGACCGACAGTACAGACGAGACAGTCACACGTAAAGATTCATCTTCCTGGATAGTTCCGCAAGAATTCTTAAGAGCACCGAGCGAGCGAGCGAGCGAGCTTTACATTTCGATTTAAAGCTTTCGTGACTGCAGGGATTCATCTTCTTGGTTCTTTCGGTAAAGTCACGTAGAAGGGAAGTAATAAAATAATAAAAATAAAACATAATAAAATGAAATAATTCTCACGACGTTTCGGCTACAACGCAAGCAGCCGTCTTCAGGTGAAGAATGAGACACTTGTTAAGGCGCTCTTCCACCTCCAACCCAGTTTATATATAAGCTCCTAGCTTGGTAGTGTCTCATTCTTCACCTGAAGACGGCTGCTTGCGTTGTAGCCGAAACGTCGTGAGAATTATTTCATTTTATTATGTTTTATTTTTATTATTTTATTACTTTCCTTCTACGTGACTTTACCGAAAGAACCAAGAAGATGAGCTTTACATTGTTTCGTGGCTATATACAAAAAGACAAAGATCCCCCGTATAGCCTTAACAGACTGTTGGGGCAAGTGCTGTTAACGCGTAGCACCTATGAAGGCCTGAAAGGTACGCATGTGGGTGGGTGGCCAGCACCACGCACAACCGCATTTGCCTCCCCAGTGGCGATGTTTACACATCGCAGCAGGTACTCATTTGAGGCCGAGTTGACCTAGGGAAGGCCCAGGACCAGATGTTTGCCGTGAGCAGGAATCTGACTGGGTTCGCTGGTTTTGTAGTGCAGCACGCTGACTTGCTGCATGCAAAGACAAAGATACCCCTTATAGCCTCAACGTACTTTCGCGGCAAGCGATGTTAGCGAGCACTGCTACGTGCGCACACACACGCACGCACACGCGCACGCGCGCGCATTGTATACATTAAATGCAGACGTCTCAACCATTCATTTGTGGTTCACTTCATTGCAGCCAAGCCTCCGGTTCCTGCACATTCCAACAGATCAGTTTTTAAATGAGTTTGGTGAAATTGCATTTTCTGCTCGTCGCTGTGGGGCAGTTCAGAGAATTTCTTCTCGTTACACCGTCAGAGCCAGAGCGGTGTAACGATCGTTGGAGCACGCCCCCTGGACTCGCAACGCACAATGCAGGGCGGTTGCATTCCATCTCTCTCGTGACACGTTTCTGGTTAAAGTAACCAGCCAGCAAAAGCCGGCCACAACTCACCCACCCCACCCCACCCACAAGTCACCCACCCACCCAAACCCACCACCCACGCAAACTTACTCACAATCCACCCACCCACAACCTACCCACAACCCAACCACCCAAACCCACTCACAACGCACCTACACACAATCCACCTACCCACAACCCACCCACCCAAACCCACTCACAACGCACCCACACACAATCCACCTACCCACAACCCACCCACCCAAACCCACTCACAACGCACCCACACACAATCCACCTACCCACAACCCACCCACCCAAACCCACCCACCCACAACCCACTCACAACCCACCCACAAACATCCACCCAAATCCACTCACATTCGCAACCACAACACAACCCACCCACCCACAACCCACACACAACCCACCCACAACCCAACCACCCAAACCCACTCAAAATGCAACCACACACAACCCACCCACCCACAACCCACCCACCCAAACCCACTCACAACCCACCCACCCACAACCCACCCACCCCCCACCCACAAACCATCTGCAAGGCGACATGTTCGATCTCAGTGGGATCTTAACCTCGTTACACAGAGGACATTGGCTCAATAGACCTCGCGAGAACAATGCCTGTGTTCTATTTTGTAGATGTCACACTGGCAGAACGGCACGGTACACACACACACACTCCTACATATACAGTATGCACCGTACTCTCCCGATTATTCACTCACTCACCCACTTACTCACCCACTCACTCACACACTTATCAACTCACCCACTCACTCTCACCCACCCATGCACTCTTCACCCACCCACTCACCATCTCATCCACTCACTATTTCACCCACTCACTCTCTCGCCCACTTACTCACCCTCTCATTCACTCACCCATCACCCACATGGTCACTCACCCACTCACCCTTTCATCCACTCACCCACTCACCCATTCATCCACTCACCCATTCATCCACTCACCCATTCATCCACTCACCCACTCACCCATTCATCCACCCACCCATTAATCCACCAACCCATTCACTAACACGTCCACCCACTCACCCATTCATCCACCCACTCACCCATTCAGCCATCCACCCATTCACTAATACGCCCACCCACTCACCCATTCATCGACCCACTCACCCATTCACTAAAACGTCCACCCACTCACCCATCGACTCACAAAGGAAGCAATGGATGGGGTCTAAAAGCACGGGGATTGAAGAAGCAGCAGCAGCAGGTTTAGAAACCTGGAATAGGGGGAAGGAAGGGGCCCAGGCAGAGATGCCTGGGGAGGGATCATGAGACGTATCCAGCAGTTCTTAAAGTTTAACAAAACATTTCGATTTAAAGCTTTCGTGACTGCAGGGATTCATCTTCTTGGTTCTTTCGGTAAAGTCACGTAATAGGGAAATAATAAAATAATAAAAATTAAACATAATAAAATAATTCTCACGACGTTTCGGCCACAACGCAATCAGCCGTCCTCAGGTGAAGAACAGATCTGTCGGAAAGCAAATTCCGTTGTCAAGGCGCTCTTCCCCCTCCACCCCAGCTTAAATATACGCTGCCAAGCCTGGTGGTGCCCATTCAGACGCTGTCTTTCCGACAGACCTGTTCTTCACCTGAGGACGGCTGCTTGCGTTGTGGCCGAAGCGTCGTGAGAATTATTTTATTATGTAAAATTTTGTATTATTTTATTATTTCCCTTCTACGTGACTTTACCGAAAGAAGCAAGAAGAGGTTTAACAAACCAGGTCACAAACACAAATATCCCCCCGTATAGCCTTAACAGATTGCTGCGGCAAAGTGCTGTTAGCGAGCACCGTACGGGAGCTGGTTCTGATTACAATGCTTCTTCCAGAAGACTGCACGCATTCTCTGGATTGCAAGATGCGCCACCCAGAACTTTTGCTCTTTAACACAGAGAAATTAAGTGCGTCTGCCATTCCGGGATGCAAAGACGAAGATTCCCTGTATAGCCTTAACAGACTGTTGGGGCAAGTGCTGTTATTGAGCAGCACCTATGAAGGCCGGCACGGCAACACGAGCGGGATGGGTGGCCGGACACCACGCCCGTTCCACCTTCGTTTTTTCCCAACTGGCGATGTTTACACATCGCACCGGGGTACTCATTTGAGGCCGAGTCGACCTAGGGGAGGGCCCAGGACCGGTTCAAATATTCGCCACTGCTATTGGTTGCGTGCGGGAATCGAACTCGGGTTGCCAGGTTTCTAGTTGCAGCGCACGAATCGTTGCTCCATGTGCTCCGCACACGTGCACAAAAAAACACAAACGTCCCCACCGTGTAGCCTTAACAGACTGTTGGGGCAAGTGCACTTAGCGAGCACCTACACACACACACACGTATGTTTCCACGTCAGCTGATTTCACACTTGTGCCTCCCCTCTCAACGCTATGCCCAACCCTCAAGTTGTGTTTAGCCAGGGGGGGGTGGGTGGGGCAGAGGTCGCAACCGGGTACCCGATACCCGTACCCTACCCGATACCCGGCTATCCGTACCCGGCCGGGTACGGGTACCCGTTTGCGACCCTGGTGCGGCCGGGTACGGGTAAGGAATCAAAACCCGTTTGCGACCTCTGGGGTGATGGCAAATAAAAAAAAAATCCCATTAGCACGGTTGGCTACGTACGGTGCGAAAGAAGTTCAACGTGCGTGCACAAACAGACGCCTTTTACGGATTAGCGAGCGCATGGGAAACAAACGAAACGAGAAGGGGGGGGGGATACAAACAGGCGGTCTCCGCTTTACGACAACGGTCCGATATACTACGATCCACGTACAACACGTTGATATACAACGCCACCATGGATCGATTTACGACACGCAGAAAGTTGATTCACGACGCATCCACCCATGTGACTTGGCGCGGAGCGTTTATTCCTCCGGAGTGTTTTTGTGGAGGTTTATCTTTTAAAAAAATCCCGTCAAATACGGCCGATAAAAGGAACAGGGTCCGATAACGACCACATGTATTTCCAGGAAGACGTTGTCACAGGGGGGGGGAGGGGGGGGGGAACTGCCTGTACATGCAAAAAAATAAAGTTATATTAAAAAAAAACTTTAAAAAAACACGCTTTTATGAAATGTACGAGTAATGGAAGAACTCCACGACTCCAGGAAGTGGCCCCGAAGCTTGCCATAGCGTAAGGGACCGTGGCCAATTACAGGCAACGTCAGTTGACCGTGGACAATTAGACCCCAGCCGAAACATAACATACAAAAAATAATGTAAAAAAATTTTTTATGATAGAATGTAGTATTGTCATGAGTATGACATAAGTATACCAAGTTTGCAGTCGATACCACATTGGGAAGTGGGTTAAAATGGAGTCGCAAGATTTGAAGATACAACAACAACAACAACAACGACGACAACAACAGACAGAGTGGCGTTAATACAAAGCGTCTAAAAAAGAAGGATTTCTGTTGCAACGTGACGACAGCCGACGTGTCCCACGCCGTGCCTAACTCTCCCCCCCCCCCTAACTCTCCCCACCCCCCAACTCTCCCCCCCCCCCTAACTCTCGCCCCCCCCCCCTAACTCTCCCCCCCTAACTCTCCCCCCCCCCCTAACTCTCCCCCCCCCAACTCTCCCCACCCCCCAACTCTCCCCACCCCCTAACTCTCGCCCCCCCCCCCTAACTCTCCCCCCCCTAACTCTCCCCACCCTCTAACTCTCGCCCCCCCCCCCAACTCTCCCCACCCCCCAACTCTCCCCCCCCCCCTAACTCTCCCCCCCCCCCTAACTCTCGCCCCCCCCCTAACTCTCGCCCCCCCCCCTAACTCTCGCCCCCCCCCTAACTCTCGCCCCCCCCCCTAACTCTCGCCCCCCCCTAACTCTCCCCCCCCCCCAACTCTCCCCCCCCCTAACTCTCCCCCCCCCCTAACTCTCCCCCCCCCTAACTCTCCCCCCCCCCCAACTCTCCCCCCCCCCTAACTCTCCCCCCCCCCCCCAACTCTCCCCCCCCCTCTAACTCTCCCCCCCCCCCCTAACTCTCGCCCCCCCGCCCGCGCCCACTCTTGCCCTCCCCGCGAGGTGTCGCGGATGTGCCGGAGGGGAGAACCGCCAGGCCCTGGTGGTTACCTCTTCTGAGGAGCTCATCTTGCCGCCGGTCAGTCCAGGAACCATGGGATTCATGAGATGGGTTCGTTTCGCGTAACCCAGCGCCGGGAGGTACTGGAAAAAAGTTACGAGAAATTGTCGTCAATTATCGTCGTCGCCGTCGTCGTCGTCTTTAATAGCGGTATCAGCAGCGTTGATGATAGCAGTGAAAGCATTTCGAGCCCTCCTCCTCGAAGTTACCAACCATATCCACCATCCTGGAGACCCATCACGACCCCCTTTTTCCCGCCTGCTCCCAAGCTGTAAGCTGTTTACCCTGCAGCTACAAACGTAAGAAATGTCTCCCTCTCTTCACGTAGCATAGGGTCTACATGAAGTTAGGAATGCGATCAGAATAAAAGTTAAACTCGAAAAAAATAAAAAGCCTCCAGGTAATTTGCTGCTCGATTGTACATTGAGTCCTTAGTGCTCATGTCCTGTTTGCAGCACTGAGCTAGTGGTGAAATTTTACATTCCTATGGTGGGGCCGATTCTCTGCAAACTGCTGTTGACTTCCCCATGAAGACGGTCGCATTTGATCGACTCTGGAGAGATGGATGATTTTCTTTATTTTATCAGGTAAGGCCCACTGAGCTACGTAGCAATTTTTAGAAGTGACCTGGCAATAAATGATAGCCAAAAGAGTAAGTGGCTTGTCACGTGGACATGTATAGCAGACAAATACTGTGAACGCGTGACGTTGATTCTAAACGCGGAGAGAAAAAAAACGGAGGATTCGGAGAAAAATCCACACGACCACGGGGAGAACATGATGGTAACGGACTGAGTCAGAATCAGAATCTTTATTTATCGTGGAGGAATCTGATGATCTTCTTGGTTCTTTCGGTAAAGTCACGTAGAAGGGAAGTAATAAAATAATAAAAAATAAAACATAATAAAATAATATAATACTCACAATAATTTTATAATGTTTTATTTTTGTAGTATTTTCTATTTATTTATTATTTTATTATTTCCCTTCTACGTGACTTTACCGAAAGAACCAAGAAGATGAATCCCTGCAGTCACGAAAGCTTTAAATCGAAATATAAAGCTCTTTTTCACACGTGTCCAGTAGCAACCCTCGCCCACAACCAGGAGTCGAACTCGTGTCATACCGCAAAGGCTTCCCCCACAACGCGGTACTCACTCAATCACCGATTCGAACGAATCGCTAAGAGAAGAAAAACAAAAACGCCAGCGGAGTCTTGTCCACCTTTTCGGCGAACGTGAAGATCTTCCTCTGGTCGACGCCTCCGAACTGCGCGTCCACCTTCAGGTACTCTTCATCCAAAGCCTGGCCAGGGAACACAAATGGCTCCAGCTCAACGAACGTCACATCAACGTAACCCTCTGGTCCTCTGTCGGGACGAGACTCGGATTGCAAAACTAAAGTAAACACATTTTTATTTTATTTTACAGAAGCGACCTGAACACAAATGATAGCTCAACGAAGTGGCTTTTCATCACGTCGAAATTCACGGCAGCCAAATACTCTAAACGCGCGGCGACGTTGAAGCTCAACGTGACGGGAAAAACCACGAGGACCCGGCAAAAATACTCCACGCGACCACAGAGAGAGAAAGAAAGAGACGCCGCAAAACTCCACATATACAGCGTCAAGGGAGGCATCAAACCCCCACCTACCTGCAGGCCGGGGTACAGCAGCCCGCTGAGGAGTGCATGCTCCACCTGCTTCACCACTTCGGCACCCGCCTTCTTGGCATCGTGCTCCGTCACCACGGAGGAGAGGCGGTACACGTCCAGAGTGTACTCCCTGAGCGCGCGCACGCAACCACGCAACCATGCACGCACGCACGCACACACGCACCCACGCATGCACGCAACCACACACGCACGCACGCAACCACACACGCATGCACGCAACCACACACGCATGCACGCAACCACACACGCACCCATGCAACCCCGCACGCACGCACGCAACCACGCAACCACGCACGCACGCAACCACGCACGCACGCAACCACACACGCATGCACGCAACCACACACGCACGCACGCAACCACACACGTATGCACGCAACCACACACGCACCCATGCAACCCCGCACGCACGCACGCAACCACGCACGCACGCAACCACGCATCACCCGTAAGAGTTTTTTTTTTGTTAGGATCGCGTAAATAAACGTGTCGTTAAAACCCGCCACCACCCGACACAGCCGAAATCGAAATGTAACCAAGAGTATAGTTTAGTTTTGGTTGAGGTCACCGACCGGCTGAGCTGGAAGTCCGTGCCCCGCACGAAGGTTAGTCTCTCCAGGGGCACGCCGATGCCGCGCAGCATGGCCTTGATGACGCTCTCGTAGTAGCGTGTGCGCAGTTCCAGCAGCTCCCACGGGGCCTTCATGTTGTCCAGATACGCGTGCAGGTCCGCAAACAGCACCGTCACCTGCACGGAAGCGGCGCCAACGGCAGCAACAGCAGCAGCAGCAGCAACAGCAGCAGCAACAGCAGCAGCAGCAGCAGCAGCAGGCGATGAGGTCAACGCAGGGCGGTTCGCTCAGAGCAATTGACATCCTTTGTTGCGATAACTTTTTGTTTCGATTTAAAGCTTTCGCGACTGCAGGGATTCATCTTCTTGGTTCTTTCGGTAAAGTCACGTAGAAGGGACTGACGCCATCCAGACTGCCACTCTACGCCCGACCCTATGGAAGAGGTACGTAGATGACACTTTTGTCATCTGGCCACATGGCCGGCCTGCTCTAGACCAATTTCTCGACCACATCAATTCCATACACCCAGCCATCAGATTCACCATGGAAGTCGAAAAAAAGAATAATAAAACATAATAAAATACAATTCTCACGACGTTTCGGCCACAACGCAAGCAGCCGTCCTCAGGTGAAGAACAGGTCTGTCGGAAAGACAGCGTCTGAATGAGCACCACCAGGCTTGGCAACGTATATTTAAGCTGGGTTGGAGGGGGAAGAGCGCCTTGACAAAGGAATTTGCATATCAAGAGGAATTTTTTGTTGTTTGTACGCTTTTAGTTTAGGTTCCATTTCTTAATTTGTTTATTGATTTTTTTTATTTTGCTTGGTAGTAGTAGGGGTTTGCATTTGCTTGGTGTGTGTGTTGAGCTTCTTTCGTGCTGTGCGTAGCCAACCCTTTATATGGGAATTAGTCCTTGTATATAAATCATGCACGGCGTTGTGGGATGCTGTTGGCAGGAATGACTACGTAAAACGAAAGCATCATTATTATTATCCTGGGTTTGACAACCAGGGCTGAGTGAATCCCACTGTGGATGGGTTCATAATGGCCAATTCACCTCCTGGGTTTGAGATCCAGGATTGAGTGAATCCCACTGTGGATGGGTTCATAAAGGCCAATTCACCTCCTGGGTTTGAGAGCCAGGATTGAGTGAATCCCACTGTGGATGGGTTCATAATGGCCAATTCACCTCCTGGGTTTGAGATCCAGGATTGAGTGAATCCCACTATGGATGGGTTCATAATGGCCAATTCACCTCCTGGGTTTGAGATCCAGGATGGAGTGAATCCCACTGTGGATGGGTTCATAAAGGCCAATTCACCTCCTGGGTTTGAGAGCCAGGATTGAGTGAATCCCACTGTGGATGGGTTCATAATGGCCAATTCACCTCCTGGGTTTGAGATCCAGGATTGAGTGAATCCCACTATGGATGGGTTCATAAAGGCCAATTCACCTCCTGGGTTTGAGATCCAGGATTGAGTGAATCCCACTGTGGATGGGTTCATAATGGCCAATTCACCTCCTGGGTTTGAGATCCAGGATTGAGTGAATCCCACTATGGATGGGTTCATAATGGCCAATTCACCTCCTGGGTTTGAGATCCAGGATTGAGTGAATCCCACGGTTCTAGTTAAGACGCAGAAGCCCGTGGTGGTGGTGGTGGTGGTGGCGGCGGCGGCGGGTGGCGGCGGCGGTGGTGGTGGTAGCGGCGGCGGTGGTGGTGGTGGCGGTGGTGGTGGTAGTGGTGGCTACCACGCTGCTTGTGGCTTCCCGAAATCACTCAGCCCTGTGGACGCAGCAGCGAGGTTTGGTGGGTGTCGAGGAGCCGGACTCTGGCTCTACCAGGAGAATGGGGTACTGCTAAAAATGTGGACCGCACCTGTTTCCACCTGCATGGGGATAGAGCGTTGCCCCCCTCTCACGTGTGGGTTTTTTTTCCTCTGGGTGCTCTGCAGAGGTCGCAAACGGGTTTTGATTCCTTACCCATACCCGAACCCGGCCGCACCAGGGTCGCAAACGGGTACCCGTACCCTACCCGATACCCGGCTACCCGTATTTGGCTGGGTATCGGGTAGGGTACAGGTACGGGTACCCGATTGCGACCTCTGGGATGAAGCCATGTTGCAGGCGCGGGTGGGTTGATTCTAGGATCTTGAATTGTGAGAAGAGACAAGACGTTGGGAAATGAGTGACAAACGGTGACTCACCAGTGACTCACGGCCTACCCGTACCTGGCCGCACCAGGGTCGCAAACGGGTACCCACATTCATTGGTTGATAGCACCTTCACCCTTTCCTGCTCCGAGACGACTGACATTCGCAGGGTGGGTCCCATTCACCGCTGAACGTGCAAGTGGTTTCGCGTTAATTTTATTTCGAGGAGGCGTAGCGCCATTGTTTTTAAGACATTGTCCTCACCGCAGAGAACAGTAGGGACACAAATGAACTCTACGATAGGTGGCGCCAAACTGTGCCGTACCTCACATCCGGCCTTGAGGAAGTCGGCGATCTTGGACATGGGCACAAAGTAGGCCACGTGCGGCTTCCCCGTGGTGGCCGTGCCCCAGTAGACCCGCAGCGGCCGCTCCCTCATCACCTCCGTCATCCTCTCCTCGCCCAGCACCTCCTGCGCGCGCACACCGTGACGATTAGCGTGGTCATTTAAAATGTCAAGATTTTTTTCCGGTACCAATCTAATCCGGAGGCAGATCTGGAAACTTCCTGAAAGGACGCGAGAAAAACCGGAGGACCCGAAGAAAAATCTACACGTCCACCACGGCGACAGAGACAGGCAAACTCCAAATATACAGCAGCAGGCGTCAGGGTCGGGATCGAACCCACGACCTCCTGTATACCAGGAATTCATATTGTTGGTTCTTTCGGTAAAGTCACGTAGATAGAAAATAAAATGTAATTAAAAAGAAATTGAAAATAATAAAAGCAAAAAGCCCGCCTGATGAAGACCGCTTGTGTTGCGATCGAAACGTCGTGGGTTTTTTGCTTTTATTATTTTCAATTTATATGTTTCATTTTTATTTAATTTTATTTGTATTTTCTATTTACGTGACTTTACCGAAAGAACCAAGAATATGAACTCCTGTATACCAGGCGAGGTAGTTGACATCTCCTAGCCACCGTGGTGCCCCACCGCCCTCCCGACCCCCACTGCCGCCTACGGATCTGCCACGGCGCGCAAAAGGCGATAAACTCTCCCAAGTGCCGCAAACACCTCGGGCAGTTTCATCGTTCTTTCCCAGGTCGTGGGGGTAGGAGGCGAATGGGGGGGGGGGGGGGTCGGTAAAAATCTTCACGTTTTCTCGGCGCCCTTCAGCAAGCGGCGCTATTTTCATCTTTTGCAAATAACCCACAGCGGAAACTTTGGTTGGAGCGCCACGCCCCTACTCCACGAAAGTATCTTCGACTTTTCGATTTAAAGCTTTCGTGACTGCAGGGATTCATCTTCTTGGTTCTTTCGGTAAAGTCACGTAGAAGGGAAGTAATAAAATAATAAAAATAAAACATCATAAAATTTCGATTTAAAGCTTTCGTGACTGCAGGGATTCATCTTCTTGGTTC